>NC_133460.1:105021959-105345459 GCF_048565385.1 Saimiri boliviensis
ACATTTTTCTCAAAAGAGAAAGTGAATGAAATTCTCTAGAACAACAGCAAAACCAGAGTAACTAAGGTAGAAAAGAATGTAGCCCAGCAGCAGATTCTAATAGACCCACACTTGGAGGACAAGTGAGAGCTCAGGACAGAGAGTGCAGAAGCAGAAGAGAGAGATGGAACCTTAGAGCTAAGGAGAAGGCAGAGAAAGTCAAAGTGTCAAAAAGTGAAAGAGGTTCTAAGGGAGAAAAGGCTAGTCATCATCAAAGTTAGGCAGGGAGTACAGGACCACAGTCTAACCACATTTACAAGAAACTCCAAAGCCTTCACCAGCTCAGGAATTTAATGAGGAAACTAAAGGAGTGATATGACCCGGTGGAAACAAAACCCAGACTGACACCTAAACCCAGGTGTCACCACATTGGTTTCCTGTGACAATTGTAGCAAATGACCACAAACTGGTTGAGGACAACAGAAATTTATTCTGCCATAGTTCTGGAGGCCAGAAGTTCCAGATCAATGTATTGGTAACCTTGGTTCCATTTGGAGGTGGAATCCATTCCATATCTCTCTCCTAACTTCTGGAGGCTGTCAGCAATCTTTGGTGTTCTTTCCTTTACAGAAGTACATCTCTAATCTCTGCCTTTATCTTCATATGGTCCTCTTCTCTGTTCCTCTGTGTTGCAAATCTTCCTCTCCCATCTCTTATAAGGATACCAGGCATTGGGTTTAAGGCCCACCTGAAATTTAAGATGATCTCATATTGAGATCTTTATTTTAATTTGAATTATATCTGCAAAACCTGTATTCAAAATGAAATCATAATTCGAAGTTCCGTGAATTTGGGAGGTAGAGGGGATGTTATTCAACTCACTATATCAGTTAACTCCAAGGTGAAAGGAACTGATCCAAACTACGTTATGCTCCAGGGGTCTCAAATTTTAATGTGCATGTGATTACCTGGGGATCACATGCAGATCCTGATTCAGTAGCTCTGAGAGATAGCTGAGAATCTATACTTCTGCAAGTTCTTAGGTAATGCCAGTGCTTCTGATCTAGATAATTCCGAGTAGCCAAGATATAGTTATCTATGCGGAAAGGTATACAATTAGTGGGCTTTGCTTAACGTAGCTCCCAGTAAAGCTGGTGTGGCCCACCGATTGTTTGGAAAACAATTCCAAGTGCTTATGGGTGAAAAGTAAGAAATAAAGAGAAATCTGAGTGTGAGCCAAACTGTTTTCCCTGAATAAGAAACAGCAGGTGGGGAGATGGCCGTGTGATCTTTGCTGTGCCCTTCAATCTTCCTAAAAATTACTAGACTGACACACGCCTCTCGCTAGTGAGTCACATGGAAAGCTTGAAAGTGCAGAGCTTTGAGACCAGATTGGTGTAGAGAAGAACAAATGTCGGAGGCAGAAGTCCCTGAGAGGGACTTGCAGAAATCGGGAGAGAGGAGATATTAGGGCTCATGTGACTTGTGATATTGAAAGCTTAAACCTTTAATAAGTAACAGAAGTATCTGAGAAGGAAGAAGGCATCTGCTGGGAACTGGGTAATATCTGCTAAGTTCCCATGGAAATGGCCCTCTGTGTGGTAGAATATGAGCAATTCTGCCTCTGGCTTCATCATTGTTTAGAGTGTTTTATCCGTAAGTCAGAAATTTGGTCGTATGTAAATATGAACTTAAAGTAGTTAATTGAAAGTAATGGATAGTGAAGCTTGAGTCTCAATATTTCAAAATCAATATCCCATCTCAGTTATCAGAAGGGACACTGCAGTCACCTAGCCAACTTTTAGACTTGGTTCAATCCAAGAAATCTTACAAAATTAATTTGCCTTCTTAAAATAAAGCACTTTTCACAGAGAGAGTTGTGAGGTATGGAAATGAAGGGTTGACTTTTGCCATAATAACACTGAAGGTCTCATTTTACTCTGGGAATGCTGAACTTAAACTGAGCTTGTTACCCTAGAAAATAGTGATTACAAATGCTAATCCCCTGCCCCTTTCCTTTATGTTCTGGAACTGGCATACTGCAGGGAACCATCCTTCCCCATATGACTTAGGCAAGAATCATAGACGACCCACTTGTTCACCTGTGGCAAAGTCAGGTAGAAACCTTTCAGATTTTCATTCTTTGGCCTCATAAATGAATAGCTGAGCTGTCTGTGATCAATCCAAACAAAATCCTCGTCAACCAGGCTTTGGCGAAGATTCTCTCCTTGCCCCAGATCCCTGAATTTTGACCCACTCTTAACCTGAGCCAGCACATATCTCCCCACTAATGGACTCTCCCAAGGAAGAGACTGACCTCTGGGTAAGACATTCTCTGATTCGCTGACCAATTATGTCACCCTTGCGTCCCCCTTTCCACACTTGGCTCTTTCCAGATTCGCTTACTACTCTCTAGGAAAGGAAAGCCCTTTACTGGCTGTCCTTGGAGTTACTTGGAGATGTCATGGTTGAAGGATTTTCCTTATTGCAATGGGCCCCTGATCCTTCTGTAGCCCCACACCCTTTGCTGTAATCCTTCAAATAAAGTTTCTCCTTATACAGATCTGGATTTTTTTTTTCACAAGAGAAATAAGGGAAAGTTGTGTGTGGGTCATTGTTTGCCTAATGACTTCCAGTTAGTTCAGTGCAATCTTTCTTCCCCTGGGTTCCTGAAATGAGCCTTTGATCCTCCTCCAAGAACCCCTGAAGGTAGTGGTGGCAAAGTCAAGAGAGCATGGAGCTAGAAGGCAGGACACCTGCTCTATGTTCCCATATCCACCAATTACAATAGATACTATGAGGCTGTGGGCAAGTCTCAACGCATCCTGGACCTCAGCAGAAATAATACCTTACAGAAAATCTTGAGTCTTTTCTTTCATTTCTAGCAGTTGTAACATTGGGATTGTTTGGAGTTTTCTGACCAGAAATACCTTGAACTCTAACAGCAGTTTTAGTCTGACTCTTTCACCTAGAATCATGTCAATAAGTTCTGCTGCTGATTAACTGCTCTCTGTGTGATGGTGTATGCCTGTGTGTGTGTGTGTGTGTGTGTGCGTGCGTGCGTGCGTGCACACGTGCACGTGCAGCTATATGTGTATACGATAGCCTTAAGAGGCTGGAAGTATCTATGGTGTTCTGAACAATGCATTTGATTTTTCTTCTTCCAGCCAAAGCCTTCAGCTAAGTTGATTTGCTCTCTTCTGGCTTCTTTGCTTATGGTGATGAGTAGACATGGATGTGTTACATACCCATATCCACTATTAATGTGAATCTGTAGTGAAGTTCTCTACAATTTTCCCAGTATGTAGAGAAGCCCTCTGCTTAGTGTCTGAGAAGTTTATATTTTTTCTTATTTACATCCCAATATTGTCCACAAAGTGTCTACACATAACATATCAGTAAAATGTCAGAGCAAAAGCCTCGGAGATAAAATGACCATGCCATCTAGTTTTTAAAATGTAGGTTTTCCAATTTAATCTGATGTAATTTATTTTTTAACATGGGAAACATCAGACAAACAAATTCATATGTTGAGGCCTGTCAGGTCACAGAACAGAAGACAGTATCACCTCTTTGCCTATGAGGCACAAGTCCCTGATAATCTGCAGATATTGGGAGAGAAGAGGGGTCCATTATGATAGGGAAAATAGGGACAGGGTTGAGGGGTGTGAATAGGCCTCATCTTGCCTCTCACACCTTCCATGGCTCCCAAGGGGCCACCATAGAGTATGAACATTGCTGCTCTAGGCTAGTCACTCATTTTGGCAGGGAAGTGGAAACTCAGAGTTTCTTGTCCATGGCCATACAGCCAGTGAGTACAGCGCTGGGGTTCTTGGCCTTGGACAACCCTCCAGGGAACTCCCACCTTTGCTCAGCTCACCTTTGTCACACAGTCCCCACCCTCTTACTGGAAATTAGTAAAAAAGTGGTTATTTCCAGGGATGCTTTACTTGTGTGAGCTACCAACCCCATTGCCTTTGGGACTGAATTATTCAGGAAGGAAAGAATGAAGGGAGGGAGGGAAGAAGGCTAATCATTCAGCCAAAAATTTAGCTATCTGTGGCTCTCAAACATTTTTAAATTAAGAAATATGATAGTGGTGCTTGCTATCTGCTGATTGATAATATACATTATTTATTTTAGAGCAGACCAGTCAGCTTTAAAACTGGAGTTTTGTTTTGAAGAAAATAAATCCTATTTCAAAATTATCAGGATCTCCCTGAAAAAATACCAGAGCATAGATATGTAAGTATCTGAATTAAAATTTGAGCTCTAAATGACATCATTAGTATTGTATCCCTGAAGGCCACCATTACTTGGTGACAAGACATACATCACTGCCAGGAGATTATGAAGTGAAGAAAAGGCAAATATTTTACAGCCCAGTGGATTAAAGAAATCTATCAGGCTGATGTAATGCTGTGCTCAAGAGAGATGTTTAAGCTTATTGTTTTTGGCTCAGATGTGCTGGTTTTACAAAATGGTCACTCACAAAATTCACTATTGCTTCCAAAATCCGATTCTCCATGAGCTTCTTGGCACTTCCTGCTTCCCATGTAGTTAGTTTGGGACCTTGGAACCAGTTTTGGCCAATGGGCTCTCATTGGAAACGGCAGGTGTCACTTCCAATCTGAGGCATTGTAGAGCTTGAGTCTCCATGCCCTCATTTCCTGAGGTGCTCTGGAAGTTCTGTGTAAATGAGGACCTCAGAGATGAAGTGCCATTAGGGTTCAATCTATCAACATGACTTCTCACTGTAGATGTTGATATGGTTTGCCTGGCTGAAGAAATCTTTTTTTTTTTTTTTTTTTTTTTTTTTTTTTTTTTGAAACAGAGTCTCACTCTGTTGCCCAGAATGGAGTGTGGTGGTGTGATCTCAGCTCACTGCAACCTCTGCCTCCCAGGTTCAAGCAAGTCTCCTGTCTCAGCCTTCTGAGTAGCTGGGATTACAGGTGTGCACCACCATGCCTGGCTAATTTTTTGTATTTTTAGTAGACATGGGGTTTTGCCATGTTGGCTAGGCTGGTCTCGAATTCCTGACCTCATGACCCACCTCGACCTCCCAAAGTGCTGGAATTACAGGCATGAGCCACCACACCTGGCTGGCTGAAGAAATCTTTATTGGGTTCCTCAACAGTTAGGTTACTCTTTTTCTCCCTTTCATGTTCTGTGCTTTGGAAGGAAATCACTAGATTCAGTCCACAATTGAGGACTGAGCAGTTTTATCTTTCAAAGGTAGAGCAACCACATAAATTACTTGGAATTCTTCTGCAAGGGAAATTTCTCTCTTCTCCCTCAAGTATGTATTAATTCAATCATTTATTTGTGTCAGTATAGACTTGTGAATATTTACTTTATATAATACTTTGGGCTATAATCTAATACTGTCATATTTATTTAGCTAGTTTTGCTAAAATTCTTAGCTTTAGCCATCAAGAGCTCTTTCAGCTGGCTCCTGTGTCCCTTTGACATACTCCATCATTGCAGGTGTTTGCTTGTTTGAGACTTCCCTTACATTTTGACATGGTAAGATGTTCCAGGTTCATTTTGTCTGTTCACTGCCTTAGTCCTACAATCTGCATTTCTCCACAGAGCCCTGGTTCCTTTAATTGAAGAATAGTTTTAGAATTCAAGATCTAAAGTAGTAAGGTGTGTATATATATGGTTTGGCTCTGTATCCCTCCCCCCAAATCTAACCTTGAATTGTGATAATCACACATGTCATGGGAGGGACCTGGTGGAAGGTAACTGAATCATGGGGGCAGTTTTTCCCGTGCTGTTGTTGAGATAGTGAATAAATCTCACAAGATCTGATGGTTTGATAAAGGAGAGGTCTCCTGCACAAACTCTCTCTTGCCTACCTCCCTGTAAGGTGTGACTTGCTCTTCATTCACCTTCCACCATGATGATGAGGCCTCCCCAGCCATGTGAAACTGTGAGTCAATTAAATGTCTTTCCTTTATAAATTACCCAGTATTGGGATGTTTTTATTGGCAGCATGAGAATGGACTAACACAACATGCTTGTTGCTACTGAGGTATCATTGCTTCTAGACTCTCTCAGCTAACAGAGCAAGGAAATATTTATGTGTATGTAACCCATGTGTGTATACATACAGTCTCTATAATATTTCTATGCAATGTTTCTTTAGTTTTAATTTTTTGCTTTTAAAAAATAACTTGTTAAAATGGATGTTTAAATTCTTGATTTTAAAACTTTATCTTTTTTTAACCTCTGTATTAAGGTTATGAACTCTCTAAGCATATCATTAGTTGTATCCTATAAATAGTTAAATTATAAAGTATTTTGAACTGTATAATAATTAAACATGCATTTTTAATTATGCAGTTCAAAATACTTAAACATGCATTTTTAATTATTATGCACTTCAAAATACTTTATAATTTTTATTCTGATTTATTCTGTGACCCATGGGCTATTTAGAATTACATTTGTAAATTTTCTAATTTATACAAATTTTGTAGTTATATACTTTATAATTAATTTACAGTTTTATAGCTTAATTGTATTATAGTCAGAGAACATACCCAATGATTGCAATAGTTTGAAATTGTTAGATATTTGCTTTATGGTACAGCTTATTGTCAATTTTTATAAACGTTTAGTGTGTTCTTGAAAAAAATATGCATTCTGTGGTTCTTCAATGCAATGTTTTATGTGTGCATACTAATCTTATTTTCCAAAGATGTTATTGAAATATCCTAAATCTTTATTGAATTTTTATCTGCTTGTTCTATTGGTTATCAAGAGTTATATTAATTTCTCCCTTGTAATTGTGGACTTGTCTTTTTCTCTGTGGCTCTGTCAAGTTTTGCATTATATTTTATGAGACTATGCTATTAGGTATATGCAAATTGTGAATAGTTATAACTTTTTGATGAATTGAAGCATAATATTACAAAATGTCTTTTTTTGTCATTTGTAATGCTTTTTGGTCTTAAATTATACCTTATCTGATATAAATATAGTTTTCTTTTTATAGTGTTTGAACAGTATTTTAAGTTCATTTTTTGGTGAACTTATATTTTATTTGCTCACTCATTTTTATATTTTATTTGCTCACCCATTACTGAGCTTTTCTGCCTTGCTATTCTGACAGTACTTTTCTTTTAATTGGGTCATTTACCCATTTGTATAAAATATATTTAGGTTTAACCCTACCATCTTATTTGTTGCTATTTGTCCTGCCTGTTTTATGTTCTCTTCTCTCTCCTTTCTCGCTTTCTTTTAGATTAATTGGGAATTTTTATTATTCCATCTTCCTCCTTTTTAGCTTGCGTATTACACACCCTTAAACAATTCTTTAAATGTATACCCTAGAATAGCAGCTTGTGAATTACAGGCCATGGGACAAATTCAGCTCATCACCTGCTTTTATATGCCTGATAAGAAGAATATCTCATGGCATCTGTAAATTAAATTAAATTCAGATGTCACTGTTTATAACTAAAGTTTTATTAGAACTTTTGTTGTCTTTTGCAACTACATAATCTGTATATATCAAAGGTATTCCAAAATGGAAAACTAAAACACAGTATAGAAAATAATTGGATAGAAATTATAAAAATTTCTATAGGTTTGTACGAATCCTAATTTCAGATTTTTCTATTAATCAAATGATTTTTTGTTCTCATTGATCATCCTTATAATAATATAATAATGTTATATATAATATAAATTATATATATTATATAAATATAATATATTGTGTAAATATTATATTAATATATATTATTATATATAATAAATAATATGCATCATACATTATAGATAAAATATTATACACTAATTGTTATTTTAATATGTAAACATGTGCCAAAAAATCTCCACTTTAATTTTTGAGTTTCAAGAGACTAACTCTGAAAATGGGATTTCCATGCTTTAAAGTGTGAAAATGAATAAATAAATCTAACCAACTAACTTGAGCTAAAGAAAAAAAAATAATGTTGGTTCCATATGTTAGCACACCAAATAATCTGTGAACACTGTATTGTAAGGCTTCCTGGGCCTTAACCCAAAGCAGACATGGATGAGAATGTCAGGATTATTTGGGGTGTATTCAGCAATCCTTAAAGCAGAGGTTTCCAGCAGGTAACTTGTGGGTCAGATATACTTTGCCTTTACATTGTGTTAAGTCTTCCTGTGTTTGTTGCCAGCATTTTAAAATTGGGATATTTTATCTGGAACAAAATTTACATTTCTGACTTCTCTTAGAACATGGGCAGAAGTGTGCCAGCATATCTCACACAGCAATACTGGGTTGAAGCTTAGTAGATGTTGTCATCTGTATTGAATCCTATGGTGGCCAGAACGAAGTACCCCAGCCTGGGTGGTTTAAATAACAGAACTGTATCATCTCAGCTCTGAAGGCCAGAAGTCTAAGATTAAGATGTTGGCAGGGCTGGTCCCTTCTTCGGCTGTGAGGCGGAATCTGGTCTATGTCTCTCCAAGCTTCTGATGGTTTTCTGGCAATCCTTAGAGATCATTGGCTTGTAGTTGCATTATGTTAACCTTTGCATTCATGTTTCACCTAGCATTATCCCTGTGTGCACGTCTGTGTTCATGTTTCCCCTTTCATTAAAATTTATTTTTGAGACTCACTCTGTCATCCAGGCTGGAGTGCAGTGGTGCAATCTTGGCTCACTGCAACCTCCACGTCCTGGGTTCAAGCAATTCTCATGCCTGAGCCTCCTAAGTAGCTGGATTACAGGCATATGCCACCATGGGTGGTGAAGTTTTGTATTTTTAGTAGAGATGGGGTTTCACCATGTTAGCCAACCTGCTCTCAAACTTTTGACTTCAAGTGATCTGCCTGCTTCAGACTCCCAAAGTGCTGGGATTATAGACATAAGCTACCAGACCCTTCCTACACTTGCCCCTTTTATAAGGACACCAGTCATATTGGCTAAGGGGTCCACCCTCCTCTACTCTGACCTCATCATAAGTAATTACATTTGCAACAACCCTATTTTCATATAAGGTGACATTCTTGTGTATTGGGAATTAGAACTTCACCATATAAATTTGGATTGACACAATTCAATCCTTAACACCCTTTAGAAGGGACATGGGACATGCATTACCTCATTCCCCGCAATTGCCATTTGATAGGCTGTTCATTCCTGTCCCATTAAGATATTTAAGTCTGTGTTCTTTGTCCTAAATCCCACAGGTTTAGGAGGCTGTATATCTGACAGATAGACCTAAATATTAGGAAATCATAAGATCATAGGATGTCAGAGAAGGGAAGAACCTCTGAGATTAACTACTGTCACCCTCTTACCCTATTGCAGGGGGACAAATCTAAGAAATGCTCTCACTGGTATTTTCCAAAATCATTCCCATAATAGTGCCTAAAATTCTTATTATTTACCTAAGATTTTTAAAAATTCCATTGCATTACATTTATTTGAAAAGGGAGACAAGTTTGACAAAGCTATCTTTTCAGTTCCGCAACACAGTATACAAATACCTTTCCTTGTAACTTTTCTGAGAAACTGACTTGTGGCATTTGGTTTACCCTGTAGGGCCTTCGTATTATTTTCTGTTTGTTTGTTTGTTACCTACTTTAGAGTATTTGCACTGGATGCTTTGTTCCTTAGAAAATAATGGGGCTTTCCAAGTAAATAGGGCCACTGGGTACAAATTAGAGCTCAGGAAGGATGCTTCTCAATGGTTCAGCTGTTTCATAGACCACTTAACATACAGCATGGGTAAACATGAGTTCTCATCTACAAAGCATTCTTCTAAATTTATAGCTTCTAAACAGCCATTGATTTTGCTGCCATATGGGTCACAAGAGGCAGGCTGATAAATCCTTCATCCGTGGTGGATTATGTTTTCCCATATGTATGTTTATTTTCAGAATCCATGTGTATTTCAGCTAGGGTACAGCTGATCTTCCTAAAAAACTATGCAAGTGCATAAGAAGGAATCAATAATATCCTATACTTACCTGCTCTTGATAAATTCTGACTCCTTAGGTATTCAGAAAAGAATCCAAGGAAATCCTGATTCTGCATATCATCCTATATTACAAATTACTGTAAGAGTTGGTGAATAATAAAGCTTGACCTTTAAGCAGCCAGCAGTTTGCATCCAAATCAGCCAGTAGTGACGAGGCCTTAATCCAAAGCCATTATGAAACTCCTATTTCCCTCCATCCCCAGAAGTTTGTCTTTTTCTTCTAGAATTACACTGAGAGCAAATGAATTTTCATTATTATTTAATAATAGCCTAAATCACTCCCTTAAGGTATTTGCCAATTTAGATCTGTTACATAGTAAATATTAAATCACAGAGTTTTCTGCTCAACATATTTGTCATTGACTGTAATTTGCATGGCATAACCTGAATGTAATTTCAAATATTTGGTACAATAACTATAATGAGAATCAGATTATACCTGCCTAAAGGACAGCATGATTCATATAATTGTTAATGTACTGATTCTTCCATGTATTTTCACATTTCGTATTAGGTGGCTCTTTTTTTTTTGTTATTAAGAATGAATTTAAAATGTCTTGCAGTACAAATTTTATAGTTTTCCAAATGCTTTCATGTTTCTTGTTTCAAGATTTTTCAAAATGAATAGGAGCTTTAGGAAACAGATGATACTATTTCCATTTTTCTAGAAGAAACTGAGGCTTAAGCCAGTTAGTGACCTGTCTCTGGGATACAATCTATAAGGACAGAGCTGGGCTCAGGCTCAGGTTTTGTGCCCTCCAAGGACAATGTTCTTTCTTCTATACTATGTTGCTTCTAAAAATATTGTGCTTGGGTATTTTTTTTACCCCATACTTTTAATAAGCCCCACTCCAGGGCACCCTAAAACTCTGCCATGCACTGTATTTGCAGTCCCTGACTTACTGTTTCAAAGTAACCCATTCAGTTGTGTGCTGAGATTTACTCTATGGTAACTCTGACTCGTAGAAACCAGTGCCTGAGATATTACTTCCAAGGGTCACTGGTCACCAAAGACTTACGTACTCTGTCCTTGATCAAGCTGAGAGGAGAGCTTGATGTTGAATTTCAGTGAGAAAGAAGCTACTCTTTCTTTATCTGTAGCTCAGGACACTTGCAAATTGTCTTGCTCATCTTTGTACCTTTCCTCTGCAGCTTCTTCAAAAGGACAAATTGCATTCCTACAAGAACATCTTTAAATAAACTATACTTGTGTTGGCACCCTTGCATTTATGTAGAAATTAAAGGAAGATAGTATTTTTGTTACAGAAATAACTTCTTAATAATAGCTGGGTATGAACTAATTACCTTCAAGGCTTTGCATGTGGTGGCAGGAATTATTACATTAATTGGACACTTTGGCTGCTGGCTTGGGCATACTTGGATGAGGGCTCAGCCACCAGGAGATCTCCACATTTCTCATCTTTCCAGATATATGACCTTGATGCTTCCTTTGCATTGATTATTAGAATGGTATAGGCCCTCTCCCAATAAACTGGTAAGATTTGCATTTAGCAATAATAACAGTAATTACTGTGTTTACTGAGATTTGCTGTGCCAAGCATTGGGCTAGATGCTTTCGATGTATTAGTGCACAAACTCTGAAGCAACACTACCTGAATTTGAATCCTTCCCCCTCTGCTGACTAGATGTTTAACTGTATTTGAGTTATTTAACTTTGTTATGCCTCAGTTTCTGCAACTGTAAAATAAGAATATGGAGAGTACCTACTTTAGGTTGTTATGGGAAGGAAGGAGTTCTTAATGTCCAGTGCTAAGCACAGTAGAGGTATACAGCAGAACAGAATAAAAGGTAGTTACTGTTCTTATAATAATGATGAGGAGGAGGATGCTGAACTCCAGCTGAGAGTTTAAAAGGATATTTACATGGACTTTATTCTTTTGAACTCTTGGACTTATACCAGTGATTTACTAGGGGCTCTCAGACTTTCAGCCACAGACTGAAGGTTGCACTGTCAGCTTCCCTACTTTTGAAGGTTTGAGATTAAGGCTGGCTTCCTTGCTCCACAGCTGGCAGATGGCCTATTGTGAGATCTCACCTTGAGATCATGTGAGTCAACACTTTCCTAATAAATGCCCCTTCATATAGTTGTGTCCCTTTAGAGAACCCTGACCAATACAACAAGGTTGGGAAATGTTCTAACTCATAAAAATGGAGACCTTTTTTCTCTCTCTCCCAGGAAATGTAGAGTTTACATTCATGCTTTGATTCATACTTTGATAGATTCATTCATCCATTCATTTATTTTTCTTTTTTCAATGTGCCAGGCATTATGATGGGTAATAGAATGAACAAAGCACAATCCTTGCCCTTAGTAGGTTAAGCAGCCTCATAAATACATCATTACAATCCATTGTGTTAAATGTACTGCTAGGTAATTGATCTGAGAAGGTAATTCATAGAAGACTTCCTGAAAGAAGTGACATCTAAATTGAGTCTTAAAGAAAAAAATAAGTTATTAGCAACTAAATATATGGGTCTCTTTTTTGACCCTCCAAGGGCAGATAGCAAGACTTGGTGGTGATTGATGCACCTCGCTGTGAACTTCAGGCTGAAATCACTGAAGAAACTTGATGACTTGGCTGAAAATGTCCTTCAATAATCTGCTATATGCATAGGGCTTCTCTGTTGGGTGTCTTTGGGCAGATGTTTGCAAACCTGGCTTGTTTAACATATGAAGTTTCTACAGTGGACTGTATTTGCTTTTAAAAAGGGAATGAGATTCTTTATCTTCTCAAATGGTCATAAAGAAGTGACTCACATTTGTGGAATGCAACTCAGTGCTGAGGCTGAAGATGAGTGAATTTCTCTTTTTTTTTCCATTTTTTATTTTTTTATTTTTATTTTGAGTGAATTTCAATGGCACTCTTCCAAGCACTAAAACAAAATGAAGGAAATAAGATACTATTAGACCGGAATTCATGGAAGTGAGTCAAATATACTTCTCTACCTACAAAGAAATAGTCTCATTATCACTCTAAAAGATTTTTGTGTGGGACCATCATGTGAGTATTGTTCCATATCTACTCTTTAACATGCAGTAAAAATAATTTTGCATGTACCAGTTTGAGTGTTTATTGATTTCCTCAAAAGCAAAGGCCTTGAGGTACTAATTAGGACAGAGGCAGGAGAACAGGGTCAGAGAAGAGACTTTAAGGAATGTCAAAATCAGTCATTTACTCCAAAGTGATATGAAACAGACATTTCTGGTTCCAAGTTGCTTGTTTGGGTCCAATTAGAAAAGCGAATTAAACTTTGCGTGTTTGCAGGTTCAGAGCTATTTGTTCATGTAGACTAGAAAAATGTATCTTCCAGGACCAAAGGTATTGGGGTGGGTTCAGTGGAGAGGAGGGATGTACTTGGGGCCAGAGCTTTATATTGATCCTATAGATTGGGGTCCCCCACACCTGGCCAAGGACCGGTACCAGTCCACGGCCTGTTAGAAACCTGGCTGCACAGCAGAAGGTCAGCAGCAGGCCAAATCAGCAGGTCAGCATCACCACCTGGGCTTCGCCTCCTGTCAGATCAGCAGCAGCATTCGATTCTCATGGGAGCAGGAACCCTGTTGTAAACTGCACATGTGAGGGATTTCAGATGCACACGCCTTATGAGAATCTAATGCCCGATCATCTGAGGTGGAACAGTTTCATCCCAAAACCATCCCCCGCCATCCACAGAAAAATTCCCTTCCATGAAACTTGTCCCTGGTGCCAAAAAGTTTAGGGACCACTGCAGATGCCTCGGGGTCCTTGACATCCGATTATATAACAGAATTCATCCTCTGAATATTCATACCCGTGAGTAGTGTTTGCATTATAGTACGTGGTGTGTGGACAAATACTACAACCATTGTCAATAAATGGTGGTAATAATCCCTGTTTTGAATTAAGGGGGTGTGCCATTTCCTGGTATTTTAGATGTGCCATCTAGTGGTCAGAAGAAGCATTTCAGATTACTAAAGTCGCTTTAGTACTTACTCAGAGACACTTGCAATATTCTAGATACTAATTATTTTACAGTAAGTATCCTACATGTTTCTTCTCCCAGAGAAATAATTCACCACTTTTGGTAGTGTCTGCCTGAAGTTGTTTTGAAATCCTTTTGTCTGTGTAAAACTAGTTTCCATCTCATCCTCTTCTATAAAGTAAGATACTCTCTATTTGCTAAAGACAATTTAACCTGGGCCTCAGGGGAAGAGCCAGAACTTACCAAATAGAGGAGAACACAGAACAGAGCCAAAGGACAGTGGGCACAGGGACGGAAATGGCAGCTTGGCCAGATTGTGACACTTGTCACAGCTAAAATGTTTGAGGTTTGGCATTGAGAGGACACTGGAATGTCAGGAGTAAAGTGATGTTTCAGGACTGAGATGCAGAAAGATAGCTTGGTGTTGTGCAAGGTGAGGCCAGAGTCAGGAGACCCGGGTGATGGGTGTGATGGTGGTCCAGCCAAGACACAGACAGGGCCTGAATCAGACACAGAGTTGGTGATGGGGAGAGCTGGGGGATGCAACAAGATGAACTGTGGGAAGTGGAACATGGCCACAGGCAGTGTGCAGGCCAGTCTTGCACTACTGTGTCCTGATACCTGGCATATGGCAGGTATGCAGCAGGCAGGAGGGAGAGCCCCTGCCTGATCCGCTCTGTTTCTTTCTTTCCCTTCCTTTCCTCCTACTTTCTTTCTCTTCTTTCCTCCTTCCCTCCCTCCCTTCCTTCTTTCCCTCCTTCCTTCCTTCCTTCCTTCCTTCCTTCCTTCCCTCCTTCCTTCCTTCCTTCCTTCCCTCCCTCCCTCCTTCCTTCCTTCCTTCCTTCCTTCCTTCTTGTCTTTCTTTTTTTTTTTTGGACAGAGTCTCACTCTGTTGCCCAGAATGGAGTGTGGTGGTGTGATCTCAGCTCACTGCAACCTCTGCCTCCCAGGTTCAAGCAATTCTCCTGTCTCAGTCTCCCCAAAGGCTGGGAATACAGGTGCCCACAACCACACCTGGATACTTTTTTGGTATTTTTAGCAGGGACATGGTTTCACCATATTGGCCAGGCTGGTCTTGAATTCCCAACCTCAAATGATCCACCAGCCTCAGCGTCCCAATGTGCTGGGATCACAGGCGTGAGCCACTGTGCCCAGCTAGCTCTGTTTTCTTAACGAGAAAAGGATCTGCCAAGGAGGAGTGGAGTGGTGCACAGTCAGGGGCTTAGAGAGGGAATGGAAGGGAATAAGAAAATCAAAAGCGTCCCAAATTGTACTGAAGCACTGTTTTGGCTGAAAACCACCAGTGATGTGACCGTCTGTTCAGCAAGGTTGTGCCATTCTCTGTCTGCCAAAGCAGAGGGAAAGGATAAAGTTTGTTCAAGGCCAGAGAGGGAGAACACAGCACTGTCATGTCCATCAGCCCTGTCCTTGGATCATCAGCTGTTACCTGCAGTCTGGCTCCTTGAGGCTTGATAGCTTTGTGGTTAAGACCTATCCCTCCTCTGCTGCCTGTGGGGCAGTCCTTAACCTCTCTCAGCCTCAGTTTTCTCACCTATGAAGCAGATATCAGAACAGAACCTGTCCCCCATGCAATGTGGATGCAATTCAGTGGGACAGTTCATACAAAGTGCCTAGCCACAAACCTAGCACATGGCTGGTGCATAGTTGATGGTAGCTGTTACATTCTGCAGGAATGAGTATTCCTCGGCACACCTCATATGTGGCCTACAAAGGACTCCCTGCATCATTCCAGAGTTTAACAGTTCCCTGCCACTCAAATCTTTGAAACTAAGAGCTAATGGATGTTGGTTCTAGTTCTGCCACTTTCCCCACTTTTTTTGGGTTTTTGACTCACATGCACAGTGAGAAAGAGAACTCTCCCACTCTGAATATTTAGGCATGCCACATTTAGTTTTATTTATTCCCTTTTCTCAGTAGCCAGATATTTTTGCACTGAGGCCATCTACAAAATCAAAAAAATAAAATCCGATCTTGGCTAACTTTGTAGTTAATTAACACATTTCTTTAGGCTCCTCAGGAGGAAAAAAGAAACAAGTAACTTTTCACTTCTTTCTGCATGTGGCTGTATGGATGGGGAGAAGGAATTACTGTAATTAATGCTGGATTTTAAAATACCAGCATGGGGAGATAGCTAGCATCTTCCAAATAAGGGGATGAGTCAGAGCCTGAGAGATGCTGTGGTGTTTACATAAATGTGAGTTATTGGGTAACCAGGAAACATACATTACAAAAGGCAGTACATAGGGCAATGAAGCTGCATGCCAGCACGTAAATTGCGAGCCACAGTCCTGAGTGCTCTGGGATAGCAGGTTTGTAACTCTGTACAAAACCTATGTTTTCCCAGCTAAGAAAGGGCAGAGGGTTTTGTCCAGGAAGAGCTCTACCCTTCATGACTTCCAGGTGTTTTATTTCCACTTTTCTGACTCAAGGTGGTTTTCCCAGAAGCCATGCTTTGGGAAAAGCTTGTGTTTCTAAATTCACCTGATCTCCTCTTGCTGATTCCTATAGCATCCTGGAGAAGTAAGAGTTGAAGAACCTTCTAGACTTCACATAGCTCTGGTCTGGGGTCGCTCTCCAAACAGCAGAATAAATCTTTGTTTTGTTTTGTTGTTAAGGCCAATTTTAAGAACAATCAAACAGAAGATTCTGGAGAGGGGAAAAAATGGAAAAGGTACAAGCTAAAGAACTTAATACAAGAACAAGTGAAGGATGTGGGGAAAAGGGCTAGACATAAATCCCAGAAAAGCTGCAGTTCATCAGGTTTGAAGTAAGCGCATTTTCTGGTGGTTTGTGGGTCAAATTGGTTCATGAAATAAGAAACAGAGACATAAAACCTAGAGACTGACCCAACAAACTCATTACCCAGCAAGCTGCCGATAGCTTCGCCTGCAGGAGGAATGGGAGCAGGACAGGGGCTCTGAGGCAGACAGGGAATGAAGCTGCACCTTAGTCAGGAGGCTCCGATCCAGTGTTGACCAACCCTTATTCCATTATCACCTCCCTATGGAGTCCTTTAAGACATTGTTTATCTAACCACCCTTCCTTATGATACCACAGATGTACCCTAGAGCTCTCTATGTACTATGGCCTTTTAGAGTGTCACAAACTATTGTCATCTCTAAGATTTTCTCCCCGAAGAACCAATTTTTATCCCCTGTAGGAGTAATGTTGCCCTAGGTAGTTACTGTGTGCCTGGCCCAGGTGCATATTATTTCATATAATCTACTATTCCACTAGGCATATAAAACTTAGAAGGGTTAATAACTTCTTCTAGAACAAAAAGGATTTGAACCCAGAGAGTCAATGTCAGCCTGCCCTCTTAATGACTATGCTTCTATTCAAGTCAAGATCATAAACTGCCCTGCTCATAACCACCATACTCTTCTGCTCCTTGTTCTGAGAGATCAGACTGTCTCAATTGGGGTGCAGAAATAACATTCTTGTAGGCAGGGCGCATGGGATCATGACAGTTGCTAAGGGGCTCCCCTCAGATAAGCACCTTCCAATGAGGTAAAAGCAGGGAGGGGGAAAACAGATTTAAAATCTGGGGTTAAAAAAGCCTGTTTTAGACCCCTACAAAACAGAAATCTCTGATTCAGTTTTCCTCTCTCTAGAGTTCTGTATTACAAACCACCTAGCATGGAAGCACATCTCTAATACAAATGATCTCTGCATATTTTACCAAGGTGAGGAGCCCAACCTGGATCTTCTCATCCGCGTTCCAGAGTCTTCTGTGAACCATTCCTGATAGTCACCCATACCCTGCCCGAATACTTTCCATGTCACTCCATGTCTTTCCTTGGGGAAAGACACCTCCCTTCACCTCTTTTTGTTTTAATCAGGCAGGGTACAACCTACATGGAGTAAGTTACACCATTCTTTTGTTTTGTTTGTTCTGAGATGGAGTCTAGCTCTGTTGCCCAGGCTGACACAATCTTGGCTGGCTGCACCCTCTGCCTCCTGGGTTCAAGCAATTCTCCTGCATCAGCCTTACAAGTAGCTGGAATTACAAGTGCCCCCAACCATGCCTGGCTAATTTTTGGTATTTTTAGTAGAGACGAGTTTGTTGGCCAGGTTGGTTTCGAATTCCTGACCTCAAGTGATCTGCCCGCTTCAGCCTCCCAAAGCACTAGGATTACAGGCATGAGCCACAGTGCTTTCTAAACTGTACAACTCAGTGACTGTTAGTATGTGCATGAACCCATGCACCGATGTTTGTCATCATACACATTCACCTCCCATATGCATATACTTAGGAATGGGATAGCTGAGTAATAAGGTAGGCTATGTTTAGCTTTAGTGTCAAACGTCAAACAATTTTCTACAATGATCAGACCAAATTACACTCCCATTGGCAAGTATTCCACGTGCTCCATGTCCTTGTCAGCATCTGATACTGCCTTTGTAAGTTTAATAATTCTGGTGGGTGTGTAGTTCGAGCTGGTTGAGATTTCCATTTATTTTTTCTATTAAGTAATGACACTGAGCATGTTAATATGCTTTTTAGCCATCTGATATCTTCTTTTGTGAGATACTCGCTAAAGTGTTTGGCCCATTTTTAAATTTTGTGTTTTGTCCTTATGATTTCTAGGAACTTTTATATACACTAAAAAAATTTCCTATTAACTAAGAAATATTATTTGAGGCCATACATGGTGGCTCATGCCAGTATTACCAGAACTTTGAGAGGCTGATGTAGGAGGATTGCTTGCGGCTGGGAATTTGAAACCAGGCGTGGGAAACACAGACCCAATCTTTATCAAAAAAAATTTTCTTTTAAAGAAAGTATTATGAGGACTTCTGCCAAGATGGCTAAACAGGAACAGCCCCAGAACACAGTTCCCAGTGAGAGTGACACACAAGGTGAGTGATCTCCACATTTCCAACCAAGGTACCAGATTCATCTCAATGGGACTTGTTGGACAGTGGGTGTAGCCCAGGGAGGGCACACTGAAGCAGGGTGAGGCACTGCCTCACCCAGAAAGTGCAGTGGGCCAGAGGGCCCTCCCTCCTACCCAACGGAGGCCATTGGGGAAGTTTCTGGCCACTCTGGAGCTGTGGTTCAGATGCTGTGCTTCTCCCACAGTCTTTGCAGCCCACAGACCAGGAGATCCCCACCTGCTGACAGACGCCCTGGGTTTCCAGGGCAAAACTGTGTAGCTGATTCAGCCAGCAGCACCTTGAGTGCCCAGCACAAATCTGAGGAGCCATTTTGACTGGCACCTGGAGCGTCTGCGAGACACAGTCACCCATACCCCTGAAAGAAAGGGGGCTGAAGGCAGGAAACCAGGTGATCTGGCTCTATGGGTCCCACTCCCATGGAGACCAGTAAACTGAATCCCACTGGCTTGGGATTTTTCAGCCAGCCCAGCAGTTTGAGCTCAACCCTGGATGGTTGAGCTCGGTGTGGGGGAGGGGCGTCCACCATTACTGAGGCAGCTCTAACCCTACCTGTGTAAACAAAAGCACAAAGAAGTTTACACAGCACCTTGGGGGAGCCCACAGCAGCTCAATAATGTCTCTGCAGACAGACTGTGACTAGACTCCTTCCTTACTGGGCAGAGCATCTCTGATAAAAGGCAGCAGCCTGTAGGGACTTATAAATAAAGCCACATCTTCCCAGGACAGAGCACCTGAGAAAAGGAGCAGTTGTGAATTCTGCTACAGCAGACTTAAACATCCCTGCCCAGCAGCTCTGAAGGGAGCAACAGAGCTCCCAGCACAGCACTTGAGCTCTGACAAGGGACACACTGCCTCCTCAAGCAACTCCCTGACCTCTGTATATCTGAAGAGTCACCTCATACAGAGGAGCTCTGGCTGACATCTGGTGGATACCCTTCTGGAACAAAGCTACGAGAGGAAGGATCAGGAAGCAATTCTTGCTGTTCTGCAGTCCCTGCAGGTGAGTCCCAGGCAAGCAGGGTCTGGAGTGGACTTTCAGCAGTCCTGCAGCAGAGGGGCCTGACTGTTAGAAGGAAAACTAAAAAACATAAAGAAATAGCCTCAACATCAACAAAAAGGACATCCACTCAGAGACCCCATCCAAAAGTCACCAACTTCAGAGACCAAACATAGTTAAATCCATGAAGATGGGAAGAAACCAGCACAAAAAGGATGAAAACACCAAAAACCAGAATGCTTCTCCTCATCCAAGGGATCACAACTCCTCACCAGCAAGGGAACAAAACTGGGTGGACAATGAGTTTGACGAATTGACAGAAGCAGGCTTCAGAGGGTGGATAATAACAAACTTCTCGGAGCTAAAGGAACGTGTTCAGACCCAATGCAAAGAAAATAGGAATCTTGAAAAAAGGTTAGATGAAATGCTAACTAGAATAACCAGCTTAGAGAAGAACCTAAACAACTTGGTGGAGCTGAAAAATACAGCACGAGAACTTTGCAAAGCATACACAAGTTTCAATAGCTGAATCAATCAAGCAGAAGAAAGGATATGAGAGATTGAAGGACAACTCAATGAAATAAAATGAGAAGGCAAAATTAGAGAAAAGAGAGTGAAAAGAAATGAACAAAGCCTCCAAGAAATATGGAATTATGTGAAAAGACCTACATTTGATCAGTGTACCTGAATGTGACGGGGAGAATGAATCCAAGCTGGAAAACGCTCTTCAGGATATTATCCAGGAGAATTTCTCCAACCTAGTAAGTCAGGCCAACATTAAAATTCAGGAAATTCAGAGAACACCACAAAGATATTCCTCAAGAAGAGCAACCCCAAGGCACATAATTGCCAGATTCACCAGGGTTGAAATGAAGAATAAAATGCTAAGGGCAGCCAGAGAGAAAGGTTGGGGTGCCCACAAAGGGAAGCCCATCAGACTTACAGCAAATCGCTCAGCAGAAGAGAGTGGAGGCCAGAAGAGAGTGGAGGCCAATATTCAACAAGCCAGAAGAGAGTGGAGGCCAATATTCAACATCCTTAAAGAAAACAACTTTCAACCCAGAAATTCATATCCAGCCAAACTAAACTTCAGAAGTGAAAGAGAAATAAAATCCTTTATGGGCAAGCAATTGCTGAGTGATTTCATCACCACCAGGCCTGCCTTACAAGAGCTCCTGAAGGAAGCACTAAACATGGAAAGGAACGACCAGTACCAGCCACTCCAAAAATGTACCAAATGATAAACACCATTGACACAATGAAGAAACTGTGTCAACTAAGGGCAAAAACAAACAAACAAACAAACAAAAAACAAAAAACAAAAACAAAAACAAAAACAAACAAACAAAATCAGCCAGTATTAAAATGGCAGGATCAAATTTACACATAACAATATTAACCTTAAATGTAAATGCAATGAATGCCCCAATTAAAAGACACAGTCTGGCAAATTGGATAAAAAGTCAAGACCCATCGGTGTGCTGTATTCAGGAGACCCATCTCATGTGCAAAGATACACATAGACTCAAAATAGAGGGATAGAGGCTGATTTACCAAGCAAATGGAGAGGAAAAAAAAAAAGCAGGAGTTGCAATCCTAGTCTCTGATAAAATGGACTTAACATCAACAAAGATCAAAAGAGAAAAAGAAGGGCATTACTTAATAGTAAAGGGATCAATGCAACAAGATGAACTAACTATTATAAATATATATGCACCCAGTACAGGAGCACCCAGATATATAAAGCAAGTTCTTGGTGACCTGCTAAGAGACTTAGACTACCACACAATAATAGTGGGAGGCTTGAACACTCCACTGTCAATATTAGACTGATCAATGAGACAGAAAATTAACAAGGATATCCAGGACTTGAACTCAGATCTGGACCAAGTGGACCTAATAGACATCTACAGAACTCTCCATCCCAAATCCACAGAATATACATTCTTCTCAGCACCACATTGCACTTACTCTAAAATTGGCCACATAATTGGAAGTAAATCACTCCTCAGCAAATGCAAAAGAATGGAAATCATAACAAAGCATCTCTCAGACCACAGAGCAATCAAATTAGAACTCAGGATTAAACTCATGTAAAACCTCACAACTACATGGAAACTGAACAACCTGCTCCTGAATGACTGCTGGATAAATAATGAAATGAAGGCAGAAATAAAGATGTTCTTCAAACCTAGTGAGAACAAAGACACAACATACCAGAATCTCTGGGACACATTTAAATCTGTGTGTAGAGAGAAATTTATAGCACTAAATGTCCACATGAGAAGCAAGGAAAGATTGAAAATTGACACCCTGTTGTCAAAATTAAGAGAACTAGAGGAGCAAGATCAAACAAATTCAAAAGCTAGCAGAAGACAAGAAATAACTGAGATCACAGAAGAACTGAAGGAGATAGACACACAAAAAACTCTTCCAAAAAAAAATCAATGAATCCAGGAGCTATTTTTTTTGAAAAGATCAACAAAATAGATAGACTGCTAGCCAGACTAATAAAAAAGAAAAGAGAGAAGAATCAAATAGATGCAATAAAAAATGATAAAGGGGATATCACCACTGATTCCACAGAAATACAAACTACCATCTGAGATTACTATATCACCCCTATGCACATAAACCAGTAAATCTAGAAGAAATGGATAAATTCTTGAACACTTACACCTTCCCAAGACTAAACCAAGAAGGAGTTGAATCCCTGAATAGACAAATAACAAGGTCTGAAGTTGAGGTGGCAATTAATAGCCTACCATCCAAAAAAGGCCCAGGTCCTCCAGGCAGATTCACAGCCGAATTCTACCAGACATACAAAGAGGAGCTGGTACCATTCCTTCTGAAACTGTTCCAAAATATACAAAGAGAGGGAATACTCTTTATCTCGTTTTATGAGACCAACATCATCCTGATACCAAAACCTGGCAGAGACACAACTAAAAAAGAAAATTTCAGGCCAATGTCCATGATGAACATTGATGCAAAAATCTTCAATAAGATACTGGCAAACCAACTGCAACAGCACATCATAAAGCTTCTCTATCATGATCAAGTAGGCTTCATCCTGGGGATGCAAAACTGATTCAGCATATGCACATCTATAAACATGATCCATCACATAAACAGAACCAAAGACAAAAAACCACATGATTATATTGATAGATGCAGAGAAGGCCTTTGACAAAATTCACTAGCCCTTTATGCTAAAATCTCTCAATAAACTAGGTATCAGTGGAATATATCTGCAAATAAAAAAGCTATCTATGACAAACCCACAGCCAATATTATACTGAATGGGCAAAAATTGGAAGCCTTCCCTTTTAAAACTGGCACTAGACAAGGGTGCCCTTTCTTACCATTACTATTCAACATAGTATTGGAAATTCTAGCCAGAGTGATCAGGCAAGAAAAAGAAATAAAGGGTATTCTATTAGGAAAGGAGGAAGTCAAATTGTCTCTATTTGCAGATGACATGGTTGTATATTTAGAAGACCCCTTTGTCTCAGCCCAAAATCTGCTTAAGATAAGCAACTTCAGCAGTCTCAGGATACAAAACCAATGTGCAAAAGTCACAAGCATTACTATACAGCAATAACAGACAGACAGAAAGCCAAATCATGAGTGAACTCCTATTCATAATTGCTACACAGAGAATAAAATACCTAGAAATACAACTAACAAAGGACATGAAGGACCTCTTCAAGGAGAACTATAAACCGCTGCTCAAGGAAATAACAGAGGACACAAACAGATGGAAAAACATTCCATGTTTATGGTTAGGAAGAATCAATATTGTGAAAATGGACATACTGCCCAAAGTAATTTATAGAGTCAACACTATCCTCATAAAGCTACCTATGACCCTCTTCACAGAAGTGGAAAAAAAAACACCTTAAAGTTCACATGGAACCAAAAAAGAGCCCACATAGCCAAGACAATCCTAAACAAAAATAGCAAAGCTGGAGGCATCATGCTACCTGACTTCAAACTATACTATAAGGGTATAGTAACCAAAACATCATGGTACTGGTGCCAAAACAGAGATATAGACCAATGAAACAGAACATAGGCCTTGGAAGTAATGCCACACACTACAACCATTTGATCTTTGACAAACCTGACAAAATTAATCAATGGGGAAAGGATCCCTTGCTTAATAGATGGTGTTGGGAAAACTGGCTAACTATGTGCAGAAAGCTGAAACTGGACCCATTCCTTATGCCTTATACAAAAATTAACTCCAAATGGATTAAATATTTAAACATAAGACCTAACATCATAAAAACCCTAGAAGAAAACCTAGGCAATACCATCCAGGACATAGGCAAAGCCAAGGACTTCATGACTAAAGCACCAAAAGCAATGGCAACAAAAGCCAAAATAGACAAATGGGATCTAATAAAACTTAAGAGTTTCTGTACAGCAAAAGAAAGAATCATTAGAGTGAACCAGTAACCAACAGAATGGGAAAAATGTTTTGTAAGCTACCCATCTGACAAAGGGCTAATATTCAGAATCTACAAAGAACTAAAACAAATTTACAAGAAAAAATAAACCCATTCAAAAGTGGGCAAAGGATATGAACAGACACTTTTCAAAAGAAAACATATACGAGGCCAGGAAACATATGAAAAAATGCTCATCATCACTGGTCATTAGAGAAATGCAAATCAAAACCACACTGAGATACCATCTCATGCCAGTTAGAATGGTGATCATTAAAAAATCAGTAGACAACGAATGCTGGAGAGGATGTGGAGAAATAGGAATGCTTTTACACTGTTGGTGGGAGTGTAAATTAGTTCAACCATTGTGAAATATAATGTGGCAATTCCTCAAGGATCTAGACACAGAAATACCATTTGACCCAGCAATCCCATTACTGGGTAGACACTCAAACAATTATAAATCGTTCTATTATAAAGACACATGGACACATATGTTCATTGCAGCACTGTTTACAATGGCAAAGAGTTGGAACCAACTCAAATGCCCAACAAGGATAGACTGGATAAAGAAAATGTGGCACATATATACCATGGAATACTATGCATCCATTAAAAAAGGATGAGTTCATATCCTTTGCAGGGACATGGATGAATCTGGAAACCATCGTTCTCAGCAAACTGACACGAACAGAAAACCGAACACCACATGTTCACACTCATAAGTGGATGTTGAACAATGAAAACACATGGACACAGGGAGGGCAACATCACACACTGGGGTCCATTGTGGGATGGGGGGCTAGGGGAGCAATAGCAGAAGATGGAGAGGTTGGAAAAGGATAACATTAGGAGAAATACCTAATGTAGGTGATGGGGGGATGGATGCAGCAAACCACCATGGCATGTGTATACCTATGTAACAATCCTGCAGGATCTGCACATGTACCCCAGAACTTAAAGTATAAAAAAAAAAGAAAGAAAGAAAAGAAAACTATAGAGTAATATCTTTATAAAGAAATTATTTTAATCTTGAAAAAAAGAAAGAAGTATTTAAAATTGAAATCTGCTATAATGTCTTGTTTCCCCCACCCCAATTTGGAAATCAGAGCATGTTTGCAAAGACAAACCATCATGTATAGAAGTGGAGTGTGTCTCTTGCTGCCAAATACTAAATTCTTTTGTTGGACTATAAATGAAAAGTTTGTCCTTTTGTAGGAAAGTAAGGGCACATGGTTTATATTAGGATTTCCACATAATATAACACACTTACTTCACCTCATAGCCACTATCTCTTCCTGAGGCTCTGGTCTGGATTTTGGCAGGCAGAAACAGAAAGCTTAAGGGGAAAAAATTACCATTTTTATAGTTACCACTTATGGGCCAAGAAATTATTCAAGTTATTCATTTTAATATAACTGATTTTTAAGGGCCTATAGTAGTAATAGTCATTGATCAACTTCTCTGTGCCAAATGCCTGGCTAGGCATATTGTATACTCTATCCTATTTAATTTTCACAAAAGTCCTGCAAGGTAAAGATGAGGAAAAAGACCTACAGGGAAGTCAGAAGTGTGTCCAAGGTCACAAGCTAATAAAAGAAGAGTCAGGATTCAAACCCATGTTCAAAGCCTGTGTCCCCCAAAGAAAAGATTACACTTTTACATCATTGTGAAGGTTGTAAATTTGCTGTAGATGAGAAAGAACTTGAAAAAATATCCCCTTTCTGTTTTTATCTTGTTCTGTGAGCTTTCCTTTCCAACAAAGTAGCTTGGAGTTTCTGTTCCATGATTGGCACTTAGGATTTTCCTGAATTTCTAAGTCAATTCTGAGGGCATTGGCTCTGGGTGCAACTGTTTGTTTAAACATGTGCTGTGTGGTGGCAGGACCCAGGCTGCTCAGGCAGCAGAGTGAATCAGCACAGAGGGAGTGATCACACCGGATGTCGGCTCCTAAGTGAGCCTGCATGTCTGTCCCTCGCTTCAGGGGCTATGCTTCAGGCATTTCTCTCTAGCAAACATGCATATCATCCTGTCATTCTGAGCTAGAGTCTTCCTGACAATTTTTTATTGTTATCACAGAGCAAGTTCTGTTCCTCCAGACTCTTTCCCTATGGGAAATGAGACTCAAAGGAGGGTCATTGACATCAAAATTTCAGACTCTCTTTAAACTATGGTTCCCTCTGTCTTCTGCAATAGAGAGGAATTGGTTCAGAGCCGTAATGCGCAGGGTAGGAACAAAAGGTCCCAATAACGCTGTTCAAATGACTGATGGCGAAATGTCAAAATATTTCCGATATTTCCTTTAAGATTGAACCCGATTTTTCACTACAGGGGAATATAAATGCTGAGTCCAGGGATGCTCATGAGAAGTTACCCAGAGCAATTCGTGTCTTGTATGCAGTGCACAGATCACTTTAACCTGATAGGATGTGAAAATCATGATGTTTGAAATGGCATCACAACTTTCTCATGTCGATGAATAGATGGCCCAGGGTATACCTTTGACTTTGTCTATTTTTAGCTCTAATAACTATTTCTTGCTACATAGTATTCCTTATGGTTTCTTCTGGGCTACACAGTACAAATCATTCTGGACGTGGAGTCAGAAGGCCTGGGTATACGTCCTCATGTGACCGTCACCCCAGTCTTACCTTTGCAACATCACCTCCTGCAACTCTCCCTCCGCACACCCTGCACCAATGCCTGGGCCTCCTCCCTCCACACTGGTCCCTCTGCCTAGAACAGGGGTCCCCAACCCCCAGGCCACGGACCAGTACTGGTCCGTGGCCTGTTAGGAACCAGGCTACACCTAGGAGGTGAGCAACAAGAGAAAGAGGGAAGCTTTGTCTATATTTACAGCTGCTCCCTATCACTCACATTAGTTCCTCAGCTCCTCCTCCTGTCGCATTAGTGGCAGCATTAGATTCTCATAGGAGTAGCACCCTGATGTGAACTGCACATGCAGGAGATCTGGGACGCACGCTCCTGATGAGAATCTCATGCCTGGTGATCTGTCTCTGTCTCTCATCATCCCCAGATGGGACCGGCTAGTTGCAGGAAAACAAGCTCAGAGCTCCCACTGATTCTACATCATAGTGAGTTGTATAATTACAGGTATTGATCGACTTACGACCTATACAACTTACGACCATTCGACTTTACGACCACAATCGCTAGCCACGACTGCTCCACGTCTGGCAGTGCAAACGTTGTCCAGCTGGGCGTACAACAGTGCGGACCAGCTTTTGGCAGCACTACCATCTCCGCGTGCACCATTTCAACTGTACATATAGCCTACTCAACTTACGACCAAATCATGTTACCACAGTTCCGCCATCCCAACCATAGTCATAAGTCGAGCACTGCCCGTACTTCATTATATATTACAATATTAACAATAATAGAAATAAAGCACACAATCAGTATAATGTACTTGAACCATCCCAAAACCATGCCCTCCACCAACCCTGGGCCTTGGAAAACTTGTCTTCCATGAAACCAGTCCCTGGTACCAGAAAGGTTGGGGATGCTGGCCTAGAGCACTCTTCCTTCAGATTCCTAACATTTTGCTCCAACATCACCTTCTCAATGAGAGCTCCCTGACCACCCTAATTAAAGCTGTTATCTGCCTCTACCTTCTACATTCTGACCTTGGACTGCATTCTATTTATTATCTTGGAAATCTCTCTGCAATTTCTTTCTGTGTGTTGTCTATCTCCCTCTCTAGAATGTCGTCTATAAAATCTCTTAGCAAAAACAATACACACACACACACACACACACACACACACACACACATATATATATATACTTAGTTCTTAATCTATAAATTTTAATATGTTGATACAATAAGTTCTCTTTTCATTAATATGATGCATTATCTGTTTTGTTCATATTCCAAGTGCCTAGAAGAATGCCTGGCCCATAGAAGGTATTCAATATATAGTTGTTTTGGTTATTTGTTTTTTTTTTGTTTGTTTGTTTTTTGTTTTTTTTGTTTTTTTTTTTTGAGATGGATTCTTGCTTTGTTGCCCAGCCTGGAGAGCAATGGCATGATCTTGGCTCACTGCAACCTCTGCCTCCCGGGTTCAAGCGATTCTCCTGCCTCAGCCTCCTGAGTAGCTGGGATTACAAGCACACCCCACCACACCTGGCTAATTTTTGCATTTTCAGTAGAGATGGGGTTTCACCATGTTGGTCAGACTGGACTCGAACTCCTTACCTTGTGGTCTGCCCGTTTTGGCCTCCCAAAGTTCTGGGATTACAGGCGTGAACCACCATGCTCAGCCTAGTTGTTGCTGTTTTCATTTTATTTTGATCCCTTATTAGCATGGAGACTTTAAACAAAACCATTACTCTCTCAGAACCTGAGCTATTAAAATTTATAAATGGTGAGAATAGCCCAACAAAGTTGGACTGTTAGGAAAATTAGATAAGGTAATGTATGTAAGAGTTATACATAACATTGGTGAGAAAAGTATTGGTTAAGAATTAGTTTATGTAGCCAGCAAACGTATGAAAAAAAGCCACCATCACTGGTCATTAGAGAAATGCAAATCAAAACCACATTGAGATACCATTTCATGCCAGTTAGAATGGCGATCATTAAAAAATCTAGAAACAGCAGATGCTGAAGAGGATGTGGAGGAATGCTTTTACACTGTTGGTGGGAGTGTAAATTAGCTCAGCCATTGTGGAAGACTGTGGCAATTCCTCAAGGATATAGAAATAGAAATACCATTTGACCCAGAAATCTCATTACTGGGTATATACCCAAAGGATTATAAATCATTCTATTATGAAGACACATACACATGTGTGTTCATTGTGGCACTGTTTACAATAGCGAAGACTTGGAATCAGCCCAAATGCCCATCAATGATAGACTGGATAAAGAAAATGTGGCACATATACAGCATGGAATACTGTGCAGCCATAAAAAAGGATGAGTTCATGTCCTTTGCAGGGACACGGATGAAACTGAAAACTGTCATTCTCAGCAAACTGACACAGGAACAGAAAACCAAACACCGCATGTTCTCACTCGTAAGTGGGTGTTGAACAATGAGAACACGTGGACACAGGGAGGGGAACATCACACATTGGAGCCTGTTGGGGGTTGGGAAGACTAGGGGAGGGATAGCATGGAATGGGGGGATTAGGGAGGGATAATGTTAGGAGAAATACCTAATGTAGATGATGGGGGGATGGATGCAGTAAACCACCATGGCATGTGAATACCTATGTAAGAATCCTGCATGATCTGCATTATGTACCACAGAACTTAAAGTATAATAAAAACAAACAAACAAACAAACAAAAGCAACAACAAAAAGAAGTATATATAATGCATCTAGTAAGAGATCTTTTAGAGGTGACTGCACTGGGGACATTTTGTACTTTATCTTCCATTGGTAGAAATCAGATGTGTAAAGGAGCGTGTCACATCCAGCATGACATTGGGAGACACAGACATGATAAGGAGGCAGAGGCTGGGGAGTGGGTGCACGATGGTGGAAGCCAACCATGAGGAGCAGGGGTTCCACTAAAACTGGACTTCTCAGCTACCACCCCTGGTTACCCCTGTTACGGGGATCACCTTCTAATGTCATTATGAGAAACACAAACACACATGCACAAAATGAGGTACATAGTAATCAGGACCCGAGCATCCCCCACGTGGTGTGAGAGCTCCATGTTGAGAAAACAAGGAATGAAAATTGAGAGGGATTTGAGGAGAGATCCTTGGCTGGGATCACATGGGAAAGGGTGTTTTATAGTTAATAAAAGGGCTACCCTAAGACTGTCTAGGGAGAGTGTCTTGGGCGAGGTTCTATCTCCTGCTGTTGTGTTACGTGCAGCATAGATAACACAAAACCACCTTTCTCTACCTGTTCTGCTAGTTGCCATCATGCGTGGAAGGAGCTCTCACTGGAAAATAAGCAAGCTCTGTCTATTGCTGACTTTATCAGCAATGCTCAGGCTCCAGATTCAAGGTCAGGATTGCCCAATGAGAACAGGCGAAGGAGGGCAGGCTATGTAAACTATGAAGGGGTGTACAGATGTCAATTCCTGTGTTTTCCCCAGCTGCTTCTGTTTCTTTTACTGTGATGCCTTAGGTTCGTTAAATCACAGAATATCAAAACAAGAATGACCTGTAGAGATTGTCTGATCATTCATCTGTCGAACACAGATTTTCTGCACATCCATTCTGTGTCAGACTGACTCAGCACTGGTTAGACAAGAAATAAGTGTCATTGCCCTCAAGGAATTCAGTTTTCTAGGAGGTAACAAGCAAAAAATGGAAGACAGTGGGATGTCTACTGTGACAGAGGCATACATGAGATGCTGTAGAGCAGAGAATCTGCTTGGGAAGCTCAGAGACAAAATACAAGACAGGTATGCAGGTAACTGCAGGTACATCTTCTGATGTGTATAATGGGAGATACAAGCACATGGACACAGGGAGGGGAACATCACACACCGGAGCCTGGTGGGGGGTGGGGGGACTATGAGAGGGACAGCAGGGGAGGACTCTTACGCTATTCTCTTCCTTCTTGAGGGAGGTGGAGTGACACTGAACTGGTGAATATGGAAAGAATAACTGGGAATGCTCAGTTCAGCTCAGCTTAGCCCTTTTCCCTTGAGAATGAGCCTGTTTACAAGAATCCAAGTGCTCCATTTCTTCATACCCTAAATCCTACCTGGACAGGCAATCCACGTGAGATACTCTGCCCTTTTGCTGCGATTGCATGGGTGATCCTAACACATTTTTAGCCTCAGTATTTGCAAGCCCTCTTGGTCCACAGATCTAAAGTTGTGTCTTCTACTGAGCCTCTCCTGGGAGAAAAGGTCACATTTCGGTGCCATCTCCTATTCTTTGTTTCTTTCTCTATTTGCTCAGACTTGTGGTCTAGAAGAGTGTCATTGAATAGCAGTCCTTGAAGAACCCAGCACCGGCAATGAATAAAAGAGGTGGTCGATGAGAGACCAGACCTAAATATGACTCCCCATTTCTTTCTGCTTGGGTTTTTCCCTGTCCTCAGTTTTCTTGAGGAAAGATGGGAAGGTATTACTCTGGACTGGAGATACCGGGGGAGAAAAGGGTTTTGGAAAAGAAGACGGTGATTTTGGGTTTGGTCACAGTGAATTCAGTGAATACCAACCAAGTAGCTGTACCCCCTCCCCCTGCCCTCCCTTATGCTAGGTACACCCCTCCTCTGTATCTGTGCTTGTATCTCCCATTATACACACCAGAAGAGATAGCTTCAGTTGCCTGCATATCTGTCTTGTATTTTGTCTTTGAACTTCCCAAGGGTATGATCTGTGTTTTAAAATTTCTTCACTGTAGGGCTAGTTCTTATCTGAGCCCCAGAAGTTAGTGAGCCATGCTAGTTGAGTGAATGAGTAGATTCACCTAACCACACCAACATGTCAGTTCCTATGCGTTTCTTCACCTGGGAGTAGTTGGCAATACACAGATCATATACATGCAGAAAAGGCTTCATCAGAGGGGATGTGTCTCCTCTGGATCAGCAGCTGCATCCCCTAGTCTCCTCTCTTTCAATCAAACCATAATACTCCCCACCCAGTGTCTATGCTCCGGAGGTTTGAAATCAGAGTCCACAGTTAAATGAGAATATTGCCACTATTTTCAACTCATGTTGACCCATGAGTTGACCCCAGAAGCGTAGCTCTGAGCCCTGCTGTAGCTTTTGTCAGCAACTCCCTGGAAGCTGTCAGTGAGCTGCAGTCTGTGCTTACAGAGTGATTTCCCAAAGAGATGCAGATTCTGTAGATACAGCTGGCAGGGGCTGATGCTGGGAAAGACTCTGCTCTGCAGGGGAAGGCATCATCAGTTAATTGCTTCTACCCTCTGGGTCATGAAGAAATGCAGGAGCAGATCCTGAATGACAGTGTGAATGAGCCCCAAACATCTGGAGTAGAGGGAAGCCTGTCTAGAGTGTTCCTGACAGGCTCAAGTCAGCAGCACTGGATCATATTTCCAAGAAAGGGAGACTACTTTTTCTTTGTTTGGGAAGAATAACTGGGCATGGTCATTTCAGCTCAGCTTAGTCCTTTTCCCTTGGGAATGAGTCTGTTTAGAAGAATACAGGTATTCCATTTCTTCACGCCCTAAACCTTCTCTGGACAGGCAAGCCATGTGGAATGCCCTGTCCTGCTGCTTCGATAGCGTAGGTGACCCTAACAATGTGACAGACATGCAGAATAGTGCATAGAAACATATGCACAGTTTGCTAGTCACAAAATGCCTTTGCAATTACACTCGAGATAATATATTCTGCAATGCCTCCTGCAAAACAGAATATTGCCTGCCCTCCCCTCAACATTTGTGTGCTGTTTCCACTACGCTGGTTTTCATGGTAGCAATTTTATTGGCCTTCTTTACAGGTTTGTTTTTTTTTTTTTGAGATAGAGTCTCACTCAGTCACCAGGTGCCAGGCTGGAGTGCAGTGGCACGATCTCGGCTCGACTCACTGCAACCTCTACCTTCCGGGTTCAAGCAATTCTCCTGCCTCATCCTCCCGAGTAGCTGGGATTACAGGCACGTGCCACTACGCCTGGCTAAATTTTTTTGTATTTTTAGTAGAGACAGGTTTCACCATGTTGGCCAGGATGGTCTCGATCTCTTGACGTCATGATCTGCCCGCCTCGGCTTCCCAAAGTGCCGGGATTACAGGCGTGAGCCACCACGCTGTCCCCTTCTTTATTGTTTTAACATCTTCCTGTGCATCTCTAAACAGACTTGCTAATTTGCTTGTTTTAGAAGTTATAGAGTCCTACCATTATCATTTTTTGACATGTGTCTTCCACTTGACATCATCTTTGTGAAATTCATGTATGTAGATGTGTATAATTGCAGTGCGCTCTTCTGATTGCCGTACCATTTCACTATGTAACTACTACAGCTTATCCATTCCTCCCTCTATGGGTTGATGGACATTCAGGTGGTTTTCATTTTTCTACTAGAATCATTGTACTAGTATATTTATGTAGAAGTTTTTTTAAGGTATTTGTCTGGTGATAGAGTTCTTGGATCACTAGGTAAAGTCTGTGTATCCTCAAATTTAATAGAAATGTCGAACTCTTCAAATTGGACATACCTATTCATAGTCCCACCATTAGGGGTTTGGGGATATATAAAGGCACCCTACAACTCTAACTGCAGGATCCCAAGATAATTTGCACTGGCTGCAAACAGGAAGCTCCTATAAGTCCCTGGAACTTGCCTCAGACATGATACATGGCATTTTGTCTCTTGCTTTAAGAGTTTGTTTCCCTCTCTGAGGATGGAAGAACATCACACAGTATTTGTTAATCGAAGTATCACTCAGCTAATCTGGAAAGGCAGAAGGGCAGTTTAATAGCATATAGATGCTTTTCCTTCTGAAGTTGTACATACAGAAGTGTATTTGTAACAAGAAAATCAATAGAAAATTGAATGCCTAAAATAATACTGCAGCGTCTCTTTTGAACTCGATTGATTTGCTCCATGTACCTCTGCTGAAAAACAAAGGTTTCAAACAATATGTGCTATTCAGGGTCTGAATTAAACATCTGCTGGTATTCTCTAGTTGTAATAGGATAACATGAGTGAAAAAAAAGTCCTAAGAAATTCAGCATTAGTCTATTCAGGGAATTTTTCCAAGAGAAGGAATAGCTTCATTTTAACCCTTTTTACAAACATCATCAGAACCAAAGGCCTTGCATGGTAGAAGAGTTTTCCTTTCATTACTTTTTTCAGCCTTACAAACCAAGCAGTACTTATCTAATGGTCTCACCTTCATCTCAGTGTCGCCAATACCTAGCCTAAGTTTTGACTATAACAGGCACTCAAAAAAATTTGAGTAGATGGAGTTCGTGTGCACTGGAGATGAGGAAACTTTACCAAGATGAAGAAATACATTTCGTTAAAAATTCTGTCTTCTAAGACTCAGTTCCATCCAATTACTGCCCTGCCCCTCCACCACCTCCCAACACAAAATGTTGCAGGCCTCAAGACATCAGGCCAAGTTATTTTTGTAAAGGAACATTAATTCAAAACCTAATTATGGCCTTTGAAATATTGGTTATTAAGTTCTGTTAACCAAAGGCATAAAGGAGCTTCAAAGCCTCCCACTGCCTTTTCCCAATATGTTCTAGTAAGAGATTTTCTGATTCCAAAAGTCATTGTTTGGAGGCTCATGATACTACTGAGTCCCCCCAGAGTACAAAATAGCTTTTGTACCCTAAGTCCAGACTAGAGGGGGTATCACAATGGAGTTTTAACCAACTGTGCTGAGAAGCTGATAATAATAAAAGAAATATCTGCTGAGAGGGCAATAAATCCTCTCCCCTTAATAAATGTCTGATGGGAAAGGAACTCATGATGTCTCAGTGCTGTGAGCTTACAAATTAAATCAGAAGAGAAGTCTTGTTGATTGATACTGCAGGTAATCAGATAATTAACCAGTTATGGGCTGATAATGAGATACTTTTGGCTAATTAGAGGAGGACCAATGAATTGAATGCAGATGAAATCCTGCAAATAAAAGCCATTTAGATAAAAGGGCAGGCAACTGTAGAGATGGAAGGAAATGATAGTGGAGAGTGGAAGTTATACCATTCTGGTTAATGAATCATACACTTATTCAGTGAACCAGGCTCAAACACCAAAGGCATGGAAACTTCCCTGAGATGGCTTTGTAATCCAAAATCTAACATCCAGAAGAGAAAAGTAACTAGCAGAAACATTTTATTTAAATATTATTCCATTTCATTTAAAATGTTAAATATTAAAATTTGTAGGAGCCTATTGATTTGAACTAGTCTGCTGTACTGGGCTCAACAAACCAAACCAATGTGGACGCATTTATGCTAAATGAAACTAATTAACTTAGGAGTGCACTCAGATAAACAGCTGGGCTTCAGTTGGTTACAGCAGCTGAGCTTCAGTCAGTCAATTGTAGGCAGCCGGCTGATTCAAATAAGGCAAGATGCCGAGCTGTAACCAATTAAGCTGTCTCTATTTCTCACTTCCATTTTCTGTCCGTAAATATTGTCTAACCACCTTGCAGGCTGGAGTTGTTTGAACCTGTTCTGCTTCTGAGGGCTGCTGAATTTTTGAATCATGAATAAAATCCAATTAAGATCTTTAAAGTTGTAATTTTTTGTGTTTTGACAGTAATCTGAAATCCAATACACCAGGAAGAAAAAAAACAGTGGAAGCCATATCCCAAGAATGTCTTTATATTTTGCATTCCGTGACCCCGTAAGTGTGACTTGAGTATGGAATAGTCAGATTTTCTTTGGGAGTGATTGGAAACAAGACTTTAAATTGAAGACAGACTTCAGAAATTAAGTCCCAGAGGGGGCTTATTTGATCCAAATGGATCTAAATGATTACACATTATATATGTATTTGAGAATGCACTTTTTATTTCAAAGACGAGTGAGGAAACACCCTTCTCCCAGCTTATTCTTAAAACCCCTCATATGATTAGGCTTTGTGTCCCCACCTAAACCCCATTGTGAATTGTAATCCCCACAATCCCCACGTGTCATGGAGAGACCAGGTAGAGGTAATTGAATCATGGGGTCAGCGTCTCCCACGCTGTTCTCGTGACAGTGAGTTCTCACGAGATCTGATGGCTTTATAAGAGGCTCTTCTCCCACTTTGCTTGTTACTTCTCGTTCCTGCCGCCTTGCGAAGAAAGCACCTTACTTCCCTTTGCCTTCTGCCACGATTGGAAATTTCCTAGAGCCTCCCCAGCCATGGTGAACTGTGAGTCAGTTAAACCTCTTTCCTTTATAAATTATTCACTCTTGGGCAGTTCTTTATAGCAGTATGGAAACAGACTATACCAACCCTCTCCCCTTGTCAAAATACGTGCTATCCTTCTGAACCTACTCTCCCTGTGCAGCAGTAAGACCAGAGGAGGAATACAGCCATGAGGCATTAGGAAGTGGGAAATGAAAACCACTTGGGTCATCTCTGCTTCTCCGCTTTTCCGATGGACCCTTTCTCTGTTACGCTATTTCCCTTTCTCCTCTGCCTCCTCCCTTCCCCTTTCTTCCGTTTTTCTTCAACCAGAGATCCACAGGAAAGAATTCAACATGCTTCCTGGTTTGTAGCATATGATCATTGTCAAGTGATGCCGAGTCTCTGTTTTTTATATTTTCTTTGAGTTGACCCCTTTAAACCACACTCTCTCACTCTTTTTCTGAATAGTTGCTCCATCTACTCAATCTCTATGGGTATGTATATTATTGAAAAGCATATTGGATAGATTTTTATATGCTGCAATTTACATAAATATATGGTGCTATAAATTTTGTTTCTTGCTTTTTTCTATTCAATAATGTGTTGTCGAGATTTAGTCTTGCAGTTATGTAAATATAGTTCATTATTTCTGATTGCTGCTTCAAGTTCTATCGGTTTGTTTGCTGAGTTGCATGAATACCTAGTATAATCTCGATTGTAACCTCTTAAGCGTTTTAGGCTTTGAAAACATGTTCTCTCTCACTGCCTCTTAGCTTTGCTATGATGTCCCGTGATGAGCAGAAGTCTTTCATTTTGATGTACAGTCCATCCTTATTTTCATTGCAGCCTTTGTTTCACGTCCTTGCTTAAGAACAAGGTTACAAAAATACCTCTTGTCAGCTTTAAACACCTACCTTTTATACTTATATTTTCATCCATTTGTAATTTATTTTATATAGTTTTATTTATATATACATATAAATGTGTATATATTTGTGTGTATATATATGTGTGTGTGTATACATATATACAAATCTCCATATAATGAACCAGATTTCTCAACATCATTGGCTAAATAATCCATTCTTTCCCCATACATGTGTGGAGTCAATTTCATTACATAGCAAGTCAGCGTGGATTCATGGATTTCCTTCAAGGCGATTCTGTTGTTTATTACTGTGCTTTAGTATTCATTCTGCATTACTGTAGCATTGTCATACGTGTGATAGTTGGTAAGGTAGTTCCTTCCACTTTGTTTTTCTGTTTCAAAATGATCTTGTCCATTTGTGAAGTTTTATTCCTCAATTTAAATGTTGGCATCAGTTTGTCAAGTTCTAACAAATGACTACTAGGATTTTGCTTGAAATTGTACTGAATTCACAGATTAACTCGGAAAGAATTGATATTTTTGATAGGTTATCCCATTCATGATCATAGTATATATTCCCACTTATTTAACTCTCCTTTAATATACCTTAATAGAGACCTGGTATTTTTCTCATGAAGGACCTTGTGTATTATTTATTAATTACTGGATACTTTAGTATTGGAGCTAATATAGGTGATGTCTTATTTTCTATTATATTTTCTAATTGATGACTAAACAAATCTTGTTGATTTACATATGTTGATATTTTTTAATTGGAAACTTTACTAAACTCTCTTATTAATTACCAGTTTATTCTATTGATTTGGATAGGACTCGAATGTGCATAAGCTACATGGATGGGCAAGTCATCTATAAATAATGACTTTTATTTTTTATCTTTTATTTTAAGTTCAGGGGTACAAATGCAGGTTTGTTTTATAGGCAAAGTTGTGTCAGGGGAATCTGTTGTGTAGATTATTTCATCACTCAATTATTAAGCCAAGTACACAGATATTTTTCCTGGTCATCTCCCTCCTCCCACCCTCCACCCTTTGAAAGACACCAGCATGTGTTATTTCCCTCAGTGTGACCGTATGTTCTCATTATTTAGCTCCCATTTATAAGAAAGAACATGTGGTATTTGGTTTTATGGCCCTGTGTTATTTTGCTAAGGATAATGACCTTCAGCTCCATCCATACCACTGCAAAGGACATGATCTTATTCTTTTTTATAACTGCATAGTATTCCATGGTAGATATATACCACATTTTCTTTATCCAGTCTATCATTGGTGGGCTTTTAGGTGGATTCCGTGTCTTTGCTATTGTGAATAGTGCTGCAATAAACATATACATGCATGTGTCTTTATAGGAGAATGATTTATATTCCTTTGGGTAGATGCCCAAGTAATGGGATTGCCGGGTCAAATGGTATTTCTGACTTTAGGTCTTTGAGGAATCTCCACATTATCTAACACAATGGTTGAACTAATTTATACTCTCACCATCAGTGTATAAGTGCCCCTTTTTCTCCACAGTCTCACTGGCATCTATTTCTTTTAAAGTCAAAATTAACGACCTTTTAAGTTTTCTTCTTTCCCTCACTCTGGCTTCTTTCTGTATCCTTATTTACTCCTCATTTTGTAAAAATGATTTAACTGATGAGGTCAGAAGAAACTAGGCATATGTAGCTCAGTCCTTTCTGTGTATCCCATTTGGGAACTCATCTGCCCAAGAACTCCTTCATACCGACAGCGTGCAGTGAGATCAGGCTAATTTTCTGTCTGTGCCAGCAGCAGTGTAAACCTGTAAAATTCAGAGGTAGAATATCTGCAAACCCACTAGACTGGCTGATCCAAGCCCATTCTTCAATATCAGCTTCATCAGTTATAAGGTAATGTTTTATTTCCATCTACTCACGTCTTTTCCTTATTTTTTCTGACTTGATGTAGCATAAAGATGGTGTTATTTAATATCCCCTTAACACCTGCATACCTTCTGATCGTTATACCTCTGCTATGATGGGAAAGTTTATGCCCCTTCAAAATTTATGTTGAAACATAATCTCTAATACAAAGTATTAAGAGGCGGGGCCTTTAGGAGGTGACATGGTCATGAGAGCTCTTCCCTTGCAAATGATATTTAGGCTTTTATAAAAGAGGCCAGACACAGCGTTTGGCCCGTTTCTGCCTTTTGACCTTCCACCATCTGAGGACATAGCATCCAAGGTGCTTTCTTGGAAGCAGAGACCAAACCCTTGCCAGGCACCAAACTTTGATTTTTGTCAGATTTTTTTTCTATTTTCAGAAATGTGTCCATGCCTTCCTGATTTTCAAACTTATCATTGCTTTTCTTCATAGTATGTTTTTAAAGTCAAATATTTCTTTTAGGAGAGTTTTGAAATTATAAAAAGTTACAAAGATAGTACAGAGAGCTCCCATAAAGCCCCTACTCAACTTCCCCACTGATAAATCTTCCACCAGTATGCTACATTTGTTACATTAACGAACCAATGTTAATACATTATTTTAGAGTCCATACTTAGTTTTCATCTGATACATTTTTTTCTGTTCAAGGATCCCAGAATCCCATAGTACATTTAGTTATGTCTTCTTAGACTCTTCTTAGCAGGCACAGGTTCTCAGAATTTCTTTGTTTTGGATGACCTAGACAGTTTTAAGGAGTACTTGTTAGGTATTTACAGACTGTCACTCAATCAAATTTGTCTGATTTTCTCCTCATTAGACAGGGATTATGTGTTTGGGGAAAGAACACCGCAAAGTTAAAGTGACATTTTCATCACATCACATCAAGTGTACACAATACCAACATGACTCATCACTGTTGAGATGGACCTTGATCCCTGACTGAGGGTGGGTTGTCCAGGTTTCTCTACTGTGAAGTGATGCTTTTCAACCCCCTTTCCATCATGTGCCCTTTTTGGAAGTGAGAAGTACGCCACCTCAAGGACAGAGTACCTACATAAATTATTTGAAATTCTGCATGGGAGATTTGTCTGTTCTCCTCCACTTACTCATTTATATCAATATGGACTGGTGACTATTTATTTTATATTTTGGGTGTTGTATTATTGTTCAGATCTTACTTATTGAAGTTATACTGGTAGATATTTTTACCTTCAAATTCTGTCGCGTGCTTACTTTGCATCTTTTCTCCTTTTTCCTTGATTCATATGGCCAGAAATGTGTCTCTTATTAGTCTTCAAAAAACCAATTTTATTAATTACCTAAATTGCTTTTTCTGTTCTCCTTAATTTCTGTCCTTATCTTTATTGTTGCATTCCTTCTTGTTTCTCTGTGTTGACTTTGTTGCTTTTTATCTAGCCTTTAGAGTTGAATGCTGCGCTCTTTTGTAGTAACCTTTTTATTGTTGTTGCTCTCTGTTATATATAAAGAAAGGTTTAAATTTCCCTCTAAATACCACTTTAGCTGTATCTCACAAATTTAAAATGTGGAATCTTCATTGTCACTCACCTCTAAGTGAATGCAATTTGCCTGATGATTTCTTCCTTAATCAGTGAATACTCATCTTACCCCTCCCCTCAACATAGGACACATTTTTTAGTTATACAAGTTATTCATTTCTAATCTTGTTGTATTATGATAAGAAAACATTAGTTTTTGATTCTTTGGAACTTATTAAGGCTTCTTTTGTGCTTATTACATAGTACTATTTGTTATTTTTATAAGAATGCGAAGAATATAGTTTTTATACATAGTCCAGATTATTTATCATATTAATTCAAATTTATCTCGTTGCTTACATTTTCTGTATGATCTGTCAGTTATTAAAAAGGTTGTCTTACAATCTCAAGCTATAGTTGCTGATCTATACGTTGTTCTGTGTTGCTTTATTCAGTTGCATGTTTTAAGGTGCATTGTGATTCACAATTATATTCTCTTGTAGCTCTTTCACAATGTATAACTTTCCTGTTTAACTCATGTGATGTTTTCCCTTTTAACTCACTTTTGTGTAGTGTGAACATTATTATACAAAAATTTGTTGTTTTTATTAATATTTGTACAGTCTACATTTTCAATTTTTCTGTATTTTTGTGTTATATGTATCTCCTGGAAGCAATATATTTTAAAATCTTATTTTTTAAAAATTCAACAGCACTTAAGCAGTTTCTTTTCCCTCTTTCTTGTCTCCCTCTGGATAAATCATGTGTTCTTCTTGAACACTTAACTTATTTCTATTCATTTAATGGTTTCTCCTTATAAAATTCCCATTAAATTATAACATTAATTTGTAATTTTTATAATAACTAAATTTATACTCATCAAGAGTGTTTACTTTGGATTATCATGGCTATACTTGGTTTTTGTAAGAGGGAAGTATAGGAGGTCATTGCATGTGTAAGCAAAAATAAAACTTATTTACTTACCCATACTTCCTATACCTCATTTTTCTCTCCTGAATTAATCTCTTCTCTTTGCTAGAGTATTTCTTTCAAAGACGTTCTTGAAGTGGGAAGCAATTTTAAAATACTACTTCAGTGTCTTCTTGCATATGGCATTACTATTTTATTTCTTCCTGGAACATGCATTGAATACTTTTCAATGCATGCTGATACTTTTCTGTCTTCCATGTCTCTCAATGTTAACTTTATTCTTTTCATCTCATTAACCCTTCCTGGTACTCTCTGGGACAATTCCTCAACTTGAAATTCCATTTAGTCTTTGGAAGTATCCATTCTGTTATTCAACTCATCTACTGAGTTTTTCATTTCTACACTGATATTTTTCATGGCCAAGATCTCCAGTTGTTTCTCATTTGTAACTACTTGTTCTTACTTTGTATTCAAATATCACTCCTTCCCTTTTAAAAGATATTTACTAGGCTTATTTTAAGTGTCTCTAATAGATATTTCTTTGTATATTATCTTTAGGGTGTGTGTGCTCCAGAGAATTCTTATTAAACAACTCCTAAACCTTTACCCCAAACCTTGCATGTCAATTTCAGTTGAGAGTAATGTATACCTGAAGGAGAATCAAAATCTTAAGACTGTGAGTTTGGGGGTCCAGAGTATGCTTTCGGCTTCACAGCCTCTGATGTTTCCATCAGGAATCAACCAGTTGCAGTTTGCTTTCTCCTACCTTTCCCCACCCTGTACTTCCTGAGACCTCACCCTCAAAGCCCTTGGAACTTCTCATTTCTGAAGACTGCTCCTCTGTGCTTTGGGTTTGAAGAGGTAAGGAGAAATTTTCAGGGGCTAGCTGGCCTCCCCACACTTGTTCACACCCAAGGCTCTCCAGCTCTGCCCTAATGTTGGCTAACTGCTCTGATACATTTTAATTTGGGGAGGTGCTTTGCCACTGAAGCAATAGGAGGTCAATTAGCCCATTGAGACCAGGGTAAGAGAGATAAAAGGTGCACTCCACCAGTACTTTCAAGCACGTCTCCCATCTATGGCCCTGGGCCCTGCCTGATACAGGCTATCATCTTCCTATCAACCAGAAATTCAATGATCGTTCATCTTCCCATGTGTTTTTTTGTGGTTTTAGTGTTAAGTGCTGGGATCCATCCACATGTCTTCTGTTTCTTTTCCTAAAATCTCCCAAGTTGGATTTGAGGAAGGGAGGCAATGGCTTATGTTAATTTTCATGTTGTCCAGAATTGAAATGTCTTCTAAAGATTGTGAGTGTTGATGATTATAGGAATCATGAGGCCTATAGCCCCATTAAATACACAATGCCTAGCACATAGTAGGTTCTCACTGAATACTGCTTCAACAAACTGGTAAATTTATTCAAAGATATTTTAGATGATATGTAATATCATGTTCTGTATTTTAACTTTTATAGTTATGCTTCACTTGAAAAGAAATGACTTTGTTTTGGCTGGCCTAAAAAGGGACAGTGATTGCATTTTAATAGCTTAATCACAAGGAAAGCCCCAAAACAGAGTAAATAGTGCATGCAGATACAAGGCTGGGATAGATTTCCAAATACATTTACATTTTTCTTTCTGCTATCTAAGCTTTTCTGGCCGTGGAATCCATTTTCAGATGGCATATCATCGTGTTAATACTGTGAGATTTTCAGCATTTATTAGTGCTATTATTTTCATCTATACCACTCCTTCTTCAGATGAACTCAGTACTTTTTACAAGAGCCTGCAGAACAGACATCAATGCTTTGAGTCTCATGAGAAGATGGAAAACACTGAAGAAGGAATAATTAACAACTCTTTCTACCACTTATTACTTTTTAAAGAAGAAAAAAGAAAGGAAAAGAGAGAGGGAGAAAAGGAAAGGAAATCAGAGAAAAGAGAAGGAAAGAAAGGGAAGGACAGACAGACAGCAGACAGCCTGCCCTCACCTCTTCCTCAGTTGTCCTCTCTCCCTTGAGATTCCGCTCTGCCTAACCCGCTCTTCTTCCTCTGGATGCCTGGCCCTGGACTTCTGTTTTTATTTCAAATGGGATCTTGTAGCTACTCTACAGTCTCCATGTTCACCTCTGCTAAGTCTTAATGCATATTTCACAGTGGCAATCCTGGGCTCTCTTCCCTGTCTTCTTACCACCCCCATCCTGCTATTGTCTCAACGAAACTATGTGTCCTTTGTTGAGAAAGTTGTAAGTGTCCACCAGAAGCTTTATCCTATCCTCCTCTTTATGATGGAGCATTTCTCTCTGCACATCCAACCATTTTTTCTCCCTCCAGCTTCAGGGGTTCCTTTCTAGCTCCTTCAATGCCATCTCTTCCTCCTCTTCTCTCTTCTGTTGCTGCCTTGGATGCCTCTTTCTTCCTTTTCCTCCTCCTCTTTCTCTTTGTAAATCAGTATTTTATCTATTGATCACTTGATGGGTACTTAGCACTATGTGAAGCTAAGTATTTCATAAATTAACTCACTTAAAGGTCACAATATACCAATAAAATATATAGTATTATTACCCCAGTTTTACAAGAGATGCTTTTAAGGTTTAGAGAAATCAAGTAACTTGTCCAAGATTGCACAGCTTACAATCAGTAGATTTCATTAACTCCTTCCCCTTGGCCTTCAAACATGAACGTGTTTTGGATATATAACTAAGAAAACAAAGGAATTGCCTCTTTTGAGGCATAGTTCTATTCCTTATCTTTCTTTCATTGCTAGTTTGTTTGTCAAGCAAATTACTATTTATGCTCCTATTTTCTCATCATCAAAACCTGCCTTACGTCCTAGCATTCTGACTTCTTCCTCCTGCCATTCTGCCATTGCTAGAGTGACCTCTCCAAAGTCATCAGTGGCCACCTGCTCTCTGAACAAATGACCTTTATAATCTTTTTCCTTGATCCCTCGGTATCTGTTGATGCTATTGATGATCCTGTCTTTGAATTTCAGCTGCCAGCCAACATGGCTTACTTGGTAAATTTGTGTGGCCAGTCAGATGTGCTGTTTGATGGTGTATTTGTGGACACGTGGGTGAGCCACTAATGGATGCACATGGTCAAAAGTTCTCATTTTCTTTGAGAGTCAGGAGGCATAATTATCTACAGGATGGGAAGGATCTTTTATAGATATGGGGCTATTTTTTCAGGAGAACAAATTATTTGCCTCTTTTGAATAATGTAGAATCATGTGTGGTGACCCTATGTGCATAAATATCTTACATCTTAAGGGGCTAGATAACCAGGTAATAATTGTATTTGCAGCAAAACATAAATAACCCTGATAAAACTACAGGGATTTGGGATCTTGAGGGAATGAGGTAGGGGTAGAGTTGGGAGGAGTGTTTTTCATTTTTATTGAATGGTTTAGTAGAAAATGAATCTCCTGGGGATATTTTATATGTAACGTTGCCAAAGATTCTCCTAATTACTATCCTAGAAGTTTGTGTGAATATCACAGAATATTTATTTTCTCTGATGATTTCACAGTTTCTAAAATGAAAGAAGTAACTCAAACAAAATAATTACAGATTTTATTCCTATGACACATGGTTTGGAAAAATCAGGGTCTCTGGTTGACTGAAAACATGAATGCATGTGACTTAATATAACCAAGAGAATGAGGCTGGTGGATTTTTTAATGGATAAAATACTTAACATTTACATAGAACTTGGCAGCATACAAAATATATTCACACTTATTATTCCCATCACTTTCTCTCAGCTCTTTGGTAAAATGGGGATTCTGATCCCAGTTTCCAGATCAGGAAATAAAAGTCCTGACAGTTGATACTGTGTGACCAAGTCCCCATTAGACCAAAGGTTCATAACCAGGTTGCTGCCCCCAGCCAGGGCTAAGTTCCATCTTCTTCCAACCCCTTGTGTGCAGATGATGAGGGAGTTATGGGGACTGAACTGCAGCAAGAGGGCCTGGCACAGGCATGCAGGCAAGCATGGGGGCTCAATTCACAAATATTAATGAAACTGCATTGAGGAAGAAAATTTACTTCCCCAAAAGATAAAAACCTATTCAGTTGGTGTCAGAGGGCAGTATTATTCGCTAAAAGGACAAATTTGAGCATGATTTATTCTTGGCAGCCCTATTACTAAGGGTAGTGAGTGTTTTCAAGTGGAACTTGTCACCTGCCCTGGCCAGCTGAATTTTCTACTGAGATGAACTCTCCAAGTTGCTGGATGAAGTATTAATGTGCACTGTGGAAGCTCAATGGGCATTTAGGTATTGTCTGTGGACTTCTGGTTAGAACACCAAAATCCGGAGTGAGGGAGTGATCTAACAGTCTTATAAAAATGTAAGAGGAATGGACATTTCTATCCCTCTAAAGCAAAAACATGTGTGAAGAAGAACTTTAGGGATGCCAGCCCAGCTACAGATCCCGGAGAGTCACTCCCTCCACCTTTGCACTTCCTGCCACACACAGACAAACGCATATACACAACACATGCACATGCATGGGCATGGGCCCCAGCAGCCGTACTTCTGTAATGTGACCCTGATCTCTCAGCCATAGGAGCTTAGAACAGGTGTGGACTTGTGGACACTTGACCCAAACTGGAACACTCAATTCCTCTCTCTCCAGAATTAAAGTCTAGAGAAAAAGCAAATGTGAAAATACTGCTGAATAGTGTGCGTGTCAAGGCTCTAGAAGAAAAATCCACAACCTTGGGCCCTGAAGGTTCCTATTTCATTCTTCCCTTTCCTGAACACTGGTTGTTAGACTTTTTCTTTGACTTTAGGAGCTACTGCCTCAGGATCCTTCCAGCAAATTTTGCCTGAACTTAAGCTAATTTGAAGCGGGTGTGTGATATTTGCAACCAAAAGAATCTCAACTAAACTATGAGACAGCCCCAGGCAACTGATAAATACCCTCTCCTAATACTGCTTCATCCTGTCTATAATAGATTTAATAATTAGCTGGTTAAATTATCAATTTGTACAAATAACTATCATAAGTTAAAATACTTATTTTTAAGTTATCTCCTTTTTGGAAAGTTTGATGGCTCTTAAATAGCTTTAGAAAATATGCTTTTAAGTTATATATAATATATGCAATATATTTAAGTTATGTATGTTTGTGTACACCTATACACACAGGGACACTGGTATTGGAAAGTTAGTTGAATCGTCAATCATGTAATAAGAAATTTTAAGTTTAAAGTTTGTTTTTAGTTTTGTCAATTATAAATTACTGTTTACTTGTTGCAGAAAATTTGAAATTGTGTAAGTTATATCTCACATTATACCAGAGGGCTTTACTTACAGTTTATCTGATCCTTATCACAATCTGCAAGACATCACTATCCCTGTTTAAAGATGAGAAACTGTGTGTGTGTGTGTGTGTGTGCACACGCGTGCATGCACACACATGAGAGAGAGAGAGAGAGAGAGCCCAAATCATTAAACCAAACAAGTTTATAGCGTGGACTAATTATAAAAAATATGAAAAAGCATAATTATTACTATAAAGCAATTCATAATACTTATTATTTTGGATCAAATGCATGCAGAAAAACCTTACTTTGGAGAACCTATTCAGATTTATGCTCTGTAGCCAACATAAATATGAAAAAGATTCTATATACTTCCACTGCATTTGGCAAAAATGAGTGAGAGTGACGGATGCCCTTGATACACTTACTGAGTCACACTTGCCACTGAAGCAGGCAGGAGGGAGCAGGTGGAGCACCATAGAAAATAAACACTCATAGGCAGCTCTGATGTGAACGTGATTTGCATTGTTTAAGGACTTATGCTCTTGTCAACAATTCTACAGCTTCCATGTCAAAAGGCACATCTCTTCTAAAAACGTTACGTAGGTCCTTATCTATTCTAAGATGTGAGCAGATTCTATTTTACACACCCATGCAGAAGTCAGAAGGGATATTTTAAGGGCTCCCTCAGTTATTAAATTGACATTTGGGAGCCATTTTTTAATTTTAAAAATAATTTCATAAGTAGTCTATGTTCACTAGAAAAGTTTGAACTTATAACTAGCTAAAAATTACAAAAAAAAAATCTATTGATATCTGGTTGTATGTCCTTTCATACTTTTCTAACTATCTATATAAACACACATATATTTCACAAAAATGAGGTGAAAATGCCTGCTTTATTTTATGTAACAGTATATTGTCAGCACATTGTCATAGGGAAACAAATGCCTGCTTTATTTTATGTAACAGTATATTGTCAGCACATTGTCATAGGGAAACAATTCTCCATGAGCCTCTCACGTTTCTGCACATCTTGTGAGCAGAGGCACTCTCTGCCTATTTTCCTGTCTTATTTTTTCACAGATATTTATATAGTGAACAGGTGTGGAAGACTGGGATAGCATCTCCTTTCAGAACAATGAGCAGATGTGTTCATTGTTAACTATAAAAAATTTGGGTTTTCTGGAGTTCCTGTTCTGTAATGGAACCAGTGATGGCAGTGCTAGTGTCATCTGGCCCTTTCCTGTCACTCTATGGGAATCAGGACTCTAGAAACTGGCAGGAAAAAAATCCTGAAATTCTGGCGTTTTATATTACTGTGGGTATTAGAGACCTTTGTCCCTAACCCAGGGGTCTTGTGTCTTCTTTCATGAAACAATGGCAGAGTTGTTAACTTAGAAGTTGGGTAAAATCTCAGATGACCCATGGTTCTAGACAATTACATTTCCAAACTATTGTTCAACATCATCATTCTTGATAGCTGCATTTTGACAAGTGCAATATGATGATATCTTTATCCAATTCCCTGTTGTTGGATTCTTAAAGTGATTTCATGGTCTTGCCCTTGAATATAATACTTGCATACTATGTATTTATATATTCATCCCTTTGAAATAACTTTTCTGGATGAAAATTTAAGGAATTTTTACTTTTGATGAACTGCATATTAAATACCATTTGAGATTTTCTGGGCATTGAATAATTAATTTCTATTGACTGCTTCTCTGTCAGTAGTCCTCAAGGTCAGGTTCACTGAGGGGGTGGATGGGTTAACCCACAGCAGATGGTAGGATGGGTCAAGTGTCAGGAGCCAGTCATCCTAGGGTTAGCTGTGAAAATGGAAGGCAAAAGGTCAGAAATCCAAAAGGGTGATATAGCTCAAAAACCTCAGAAATAAGATCTCACCCCAATATTCCACCTTTACAATTTGACAGCTAGTTGTTGCCACGCTCATGCACATGAGACAGAACAAAGCCAAGGCCAGAGCCTGGCTAATTCAGCTGGTGATTGACAGTGAGAAACTCTTAGACTTAGGCTGTTTATTATTTATATATGCAGTGAAAATAAGGGCCAGTTCCCCATGATGTTTCCCAAACACCGAACTGGACAACACTGAAATGGAAGGGATCCGATGAGCTGAGACATGAGCTGAGACACTATTGTAGATTTGGCTGAGCAGTTTCGTGGTCCACAGCTCTACTTTTGGAGTGGGGGAACAGGGCAGAAAGTGCCAAAGCTTGTCAGCAGCCTGGAGATCTTAAGAAACTGATTCACGATAACCTCCCCAGGAGAGAGGGAGATGAGTGGGAGCTGGCTTCACAGTAGCTCCTACAAGCCTCATGTCCTTGGAGGAGCACAGGCATTGTGCCAAGCCACTCAAGAGGTAGCTTGTCTGGACAGGTGTTGGAATTCACTTGGGGTGGTTGGCAAAATATTATGGAAAATATTAGAGAAAGTTATAGATTACGGTCTCAAACCTTTTGTAAGGCTGAAAGGTTTTATTGGGGCAGGCCAAAGGTGGCCGGCCGGTCTATCACTCAGGAAGAGATAGGGACGCTAAGAGGCTTTTCCCAGTTTAAGATCTGTTTACCCCACATCACTTTGTCTTTACTCAACTGTTCACTCATGTAAACTTTGTGCTGGATGTTCCTCTCAGGGAAAGGTCAAAGGGAAATTACCCGTTAGTAGTGTTTACTCTGGGCCAGGAACCTAAAGCTTTTGTCATTCGTAAAACCATTCTTTTAACCATGTTAATTATCCACAAGTGTGTCAACTTAGAACCTCTGTTGTAAAATCTTGACAGAATAAATGTGTGGATGGACAGAGGGCCTGGGTCGATTGGTTGCATTTTGCCCTCTGAAAGCAGCCAACGGCCATCACTAGCCCACTTGAATCACTGTAATGGTGTGGGAGTGCATTCATTCATCCATCGTTAAGTCAGGGTCTGCAGGCCAGACTACTGCAGGTGTGGTCAACGTCTCAGATAGGTGCAAGTCGCCAGGGCACCATGATGGACCATTGCCCGATATGTACCTTTTTACCCTATTCTCTCACTTTTCCTCTGGCCTCTGCCCACAAACTACTGCCTGCTGTTGCATTTTCTTCAGACACACACCTCACGATCCTGCAGCTGTGCCTTGGTTGCAGGTGAGCCTTTAACTGGGACCGTTTTCCTCCATCTCATACCACATAGCAAAGTCCCAACTACCCCCAAGCTGAGCTTGGTGCCTTACTGTATTTAATGATGACAACATCCCAACAGCCCAGCAGGGTGCATATAGTATACACATTTTACAGAAAAGGAGGTGAGTTGTTAGGGAACTTGCTCAGGGCTCTCCACGAGCAGAGCCAAAATTCAATGCCTTTGATCCTTCACAGGATGAAGCACAAAGCCTAGCTCGTAGCAAGTTATCACAAAATGTCTGAAGAGTCACCTCAAATGAATTGCAGCAAGGGGACATCAAGAGAAATTGAATCCACAGTCTTGGATCATCAGATTTAATGGTGGGTGCCAGAGCAACTGATGTTCAAGGACATGAGGGATGGGGCATCATCAGAGTCAGAGCTCACTCGGCCTAAATCCTGGGCTTTTATAGTCCGGTCTTGAAGGGAAGGGCCCAGCACTGGTAGAGCTGGGGACTAACGGTGCTACTGGAAGCTTGTGTTTGAAGAGGGAAGATTCGGGCATAGAAGGGGCATCAACAGGTGTTGAGTTCATTCTGATGCTCCCTACCTTCTTCTCTCTGGAGTCCTTCCTCCCTTTAGCCTTTAGCCCTTTCAGTCCCAGTCGCTTTATCCTTTCAGCCTGGCTGAGTCCTCCCACTGGCCTCATTCTCCTCTAACCAGACCTGGGGTTATCCACTGCTTTTGGAATTCACTGTGAGGAGACCAGGAGACAGCTGCAGGTTGACTGAGCAAGGGTCATTGTCTATGTGAAGTTTCAAGGGTATCTGTGAAAATAAACACAGTTTTTTTGCAAGAGCGAAATGGCATCCATGGTAGAATTGGAAAAACAGTTGTCATTTTGCTTTGAGTTCTTCTTCTACAGATGGCAGCTGGGCCTTTCTCTCAAAGTCTAGGGTGATAATCTGCACGTGGCTTCTCCCCAGCACTGTCCTGGGTTGGTGGGGGTGGGGTGCAACACACTAGAAATAAACTTCCTCGGTTTACTGCTCTGATTGAGGCCTCCTTCCCCCAACCCCTCACCAGCCAGGCTACAGGACTCCCCATCTGGGTATCTTCCACATTGGAAATTGTGCTGTGTTGAGATAACGTGGCACAGAGATTCAAACCATAGGGGCTTTGGGGTTAGGCAGGCATGGTTATAAGCCTTGGCACTGTCCCTCTACAGAAGCTTTTGTAACATTGGGCAAATGTCTTTGCCTCTCAGAGCCGCCATTTCCTCATGGGTAAATGGGGATAAGAGGATCTGCCTCTTAGGATGATAGGGATGGATATACTGAAATAGTGCATGTCAAGAGCTTATGAGCATGTGGCCATAGCAGGAATTCACTACTGTTGCTCTATGACTGTTATCAAAGCTGTGGCCCACACGTGCACCCAGCTAATGTGGCGCAGACTGATGCCTGCTACAATAGAGCTGTGATTTTAACTATAGACTGCCCCCGTATCCCTGGGTCCTGCACATGTGGATTCAACCAACTACAGATCAAAAATATTAGAAATAATTAAAAATCGCAATACAACAAAATACAAATAAGAAAACTTAGTATAACAACTATTTACGTTGTATTTAGGTATTGCAAGTAATCTAGAGTATTAGGTTTTCTAAGTAATCTAGAAATGATTTAAAGTATACAGAAAGAGGTGTGTAGATTCTATCTAAACACTGAGCATCCATGGATTTTGGTATCTGTGGGGGGTCTGAAAACCAATCTCTCGTGAATATTGAGGATGCCTGTATTGTTATTAGACCATCTTCTCACTTGGTGAAACCAGATCTCCACCAGCATTAATTAAAGCAATTGCTGTCCCAGAGAGCATTAATATTGGGAATCTCATGTTTTTATATCCCATCATCATATTTCAGGATATACAAGAGTTCTTTTTCACTGGCAATAAACGCTAAAGATAAATGAACCAGAACCACCAAGGAATAAAAAGTCCCCATCTTTGTACATGCACAAGGATGATGCTGTTACCCTGAGATCTAAGCCCTTGGCCTGAACGCAGTCAAAGAGCTGTTGGTTAACGGTCCTGGAGATCTGGAGGACTGAACAGAAACTCACCCAATGATAACATTCTAGGGAGTCATAGCACTGATACATTCACTAGGCAACTACCTCTGATCTGAAGGAAGTCCATGCTGCTTCAAATTCAGAGACTGTGCCCTAAGCATCATATTGATTTTCCTCCTCTTCACCCACTCCAGGCTGTGAAAGAGATTAATTGAACTGCTAAATGATGAAGTTATATATTCCAGCTAATTTTCCAGTGGTCAGCATGACCTTTTATAAAAGTGTGTTCAGCATTTGAAAGTGTATGTTTTTCCAGCATCCCACTGTGAAATACATATCAGAAAGTAAAGTTTTAAATGATTTTTTTTTATACCAACAAACTGGCAAGTATGAGATGTTCATTTGCCCCAGAGTTAGCAAATGCATAACCAATTATGAAGTCTGAGAATATCACAGTTGACTTAAGCGGCAAATAGTCATGCCTGTGTAATTCCATTTAACTGGTTACTCAGTTCTTTTTGAAAGGCGTTATTAAGCTTGTTAGGGAATCTCAAAGGGAATCAGTTTCATTAAGCAACTAAACAATTAGAATCTTGGAGTATTTAAAAGATTACAGGCAGACAAATAGTACTGCAAAGTGGCCTGTGAAATACATTCAAGAACTCAATAGACAGAAATAAAGATTTACAAAAGTTGTTTTTTCAGACTGTGTTTTTTCTAATTACCTTTTTAATTGTGATTTTTTTTCTAGTTGAGATTGTTTTTCCCAACATAAGATATTTACTGCATAAATATATATATGTATTGTCTTCATAATAGTTATATTACAGATAAGCTAAAAGAAGATGACCCATTTCAAGAAATAACCAATATCAATATTTTGCTCTAAACTTCCCAGAGGCTTATATAGCACTGCCAGATAGCTAAAAGCCTAGGAGTCAGAGTCAAAGTGACTGAATTTACAGCCTAGTTTTGTTACTTGTTGACTCTTTGATCTTGAAAATTCACTTAAACTGCATTTGATTCAGTTTTCTTATCTATATAATTGGGATTTTCAATTGTACCTTCTGTACAGCATTTGGGGGTGATCAAAGGAGATAGTATGTGTAAAGTCTTAAATGAATAGCTGGCATTTGTTAAGTCTTCAATAAATATTAGCTATTTTATATATCTTACATAGACAATGTCTAATCAAAATGGGATTTTATTGTATGTTCTGTATTTATAGTTCACTTTTTATTTACTGGCATATTGTGAAGATTTTTCTATATAAATAGATGCACATCTCTTAATGGCTGTATAATATTCCATCATCAGGTGTTTAGCAAATTACCAGGTAGGAGTCTAAGCAAATCCATGGTTTGGGCCCCACCCTTCCTTGCTAGAGCTCAGTGAGGGCAAAGCCCACTGCCTACCCCAGGTCTTCCCTGATGTGCCAGAGTGAGTATTTTTACCTTTGTTCAAACCCTGTGACCCAGTTCTCAGCATTCATGGGCCTTTACAGTATCGGAACGCCCAGCTAGCAGAGGCACTGGGGATTCCCACCATTGAAAGCTGCCCAGGGAAGAAATCCTCTTTCTTCACTTCTGATAAACTAGCATCTCTGCCATTTGCCTAACTTCTGGAGAGGGGCCAACACATTTCGGGAAGATGCTTGTCTTCTTGCAGAGGCAGCTGAAACTCATTTGAATAACCAAGTCAAATCAATTCAGAAGAAGCTACTGCAGCATAAAAGCAAGGATTATTATTCTTATTCCTGCCATATCCCTAGCAAGTAGCACAGTGAACCGACTGCAGAATCATAGAGTCGGTGCTACGGGACATGCAAGGTGAGCTGGTCCTCCTTTATGGGTAAGCTAATGGTGGCATGATCCCAGGTCATATGAAAAGGACGAGGCAGAACAGGGGAAGACTCAGGTATTTGGACTTCATGTTCAGAGTTCTTCTCACTCCACTCTACCACCTTCTACTCTCTTCACCCAAGAGAGATGGAAAGTGTCTGCGTGTGCAGATGTCCGTGAGAGGAAACAATTCAAGCTCTACTGTTGATTCTTTTGGTTCCCATTTGGTCAGGGCATCTTGGGGAAAATCAGAGCTACATGGGTTGGGGAGGAATAGAGTGCAAGGTGGCATCAATGAAAATGGATTGGTAAAAAGAGAAAAGGATGTTACCAATTCAATCCTCTATGTGCCTAACTCAACAACAGCAAATGTACTGTGTGTGTCCACCACTGGGGCATCGTATCTAAGAGTCTGATGCACAGAGACACAACGTTCTGTTCTTGGCAGGATGAGAGGAAACATTGTTCTGATCTAATGTGGGACCCATTCTCAGCTCTAGCATTCCCCCCACCAAGGACCGTGTAGATGTACAATGCTCCCTGAATTATCTTTTCAAAATGCAAATCTAGGCTTGTTGTTCCCTGACTTAAACCCTGCCAGTGGTTCTCCATTGTCTTCTGAGTGAAACACTAACCCATCAGCAGGAATCTTTGGGGGTGAAAGCAGCAAGGAAAGGGTAGGATGATTATGAGTTTCTTAATCACAGATTTCTCGAGGTCTAGAGCCCTTCACTCATGGTACCTGGCAGAAAACAGACTTGCCATGCAGAGTTGTCTAGTAGTGGATGGCAAAACCCAGTGGGGCCAGCCCCAGAGTGCTGGTCCCACTTTGACCATAGGCCTTCAGCCTTATAGATTTCTGTAGTGTCAACCCAGAAGATATAGATGCATAGAATAGAATAGACCAAAGCAGTTGCTTGCTCTTCCCCAACAAGGCCCTCAGTGTCTGCTGCTCACCCCATCTAATGGACTTGAAGTTTGAGACAGCAATTAACCCCACTGGTTTTCCAGTTTGATATTTAGTTATCAGTGTGCTCAGCCCTTGTTTTTTAGACATTTGACATTCAAACAACCCAAAAGGGACTCTTGTACATCAGCTGGCTAGGAAACATTTTGGGTATTTGGATGGTGGCACTATGTACCGGCTACCAGTTGGGTTTAGGTGCTGTCTTTCAACATCAGTGTGTACTTACGCAGTTTATTGCATTTTAAAATTGTTATATAAAAATCAGTAAAGATGAAAACTGAAGGTCTGCTATTAATGGTAAGAATTGCTGGTTTATAAATTCATTGCAATTGAGACAAAAATGAAAAGCAATAGCACATTAACAATCTTTGATTTTGAAGAACATGTACAAAATAGAAGGCAATATATTGACAATATAATTTTCCTACACCTTAAAGACAGCGATGATTAGAATTTTCATAATTTATCTCTCAGAAGACAGAAGTCTTCTTCTAACATATATTACCTATTTTCAGTTTTCACACATCTGACTGATGTCCTGGAGGAATATCTTGACATCAAGCATCTCCTGCCACAAGGAAAGCTTTGGGGAGAAATGTGAGCAAAGTGCAGAGGGTGAGGCTCATGAGAGGGGTGGACAGGTGAGGCAGTGCTGAGTTCTGCAGACTACCCTGTTGCTGAGATTCTATAGCTGGGGATACCATCATGATCCTCCAAACTCTCTTATCACTAGATACCAAAGGACTGTTTCCTAAGGACTGATGAACTAGATACACAGAGTTAAAAGAAAAACTTTAAATAAATTAACTGTAACAGAGTTTAACTGAGTAAGAAAAAGATTCAAGAATCAGGCAGCCATCAGAATCACAGAAGATCAGAGAGATTCTAGTGTTGCCACATGGTCAGAGCAAATTTATGGACAGAAGGGGAATAAACGTAGCATGCAGAAAACAAAAGTGAGATCCAGAAACAGCTGGATTGGTTACAGCTCCATGTTAGCCTCATTTGCACATGGTTTGGACAGCTGGCTGCCTTTGAGTGGCCCAAGCATGGCTGCTGGGATTGACTGAGGCTCAGCTCGCGTACAGAAGCATACTCCTGAGTTAGTTTTCAGTTTACCTACCTACTATGTTAGTTTACAGTTTCTCCAGAGGGACTCAAGTATGAGAGTACAGAGACTTTCTCAGACCAGATTTTAGTTTGATTTAACAATGGTGGGGGGCTTGGTGTGAGATGTGGGAAGAAGGCACAGGCTAAGTTTGAGAAGCGGTGGCTGGAAGCCAGTCATTGCTCTTGGATGGAAACAGATTTTTACTTTCACTCAGGGGTGAAGACAACAGGATCACAGGCTATAAAGAGAAATGAGACAGAATGTACGGAAATGAGACAGAAATGCCTATTGTGGGCCTAGCATCCCAAGTACATAAGTGTTCATTAAATGTTGAGGGGTCCCCTTTTGTTAAGTAGAGGAAGCAGAAGATGGGTCACATTATTTCAATACATCTGTGCCAGTTGTGTAGTTATCAAGTGCCCCTTGCTGTTCTCTCTGATCTTTTCACATTGTCTTTTAGCTTCTCTCATTAGGAGAAAGGAGATGAAAGGAGCTGACATTCGTGGGTGAGGCTGCTGCATATGATTATGGAGAGACTACGTGAATGACACCCCTGGCATTGCACAGTGCACAACCTATGCAGCTGTACAGAATGATCCTGGCTGTTGTTTGCCTTCTATTGTTATAGCAGGTAGCTAGTCAGGCATGAAAGGGGCAGGATAGGGCTCCCTCCCCCTGCATCAGGAATGTCAGGTGACCATTGGATAATATGGTCAGGCAGTTGTTTCACTGTCTCTAAAATAATAATTGGTCACAGCCAGCACTAGAGAAAGGCAGTCTCCCAATAGACAGAAAAAACCTGAAACGTGATCAGCAGCTTCCTGATAAGATCTCAGGATTTGGGTGAGCGGGCCCAAGCATGTGCACTAAGAGGCAAAATGGCAGAGTTTAAGTGGTATGTGACTCTCTAGGAGTGTTCAACTAGTAAGGGAAGAACACCTCAAGTGAGCATCATATAACTCCAGTAAACAGTTGTAGCGGCCCCTCCCAAGCGCTAGCAGGCCACTGTGCATGTAGATATCCCAGGAAATAAGGGAAAAACCAGGGAAGAAGAGAGCAAGCTCCGAGAAGTATTGTCAGTATCATAAAACCCTAAGTCAAAGGTCAAACCAAGCACTTGATCTCTCAAGTTGCCTGCTTGGCTTTCTTCCAAGTACATTTTCCTTCCTTTTATACCTACTCTAATGCTTTTTCATAAACTTTCACTCCTGCTCTAAAACTTGCCTTATTCCAAAACTTGAAACTTTTCTTCTGAGGAGGCAAGAACTGAGGTTGCTGCAGACCCATGTGGATTTGCTGCCAGTAACACTACGTTTGTAGTGCTGTGCTAGACATTCCTATTATCACATCAAATTACTCCTAAGAGCCCTGTGAGGTGGGATTCTCCTTACTCACCACTAAAGAAATACTGAGTTGGAAAAATGGAAGGATGTCCCGAGATCACAAAACTAGGAAATGGTGGAACTGGAATGACAAGTCATCTGACTTAGCTAGCTCTTCCCATCATCCCAGAGAGTTTGGAGCTGAATGCCCTTAAATGAAAATGAACCATCCACCTAAGAGTGCAAAACATATGCCATACACAGAAGGCCTACATTTCCTTATTGCATAATGCTTTCTGTATCTCACGTTGGCTCCCAGAGACTGGCTCTCTTGACGTTTGAGGAGGAATTAATGGCTTTAGCGGGAGCCTGTGTTCTTCAGTCCAGAATCTGTGCACTGAATCATAAACTCTCATTTGAATTTGATCTCCTGAGTAGGCTCCAGAATCTCTTCCTCCTCTTCTTCCTTGATGGTTCTTTTCATCTTTGTGTGTGAGGGATGGAAGTCCCTGCATTAGTTAATGCTTAGTGTCTTTCACAGCTGGGGCAGCAATTCTAAAACTGAGCTAATAAAACATCAGAAGAGAAAAAAGGAAAGCCTGCCCCTATTACAGGAAAGGGTCCTGATCCAGACTTCAAGAGAGGATTCTTGGATCTTGCATAAGAATTTATGGAGAGTCCACAGTGCAAAGCAAAAGCAAGTTTATTAAGAAAGTAAAGCAGTGAAAGAACAGCTACTCCATAGACAGTAGGGCGTTCCTGAAAGTAAGGGGAGGACCGTGTCCGTCCTAGGAGCAATTCTTGTTTATATACAGGATAAAACAGATAATGGGGAGATGTAGGGTTTGTGATAAAGGATTAATTTCCTTAATTACAATATTTTGCAAGAATCAGTATTATTATCTTTAAAGCAAAACTAGAAATGCCTTTGTTCTCAAGATATTGGGGTATCAGTACACTCCCAAGACTGCGTCTGTTTAGTAAACATTATCAATCTATTCCCTTAACTGTAAACATCTAGAGGCTAGGAATACGTAACTTTCTGAAAGTGCAGCCCAGCAAGTCCCAGCCTCACTTTTCTAGCCCTCACTCGAGATGAAGTTGCTCTGGTTTGAATGCCTCTGACACCCCTAATCAAAAAGGAAGAGACTGCTGATGATGCCTTTAGGACAAAGTCACAGAACTGGAAGGAACTTGCAGAGAGGAGCTGCCACCCGCTACATTCCCTCCTGCAGAAAGATGTGTTCAGGTCAGATAAGGATGTTTATGGGTATCAAGGGGAGAAGAGGCATGAGAGAGAGAGAGAGAGAGAGAGAGAGAGAGAGAGGAATAAATAAAAAATTATTCCAAGACCGTGGTTAGAAACTCCATGGCCTTGATGACCCAGGCAGCCACACAAGTGAGTAAAGCAGGTGGTAGGATCCATGGCAAAATGGGGATGTCATGCTCTAAAGGGGCTGCCCCTACTCACAGCCCCAGCCAGGTGTGGCCAGGTACTTATCCCATGTACTAGAATGTGCTAGGACTGGTTTTAAGAAAATCTAAGCTTTTGAATTTAAAAAAATAATCATAATAGCTACCACTTATTTTTTCCAAGTTATGTTTGTAATTTTTATTGACAGCATACATAACAAAATTTGTCTTAGTTTCTTTATTAAGTATTGAACAATGAGAACACATGGACACAGGGAGGGGAGCGTCACACAATGGGGTCTGTTGGGGGGAAATAGGGGAGGGACAGCAGGGGTTAGGGAGTTGGGGAGAGATAGCATGGGGAGAAATGCCAGATATAGGTGATGGGGAGGAAGGCAGCAAATCACACTGCCATGTGTGTACCTATGCAACAATCTTGCATGTTCTTCACATGTACCCCAAAACCTAAAATGCAATTTAAAAAAAAAGTATGGCTTCAATCTCTGAATCAATATAAACTTCAGAGTAGGGCTCAGAGCTCTTTTTTATATATTTTAAGTTCTGGGGTACATATGCAGATTGTGCAGGATTGTTACATAGGTATACACACGCCATGGTGGCTTGCTGCGTCTATCCACCTGTCATCTACATTAGATATTTCTTAAGCACTCAAGGCGGAGGGCAGAGCATTGAGAATGTCTCTATTTGGGAATAAGAGGAAGATCAGAAGAGAGTGGAGACAGAAAGGAACTATTAAGAGTAGAAAACAAACAGAAAATCACATCCATGGAGATAGCAGTGGAAGGAGGGGAGGTGACCATCTGCAGTGGCACCTGGCAGAGAGGTGGAGACCCAGGATGGGCAAGGAAAGGCTGGTGAACATGGTGTGCAAGATGTCTTCGGTGACCTCCCAGGGACTAATTTTGGCAGAAGAACAGAGATCAAAGACAGACTACGAGGGGTGGAGAAGTGGTTGGGTGGCAAAAAGCAGATGCAGCAGGTATGCACTGCCATTTCCAAATTTTGGCCAAACTCCTTAGAATTCTGAGATTTATATTCCATCCCCATTAGTGTCATTAGTTTCAGTGGCTACTTTCAATTAATTCTGCACTCAGGCATCCGCAGCCTTTTCCTTCCCACTGTTCAAGGCTATTATCGGAAAGAAAAAAGGAAGCAGCTCAGTTGGGATCTTCTTTTTAAATGTTCATCAAAGAAAGAAAATCAGCAAAACTGCTGAGTTTATTCCAATCACAGCAGTGTAGAGTCCAACCACCAAATTTAGTTCTGCCTAAATCTCTAACGGAGGAGGTAGAGGTGAAACTGTCATTCTTCAGTGCAAATTTCTTCAGATTTACCTGTAGGTGGGGAAACTGTGAGGCCTCCCTTAGGACTGCATTTTTTGGTGACAGCCATTCCTCCAAGACGCAAGACTCCTCTTACGCAGGACTTTGGCTCGAAGTCTCCTTCTTGGTCTTCCTGAAACTTGCTTCGAACTGCAGTGCAGTCTGAGACTGCTGCCCAACCCCTCTCCTGTCCTTCTCTCATTCACGGGTGTCCGAGTAGCACAGCCATTTGAGAGCTCTCGCAGCTGCCTGCTCCTCACAAGTGTGTGTGTGTGTGTCACCACCACCAACACTGTGACTTCTAAAATATTAATCCAACTTCCCTTGATGCTTTGAAGGGAAATGATTGTACTTCTAGTTTAACATTTTGATGTAGCACAGGTTTCTGCAACTGACCACTTGTAAATGCATTCTATATTTAGTGGTAGTGCCATTTGGGGCACTAGGTATGTGCATCATATGAAAAGAGGCCTTACATTTGGCTGGCTCAGAGTCCAAAGGGTAGTTCAAACCCATTCTAGTTTCCTGGTCCTTCCATAGAGAGTCCAACCTGGGCACACACGTGGGCATTTCCTTTCTGTCCAGCCTCCTTCCCTGACCTCATCACCATAATTATTTGAGCTCTTTTTTCACCCTAGGGCTCCTGGCTGCATCCCAGAAGTGTGTGCAGCGTCCTCAGGTTCTGAGCATCACTCTAGGCTCAGTTCTGGAGAGGAAGTGGCAGGCACTTAGCTGAAGTAAGCCTTATTTCCTTCAGATTTTTTTTTTAGACTTGAGCTTTAAGAGGACAAATAACCCCTCCTCTAGCTAAATTTGCCGTCTTTAATTCTGACGTGCTTTTATGCCACCCTACCAAAGATTTTTTCCATGTTTTTCTTAATCTTGCCAAACATTCCCAGGAGCTCTGCCTGGAGTGATGGAGGTAGGGGAAAGGGAAGCAAAAGGAAAACAACCCATCTCATCAGAAGTATACAGTTGTGAGCATTGGGAGATCATGAAGTAAAGTTATAACGTTTATTTGACTATTCTTCCACCTAAGAGAGAGCTTAAAGCCCCTAAGAGTCTTTTCTGAACCACACAGAGCGGAGTGGAAGATTTAAGTCCTACCTTGTAATGAAAGCAGTTGTCCTGTGTGCATCATTATTTTCCCATTATCTTAATGCATCAGTTAATGAAAATTTTCAGAGCCCATTCACATGGCTACAGTAGCTGAGAAGTTAGATTGCATCCTCCACCCTGTGGGTACAGATTCAGCTGCACGGCACAAGGGTTGTCCTCCAGACATCAAAGTCTCACCAGTGCTAGCCATCAGTCGGGCTGCATATGCCAGCCTAAGGGCGCAAAGCAACTTCCATTTCATCCAGATGGGTTTCTCTCCCCCATTACCTTCCATTTGCAGCATCACTGCAGAGATAGCCCATTCAGAAGGTACCCTCTATGTTAGTGATGGCAGATTCATAGCTCTTGGGCACCACAGGCACTCAGGAATGCCAGGCACTTCAGGCATGACATACAACTTTGGGGCAATAACTTCCTCAGTATGAGAAGACACAATATTTTTAATGTGTAAAGAATTTAGACTTTATCTTCTGCCTGGATATAACAGTTTCAGAATTGCCAGTTTTGTTTTTTCTGTACTTCACCATCTTTTCCTTATTTCTGAGAGCAGAAAGGGCAAAAGCTTGTGCAAAGCCTGATGAGAAAAGAGATTGGAGAGAAGAATGTATTCCCCAGGTAGCTTCATGGGGAGCAGGAAGATGAAACTGGTCAAATGGGTCATGATAGGAAACAAGACACTAAGGTGGCAGGGACAGGACTAGCTGGGTGAGAGAGAGTGTACTCATGGCATAGGAATGAGAAATCTCTGACTAATTAGGGGTGGCAAAGAACAGAATAAGAGAAGTTATAGGCTGGGCACAGTGGCTTATGCCTGTAATCCCAGCACTTTGGGAGGCCGAGGCGGGCAGATCACTTGAGGTCGGGAGTTCAAGACCAGCCTCACCAACATGGAGAAACCCCATCTCTACTAAAAATACAAAATTAGCCAGGCGTGGTGGTGGGCACCTGTAATCCCAGCTACTCAGGAGGCTGAGGCAGGAGAATTGCTTGAACCCAGGAGGCAGAGATTGCAGTGAGCCGAGATCATGCCATTGCACTCCAGCCTGGGTAACAAGAGCAATACTCCATCTCAAAAAAAAAAAAAAAAAAAAAAAGAGAGAGAGAGAAGTTATAAAGATTTGTTGTAGATTTTGCCCTTGTATCCCCCATGAATTGTTGAGAGAGACCTAAATAAAATTAAGTCCCCTACATGTGTTGCAGTTCTTCAAATGCGATACTCCTCTGAACCTGGCCCATGGGGTCTTAGCTTTATGGGCAGAATATCTTGTTTCTTGGCCACTCTGTGCCCATCTGCCATCCAAGCACCAGGACTAATATGAAGAGGCAGTAATGTAGAGTTACAGGCTTTCAAAGGATGAAGTCACATTGGAGATAATCGAGTCTATCCTCATATTTAATTCAGAAAGCTTCCTAGTGCTCTCTTGCCTAGTCTCTGTTTAAAGGATTCCAATAATATGAACTTCAGGTCCAATGTAGAGGCGGCCAAATTGTTAAGCTCATGCCTCAAAGTCAGAAGGTGTGGTTTCCAGACATTCCAGACATTCCAACCATTTAACAATGGTTAAACTCCTGTTCCATGACTGTCATCTGGAAACAGGTCACAACAGTCCCTTTGTAGAATGTCAGGAGGATAAGGAACAGAATGGATGCAGATATCCTCCAGAAAGAACAATGCAGATTCTAATCATAATGAGTACAGCCTCCTGACTCAGGGGCGTGGATTGAGTCTCCATGTTGACCAAATATCTCGTGGTCCAGTGTGGAAACAGACATAAAATAAGTGATCGGATGGAGTTTTGGTATTAAAGTAAGTTCTGGTGATATGCTAATACCCAGCTATGTTCAAAAGACAATCTACACCAGGTGGATAGAGAACCTTAGAAAGCCAACACTTTTCCAATCAAAATTATTTCATTTGTAGAACTTTTTAGTAGTTGTTTCAAATATCCTTTCATTGAATGAACTTGGTATCTGAATAAGAGTATATCACAGGAATCGGGAGTCTTAGAAAATCGACACTAAAGTAGAAAAAAAATTCAAGAAAAAAAATTCAAAAAAAAATTCCAAAATAATTAAGTGTGGAGGAAGTTGAGGAGAGCTTATTTTTCTTGTTTCTGTGTGTGAAAATTTTCTATAATAATGCTATAATACCTTAAAAATAACAATCATGTTACAACAATACTCAGCACAATTTAATGGGTAGCTTTGTGTATGTTCTTAGGTTAATTATTTCACCTTTCACTACTTCAGTTTCTTTGTCTTCAGAGCAAGGGGATTCACATAGATTCTCCATAACGACCTCTCTTCTAACAACTCTATTTTATCGTGTGAAAATTTCGCTTACATGCAACAGATATCAACCCGTTCAAAATCTTTCACCTTCACTGTAGATTATTTTTCAGTAGGAAAAACACATCTTCTATTAACAACTATATGCATCTTGCCCCAGAAATGATAAATACAAGAATGACAGATTTTTTTGCATCTCAGAAATATTTGACTAATACAAGAGCCATGAAACTGTGACTTTGGCCATGAGAGGATGGGTGTTATGCAGCACATTTACACCTGGTTTACACAATGAAGACTGGTACCTTTCATACAAGTTAGTGCCCTTTGAGTCCATCCCTTTTGTGGTACATAAGGCTCACTGTCATGCACTGCACACACAGCCTGAGTGCTCCCCTGTCCCAGGGCAGCCACCGTTGCTTGAGTTTACTGCCCAGCCTGATAAGTTATTATGTAGACAAGAATGTAGTGGCCATATACGGCAGTGCCCTTGAAATTTGCATGCTCCTTAAAGTCAAACTACATCTCACATGCAAAATATAAAATTAAAAGAAATTCATGAATGGTAAATGCTACTGGGTTTAATTTAAAGTATAATTTAAATGAAATAGAGTACTCACTACACATTAGAAATGAAAAATTTTAAGAAAATCTATATAAATATTTAGAATGTTGAATTTTTGCTGGGTGACACAGTGATACAAATCCAATATTTGGTGCCAGATGGATTAGTTTGCTAGTCTGATGCTAAGTATTTAGCACCTCTGAGTTTCAGTTACTTCCCTGGTAAAATGGGCATACAGTAGGTTCCTTTCTCTTGTCTTGGATAAGCTGAGTTATCTTTAATTCTGTGGTATAATTTATAAAATGTTGGAAATATTTTATACATTTTATACATGTCTATATTTCCTTTCAAAATTTCCTGGTATATGTGATAGCAATACATCTCCATCTCTCTGTGCTCTCCTTGATTACTGATGAAAGAAATAGGGAAGAAAACTAGGGTTTCTCACCACTGTGATTATTAATTTGCTAAAGCATTAAATGATTAGCACATCCTAGGTTCTAATCCTTCACTTCCATAAAGGGATAAAGGCATGTCTATTTTACCTCCAGGTATTTATGCTGTTATATTGCTTCTTGAAAATGAGCTATTTATTATATGCATAGATAAACCAATTTTTTATTTTATTTTTTGAGACCAAGTCTCATTCTGTCATCCAGGCTGGAGTGCAGTGGCACAATCTCAACTCACTGCAACCTCCACGTCCCAGGTACAAGTGATTCTCCCACCTCTCAGCCTCCCGAGTAGCTGGGATTACAGGTGCACGCCACCATACCTGGCTTATTTTGTGTTTTTAGTAGAGATGGAGTTTCACCATGTTGGCCAGACTGTTTGAAAACTCCTGGCCTCCAGTGATCCACCTGCCTTGGCCTTCCAAAGTGCTGGGATTACAGGTGTGAGCCACCATACCCAGCCAATACCCCACTTGTGAGGCTGGATTTTCATACAATCACATGCAGGACTATGAAGCATAATTTGATGCATACTGCCTTGTAGGGATAGCAAGAAAAAATATGTATTTGTAAAATTCTACAGTAAAAATGCAGTGCTAGCACTCAGATCCTCATAAATGATAGCATCTGTCGCCGTCCCTGCTTGTTGCCAGCAGCTGTCCCTGCCTATACTCCGCTGCTGGTGGAACCTGAATCAATGACAAACAGAAGCTCAAAATGCTAGAAACTCACTTTCCGGTTGCTCTTGAGCCACTGGCAGCCCTGGCACCTAGTTTTCTTCAGAGACATTTGTGGAAATACTTTGGGGGTCTTCTTGGAAAGATTTTCCTCCTGGAGAGATACAGGCTAGAGCCCTACCCCATCTGGCTTTAGGACTTTGCGAAAGCTCAGGGAATAGCAGAGGCAACAACCTGGTAACCAGACACAGCTGAGTTACTGAACCAGCCTCAATAATCAACTGCCTCTCAACTTATTACTGGAAAGGAAAAATAGCCCTTATTGCTTAAACTGCTTTTAGTCTGCTGTTAGGTACTCTACTCCTTGCAGTTGAAAACATCCTCCCAACTGCCTCTCCCACCCTTCCACTCTGGCTCTGAGTGTGCCTACCTTTTGTTTTCGTCCTGGTGTAATCTCTGGCACACCCAAGCATACTGCCAGAAAAATGACACGAAGTTAGCCTTTTCTCAACCCCTTTGAAGGCACTGCTCCCACATGTCCCAATGAGAGGCATGAGGCCCTGAAATCAAATTCTCTTAGAAGCCTCAGGGAAAGGGACTGAGGAGGGCCGAGCAGGTGGGAGGGGCAGGCACAGGTGGGTTGGTGACACTGAAGTGATCTAGGCAGCTGCCATGTGCCCCGGAGGAGCTGCACCCTGACCCCAGGAGGAACCATAGGCTGTTAGCTGCAGCCCTTCTAATCCCAGAGGTGATCTTTACAGGCTAAGGCTGAGTCGTCCAATTGTCTGAATCCTAAGAGATAGTAGCTGAGAGAAATGCCATTGGCAGTTTCCACTCACAATGGCTGCAGAGAGATGGTGGAAGTTTCAGGGATCCCCTGCAGCAGGGAGAAGCAATTCTGCAGCCTCTGGCCTTGAAGACTTATGCTCTATAGGGCACTGCAGAAACACTGGCAAGGGTTCCACGAAAGACTGGGCTAATAAGGAACTGCTGAGTTGCCAGCTAAGGCACCCTGCTGCTCAAATGTCCCCAGCTCTCTGCATCCTCCTCTCCTGATTCACCCTTGACATCTGTGCAGTAGAGAAGAAACTTACTGCTCTGTTATAGTCACCCCTCACTGTAGAAGGAAAATAGCTTCCCCTCACCAGGAGACTGTCTCTAGAGAGTAAAGCCCCCAAGTCTAGAGTTGATCCAACTGTAAAGGTCCCAGAAATCCAGCCCAGACTTCAGATGGTAGCAGATGCTGCCTGGGCAAAGATGCTTATGCCTGCAGGGATCAGCAGGCGGGTCCCATGCAGGTAAATCACAGACTGGCTACTTTCATAAAGAAGTGAAGCTCTTCAAACTGTGTGCACCAGAACAGAATGCTTTGTTTATAAACATTGGCCATCTCGAGTTTTCTGAAAAACTTGGAATGGCTCACAAGCCTTCGATAAATTCCAGTTTCTCCAATTCTTTGTGCTTAAGTATGTTGACTGAACACAAAATGAAGTGGAAATGTAGAAAGAGATGGTTGAGTTGATGACAACCAGTTCATGTCACTAACTTGTCTATTGATGTCACTAATATCAAACCGTGGCTAACTTTCCCCAGAGCTGTGCCCATGAAGGCCTTGTAGTAATAACCATAGCAGCCAATATGAGGGGATAGGCCAGACACCAGGCTCATGTGCTTGTTGTCATTTAATCCTCATGAACCTATGCAATAAGAATTTACTTCTTTTTTTTTTTTTTTTTTTTTTTTTTTTTTTTTTTTTTTTTTTTTTTTTAGATGAAGTCTTACTCTGTTACCAGGCTGTAGTACAGTGGCATGAATATTAGCTCACTTCAACCTCCATCTCCCAAGTTCAAGTGATTCTCCTGCCTTAGCCTCTGGAGTAGCTGAGATTACAGGCACCTGCCATCATGCCTGGCAAATTTTTTTGTATTTTCAGTAGAGATGGGTGATCATGTTGACCAGGCTGGTTTCGAACTCCTGACCTCAAGTGATCCACCTTCCTTGGCCTTCCAACGTGCTAGGATTTCAGGCATTAGCCACCGTGCCTGGCCAGGAATTTACTTTCTGTGCAGCTTTGGCCAAGTTACTTCTTCCCTTGAAGCTAGTAAGTAACAGAGCCAGGACTCAAATGTGAGTCTGTTGGAATCCAGGACCTGGACTTTTGACCATGGTCCTGTCCCATGTCCTCTGAACTGTCCCACCTTGCTCCACCCATCCTCACAATGTCTTTCCCCTGACATGTTGCCTTTAGGAAGGTGGCTGATTAATAGGCTCCATTATTTTTCAGGTGATTTGAAAGGGCATTTGCAGCCTCATTAAAGATCAGCAAGTTCATGGAAACCAGGGTGACTCAAAGGTGACTCGCAGTGTTCCAGCATCAGAGCATCTGTCTAGCAGTGTGGCGGGCCCAGGACCAAGCTCCACACTGCTGCTGGCTCTGCCCTCCTGTTTCTATGGTATACAGCAGACTGGCATTACACTTGTCCAGAAAAACAGGGACATTTCTAATTAATATCCCAACAACATTTTACTTAGAGTGTGTGGTGTATGTGTGTTATAGGGTGTGTGAATGTAGTTAAAGAGTATGTGTGTGTATTCAGTGGCATTATAGCATAAATGATTTACATAATATAAATGAAAGGGAACATCATTATTCTTCTGAACACAGCAATTCTTATGACATTCCATCACTGGCAAGAATTATGCTTTAAGGGCTAATCTATAGCTTCTAAGTCAATAAAGCCATGTAAATTAAGTCTATGTTCACAAAGCTTTTTTTCCTGATACCAACCTTCATGCCTAGCCACGAACTATAGAATTGGATTCTGGCTAAGAGGACACTTAAAACTTAAAACATAGACCTTCCCAGAAAGAGAACTTTGATTCGAGAATTTAAAAATCAATTGTGAATACTTTTAATAAGTAAAACAAGATACCTGAAGGCCTAATTTGTGCCACCTTAGTCTTTGTTAGGACTGCTTTCCAAGCTTACAAAAGAAAATGAGAGAATTTTTAAACTAACCCTGGAATTAAACTGACCTTTCTAGGCTTGAACTACTTTTCAGGGGAGGATTGTGTGTGTGTGCATGTGTGTGTATGTGCCTTGTGTGTGCCTGCATGTGTGTGCCTGTGTATGTGGGGGCCTGTATGTGTGTGCCTGCATGCGTGTGCCTCTGTGTGTGTGTGTGCGCATGTGCTTATGCCTATATGTGTGTGTTGAGGACAGTCAAGAGGATACTCCAGGCTGTTAGTGCAGAGAGAATTTTAAAATCAATTTAATTTTCTTTTGTGTGCTGCCTTACAGAGAAGACCCATGCTAATGAAACATTTTGAAGATCCAAGTGCTTACTTAAGAAAAAAAAAAAAAGGCAACTTTAAAGGCGCCTATGAGATCAAACCTTTGTAACCCAATAGTTTGACTAGGAATTTCTGTTCCTTCTGCATTTGAGCACCACAAGCCAATCATTTATTATAAAACTTTCTAGGTTGTCACCAATATAAAAGTTGAGAAAGCATGTCACAAAACTTGCATGAGTACTTAAAACCTTTAGAAAATAGCCACCTTATTTTGCCTTTTGGTTAAATGCCATCAATATGACTACATTTTACTTAACTGAGACAAAAGATGTGAAAACTCCATTTACTAAGCAAGAGAGCAATCTACTCTAAATCATTAGCAATTATAAAGAGTATACATATTTCATTATGAGAGATTGGCTATACATTTATTTTCTAATGCATCCATTAGTGAGAAATATTGGCTGTAACTATTAGTGGTTGTGTTGGACAAATGATTTATATTTAAAATCTCATTTTGACTTCTCAGAAGCACTTTGGAAGTAAGTGTTTTGTTTATTCGGAAAGCCATGGTTGGTCTGCACCTCCTATGACTGCTTGAGGCAGCTTTGCCCGGCTGAGCTAGCGTATGAACCATGTGCTATGTACACTTGAAATACTCCACGTTTTCTCCCTATGCAGACAACAAAAGTCATGGGAACTTCCCTCTCCTCTGTATTAACAGAATTAGAGTGGAAAGCAGAACTCAGCTGTTATGGGCCAAACTGTGTCCCCCAAAATTCATATGTGGAAGGTCCCTAACCCCCAGGACCTTGAAATGTAACTGTATTTGGTGATGGGATCTTTAAAGAGGCGATTGAATTAAAATGAGGCTTTTAGGGCAGGCTCTGATCCACTCAGACTTATGTCCTTGTGTGATGATGAAATTTAAACACAAAAGGAGACACAAAGGATATGTGTACACAGGGCGACAACCATGTGAGGACACAGCAAGAAGGCAGCCATCCACAAGCCATGGAGAGGGGCCTTGGAGGAAACCAACCCTGCCGACACCTTGGTCTTGGACTTCTAGCCTCCAGAGTTAAGAGAAAATTAATCTTTGTTGTTTAAGTCACCCAGTCTGTGACACTTTATGGCCACCCTAGCAAATTAAGACATCAGCTTACTTATCCATTGGGCAGATAGATCTAGTGTTATGCTGATGATTCTCAAACATGGCAAACCTTGGAGGTTCAATGTCAGCTTTGCCCCCATCCCAGTAAAGGAGAGCCATCTTCTGTGAGTAAAAATTTCATGAAGAACTTTTCTTAAAATTTTGGGAGCTGTCTGACCCATATAATTATAGTAACTGACCAACCCTTCAATTAATAATGGTAGCAACAATCATCACCAGCATTTATTGGATGCTTATGATGTGCCAGGCTCTGTACTGCACACTGTGTGTGTGCTATCTGGTCATCATCATTGCAATCATATTAGGCTGATATCATTGTTAATCCAGCTTTACAGAAAAAGCATTCTATCTTGCCCGTGGTTACATAACTAGGAAGCCCAACTTGGACCCAGGTAGCTTGCCTCTGGAGCTTATGGTTTTAACCTCTAAGCTACATTCACTGGTGATGTCAGTGGCCTTACAACGCAAGCATCTGAAAATGAAGTGATACCCTTATTTTTTCCTCCAAATAAGTGACTATGATGATAGGGGACCATGTTCTCTTCCGAACAGGGCCTGCCTTCTCTCTACTCTTCAATCCTGCCCACCTTCCATGGTTCATCCACCTCCTGCAGGAAGCCTTCTGGCCCTACCCCATCTGATATGGTTTGACTCACCCAAATCTCATCCTGAATTGTAACTCTCACAATTCCCATGTGTTGTGGGAGGAACCTGATGGGAGGTAATGAATCATGGGAGTAGGTCTTTCTCATGCTGTTCTCATGATAGTGAATAAGTCTCATGAGATCTGATGGTTTTAAAAATGGGAGTTTCCCTGCACAAGCTCTTTCTTTGCCTGCCGCCATCCATGTAAGATGTGACTTGCTCTTCCTTGCCTTTCACCATGATGGTGAGGCCTCCCCAGCCATATGGAACTATAGGTTCATTAAATCCCTTACTTTTGTAAATTGTCCAGTCTCAGGCAGCATGAAAATAAACTAATACACCATCCAAAGGGTTGGTTGTGCTCCTTCACTCCTACATCACTTATTGATGAAATTCTTCATTTGGTACTTGGTGTAAACTGTCTGACCTTATGTTCTCATGTGCATTTGTCATGTCTTACAAACTTTTATTCAAGAAATAGATGACAGTATTATGTAGTGGATATTCTAGGAGGTCACCTGCTATGGCTTTTATTTGTTAGAAGAAGGTTGTTTCATAGAGGTCAGTGTGGAGTGATAAGCTGGTTCGTCTGACTATGACCACAGGAGCTGACCTGAGGTTATGAGGACAAGGATCTGGGTGACCAGGGGCTCACCTCTTCCCCAGTTGAGAATAGGAGTTTGAACAGCCTCTAAACAGCCAGCCTCTAAACCCAGACTGCCAGGGGCCCAGTGAGTGGGCATGACCCTCAAGGGCAACGTTGCTGTCATGCTTGTTCTACCTGGAGGGACCCACCTTGAGTGTCAGATGGACAAATCAGTTTTCTTTCACATGCCAACTAGGATCAGCCACATCCAAGTTTTCAGTAAGAAATGTATGGTCTGAAATGCATGAAGACGGTTATCCCAAATCACTTAGAAACACTTTTTAAAATTAAGAGTGCTTAGGTCCCTACTCCAGACTGACTGAATTAGAGCCTCCTGGAGGATGGGGTTGTTGGAATTGTCATGCTTTGCTGCCTGAGTGGTTCTAGCATACAGACAGGAGACCAGCTAGAGAGCAGGAGAGAACCCCAGTCCTCATGGCGATCACACCTGGGGAGTGAATTGGTTAGTTCTGTGAAGTAATGGCCACACAGTGGGTCATCAATATCAGTTCCCATTCCCCTTCTTTATGTAGCCCCCCCTAGGATTCTACTACTTGTTAACTGACATGTTGGCTCAAATAAAAGCAGAGCTTTGCCATGATGGGCCAGCAGAACACCCTGGCAGAGTAGAGTGACGAACTTATCATGATTTTAAAACTGAAGGTCCCAGGCAAACCAGGGTAGTTCGTCATCCTGCTGGGAGAGGAAGTGATGTTCCTGCAGCATCTGTTTCTCCTATCTAAAGCACTGCCATTCCAAACCTGGAAGTCTTCAAACTCAGCTGGGGTGAGGGCTGTCTACATTCCTAGCTGCTACTTCACTGTGACCTAGGACATCTACCCACGGGGAAGATGAGCTATGTCTCCAGCAGTCAGATGAGTTAGGCATGTTAGCACAGCTGAGATAGATTAAAAACAACAACAACAACAAAACAAACAAACAAACAAACAAAAAAACGGGAAAACCTGCCACCCAGACTTCAATGTTAAATTTGACCTGTACCTCCAATCTGCAAAAGCTACTGCCTGATTATAGATGTGTCACATATATGGTTTTGTTTTGTTGTGTTTTGGCAATGAATTTATATTAGAGTCACCCAAGACTCCTCTGACACCCTGCATGGGGACGTGCCTTCAAGTGCCATTTTACAACATGATAAGCTATTTTCATCCATGGACAAGAATTTGAAAAGATACTTTTGAAATACTTCTATGGAAGCAGTTATAAAGAATAATTCTGGGGAAATTTGAATATATATATGTATATATATGGACAATTAGATGATATTTGTTCAGGTGTGATCATGGTGGCATGGTTAGAAAAATGTACTTACTTTTTAGAGTACATACTGAAATTTTTAGAGATAATATGTTGTCTGTAATTTACTTTATAATAATTCAGAGAAGAAAATTGGTAAATATTAAGGCAAAAACAAACCATAGTAACTGGGGCTTTGTATTGTAGAAGATGGTTTCCTCATCTCCGTATGGTGAAATACGATGATGAAAGTTCTTGATGATGATGCTGGACAGTGAAGAGACAGTTAATGTTCATCCCTTTTACTATCAGGGAATTTAAAAAATGGGTAATTCTTTTTATTTCATTTTACTTTAAGTTCTGGGATACATGTGCACAATGTGCAGGTTTGTCACATAGATATACGTGTGCCATGGTGGTTTGCTGCACCTATTAACCCATCATCTAGGTTCTCTCCCCATGCCCCCCACATGCCCCAGCAGGCTCCATGTGTGTTGTTCCCCTCAAAAATGGGTGATTCTTAATTTTCCTAATCTTTCATCCAAAAAATGGTTGAAATGCTAAAGTCTTTGCAATTCTTTTAAGCCTGAGGATTTCTAAGTCCTGGCCTGCTGCAAGAAGTGTGTTTGAGTGAGCACAGGTTGGGGAGCTAGAGGGAGCTGGGCCCCCACACTATTGTTATGGCTGTGGGACCTTAAGCAGGTAGCAGAACCTCACAGAAACTCAGGCTCCCTCATTGCAAAGCTGTGATGGGACCACATGAAATGCTATAGATGCAGAGCTGGCCTGGGACAGGTTAGGTCATCAATGAATGGAAGATTCTCTTGAGGGGATGGAGGAAGGAAAATAAATGTAATGTGGTTTTTTTTCCAATGTAAAACAAAAAAAGAGACCTGACTATCAAGTTAAGTACCAACCTTCCACGCCCGTAGGATAGATGTATTAACACATTGAATTAATAGTTATTGGAACCCAAAGCTGTCCTGGAAACTATGAATCACAGGAAGTAGCCCTGGGAGATTTACATTATAAAAATTATTTCTTAAAGTAAAATCAGCTTAGGGCGATTTATATTATTAGTTAGCCCAACATGTATTTCTGTACAAAGGAAATTAAACTTAACATAAGTTGGACTTAGGTTTTCCCATTTCCAACCTTAAGTGTAATGAAAAGGACTCCATTTATTGAACAGATACTATGGACCAAGAGCATCACTAGATGCTATTACTTTTCCTCTTCAGCACAACCTAATGAAGTGGATATTACTACCCAATTATGCATCATTTAGCAGAAGTAGTAAATATCAGAGAGGTGAAATCTCATGCCCAAAAGCCATAACTGGAAAGACAACATTGCCATTGCGATGACGAGAGGCACTATGACCTTGCCCTCCCACCAACTGTTCCCCTTCTGGCCCTGCTACCTGCAAGCCATAGACTGCTCTGGGTCTCAGTGTCTTCTCCGGTAACGTGAGAATGATGATGGGAATGAGCCCGCGGGATCCTGAGGATTAAATGCCCTAATGTATTCATCCATGCAAAGCATTTAGAACAGCTTTTGGCATGTGGTCAGTGTTCCGGGAGAGGAGGCTAACTGATTTAACCAGGAAAATCTGGCCAGCGGACCCTTTATGTTGCCTTCATAGTGAATAAATTAGGCTGGTGGCACCTGTCATCACTCACCGATGGGTACGAAAATACCATTAGATAGAAGGATTAAGTGCTAGTGTTCGACAGCACAATAGAGTGACTTTGGTTCACAATCGTTTATCATGTATTTCAAAATAGCTGGAAGAGAAGATCTGGAATGCTCCCAACACACACACACACACACACACACACAAATGATACATGTTTGAGGTGATGGATATCACAATTAACCTGATTTCCTTATTACACATTGTATGCATGTTTCAAAATATCACATGTACCCCATAAATGTGTACAATTATTAGGTAGCACTAAGAAGAGAGGACTGGAAAAATTTAAGTCTTAATCTTCTTATGCTGTTCAGCAGGGCTGAGGTTGGCCTGTTCCTGGGCTTCTGGCCCCAAAGATCATTGCTCCGCCACAGCACACCCTCTGGTTGGCTTCATCACTGGCTTCTCTGTGAATATTAGAGTGATCCAGACTTGCTATGCCTTACTGGCTGAACTTCAGAAATGTTTTCTATGCCCTGACTATAAGGTTGTCAAATCCATAAAGCTTGTTAGCACAGGGCTTCAAAACTCTTGCTTGGGGTTAACGGTGTCTTGTGATACAGAGAGAAAGCTGCCTCACATATGAAGAAGAAATTTCTGTGGCTGAGAGTATCTTGAAAGACAGAGTTTAGCCAGGAACTCTTGAGGATAAACAAGCTTTGATATATTACATTGTAGGCACATAAATGAACATCAGTCCCCTTTCAGATACATTCCATTCATACCACGATGGACGAACTTAGGTTGGCCTAGGGTTGGTGCGTTTCTTACAATGTTTCTGTATTTGTGCATAGCACAAGGATTCCAAACTGAGTTGGAATATAGGATGTGAGGGAAGTGGTGCATTTCACTGTCACAAAACAGAGGAAATGATTCAAAGAAACAAAAAGAGAAGTACTTCAAAAGTAAAAAGGGGAATTTCTTCCAACCACAGACATAAACTGAAGAAACAGTTCATTCATTCACTCACTCACTCATCTGCCTATTCATTCAACAAATGCTTATGGGCCTCTTGTGTTGTGTCAGGCTCTGTACAAGGTGTGAAGAGAGATTAACGAGCAGCCCTTGGTTCCTGTACTCAGGACTCCCACTCTGGAGAGTGAAGGCATCCATCATTGATTATGTTTCACCTTGGGTACCACTTCTGTGTCATGGACTTGCCTTTAGCCATGCAGGGGATGGAATCAGGGCCTAACCTTTAACCACCCTCAGGGCTGGTAGTTGTATCTTCCTTGGTGCTGATGAGATGGTTTGAGACGTTCCTCAGGATAGAGACAAGACTGTCACCTCCTTTTACCTCCACTCCTGCTGCTTTGCAGTGCTTCTGTTCAGCTCCTCCTTGCTGAAGAACGTTCTGGGGAATGGCAAGACAGGCCACCCCTAGCAATTCGTATTCTCTTTCCTCCTCTTCTTCCCTCCCTCTAAAGAAATGAATTACATATCCCATAAACATATATAATTAAAGAAAGAAAATTAAATCTAACTCATCATGTTCATGTTTATATACTCTCTGTGCTTATTACTGGCTATGAATACTCTTATTGAACTTAGCTTATACCCGGAATTAGCGGGTAGAGATTTTAGTTGCTGCTGTAACCGACATAAACATCCTTCTACCTACATATTGGATGAATAAAATCCAATCAAGTGATTAGCATTATTGTGAACCTGCTACATGCCCTGCACTCAGTACTATGAATGACACAGAAGAAAGACAGGCATGACCCACTAGCCAAGTGCCCAGCCAGTAGCCCCAGGCTGAGGACCAGCTAGCACTCAATTAGAACAACCACAGAGCAGTCACCTCCCTTTCTGCCCCAACTCAATCCCCTTTGGCCCTCTCACCCTCTACTTTCTGAGGAATCCCTGATCCAAAGCAGGACATTTTGACACAGCTGTGTTGACATGACTATTTTGCTTTGAGATACGTTTTATCACATAATTGCATAGTTGCAATGTATATTACCCAGAATTATGCACAGTGAACACTTCTGATCTTTTTCTCTCCAGTTCTCACCCCACTTCATCTGGGAGACATTTATTTTTCTGAATTGTCTTATCTGTTTGTGAAGCATTCTATTTAGTAGTGTTTTCTTCAAAATCTATTAGAATGGAATTAGTTTTTGTGGGCATGTTCCTGACTTCCAAAAAGTCATTATACAGTAGGTTAATGCTATTAAATATAACTTATGTATACTGCTGGGTACTGACAGAATTATTAGAAGTGTATTTGAAGCCTCCCTCTGTATTTTGGGGAGAAGAGTAAGTGCTCATTTTTAGGAGACCGAAGGACAAATGACACTGTGGAGACAGGGGGAGGGGGAAGGCCGGGTTCTTATGCTGGGTCATAGGGGTAGGTGGAGATGTGTTGGATTTGGGGAACTTCTGGTTTTGTAGGAGTAGCAGAAACTTCTGGCATTCACTGTCATCTGGGCTTGACCAAGTCCCTCTACTTCTCAGAGCCTCAGTTTTCTTATCTGTCAAATGGGCATGACAGTGCCTACTGAAACAAGGAGACATAGGAGAGAATAAAGAATAAGGTCTTTAAAGCTTTATGGGAAGAGCCTGAAAAGAAGCTGGACTGAATCTGGCTTAGTCTCACCACACCTGGGTCAATAGTGTTCCACCCCTGCTGTCATTTGAGGCTGGATAATTCAGAAATGGAACATGTTTCGTGCAGAGACTGCGTGGTTCTCTCACTGAGGCCATTGGATCAGTCCACGCCCCTGTAAGTGAGGTTGAGGTCCCCACTATCAGTCACCTTAAGAGATGTTGGTCTGGAAATTGAACACTCAGAAGAGCAGCCTTTGGTGGGGTTAAAAAAGGAGGCAAATGAAAACCACCATCTTCACCCTCGCCATCGACCCAAGGGTCTCTCACACACATCCAGGAACTTCCAGGTGGCCAGGGTACCAGGGAATTCCCTGGAGAGGCAGGCTGGGTTGTTTGTGATTCTCTGTGCTCTAATTCCTTTCTTTTCACAAATCCTTCAGTGATGTCTCTTGCCTGGTTTAACTGAGGAGCGTAACTTTGAGCGACAACAGGAAAGTTTTCCACAACTATTCCCACGATGCCTCCTAGAGCCCTCCTTCCTGGCTTTGTAGAGACCTCCTAAATGTCAGACACTTTCACTGAAGTCACTTCATCTGGGTAATAAGATGTGGTCCTGCCCGTTTTTGAAGGTCAGGCTTAGCCTTAAGTAAAAAGTCCCCCACGTCCATCCAGGTCTGGGTGGATTACTTCTTTATGCATGGGCCCTCCTCCTGGCCCTAGCGTTGGTTGGGAAGGGGAGCTGGGCAAGGGGCTGGAGGACAGACATCTCCCGGGTGACTGCCCTGCTGTGGTGGCTCTCTCCTGGGGAGCATCTCTGATGCTTCAGCTTATTTTCTAGGCCCCACTAGAGGGTCTCAGTTCCTAGCTGCTCTCCCAGGCCTGGGTCCTTCCTATGTGACTTGGTCTCATCTTTGCCCAGCTGCTGGTGGCCACATACCCACTCTCCTCTGATGTTGATGTGGGGGCTCCAGCAAGTCAGTAGTGACTAGCCATGCCCATCTCTCAGAAACCAGGACTTCAATGGGTAGCCCCTGCCCCTTACACTGGGCTGTACATCAGTTTACCCCTTTCCCCCACATACTGGACTGGATATCAGCTCACCCCTCCCCCACACACTGGACTGGACATCAGCTCACCCCTCCCCCACACACTGGGGTGAAAATCAGCTCATCACCCTCTCCTCACACTGAGCCTGACTTCAGCTTGTCTCTTCCCAGCATAGCTCCTCCTCAAGGGGTGGGGAGGAGCTCAGCAGCCCAGGGGCTGAGTGGGAAATGGAGCATTATTTTTCTCTTCTCATAGCCAGTCACAGCCTTGATCCCCTTAGAGTGCTTCTAATCAGGGGAACAGCAGGAAGCCAAGGGAGGCTCTCCTATTCCTCTCCACAATGCAAAGGAAGCTCCAGGAGACAGAGAGCATGGTGCTGAAAAGCCACCTCCCGTAAGCTCCAAAGGGAGATGAACTGCCCACAGCTGGATAATTTTGCCGTTTGTTGTTATTTTTTCACTGACATAAAATTCACATTCCATGAAATTCATGGTTTTCAGTGTATAATTCAGTGAGTTTTAGCACATTCACAAGGTTATGCAACCATCACTGCTATCTGATTTCAGAACACTTTCATCACCAACCCCCCAAAAAAACCCCAAAGCCATTAACACTCACTTCCCATCTCCCAATCTTTCCAGACCTTGGCAGTCACTAATCTGCTTTCTGTCTCTAAGGCTTTGCCTAGTCTGGACGTTTCCTATTAATGGAATCCTAGAATATGTGGCCTTTGGTGTCTGGCATGTTTCACCTAGCTGAATATACTGAGGTTCATCCACACTGGAGCGTGTATGAGGACTTGGTTTTTATGGATAAATAATATTCCCTTGTGTGGATAGACCACAATGTACTTATTCACTCATTAATTGATGGATATTTGAGTTACTTGTGTTTCAAACTTAGATCATGGGACACTCTGAAACCTTTATTAGGAAAAACTGGATCTTCACACCACCATTTTACTGGCTAAAGTTACAACCAAGGTTCTTCTGTGGTAGGCAGGTGAAAGAGTGGAGGAGGTGTGGGTAGAGCAGATCCCTCTCCTCTGATGCACCATCACACCCAGCTAATTTTTGTATTTTTAGTAAAGATGGGGTTCCACCATGTTGGCCAGGATGGTCTTGATCTCCTGACCTCATGATCCACCTGCCTCAGCCTCCCAAAGTGCTGGGATTACAGGCATGAGCCACCCTGCCCAGCCCACATAGAGAGTCTTCATTCAAATCAATCTTTGACTCAAAAGTCTGTGCTGTGATGCTTTTTGCTAAAGCAAATGAAGGATTTCCTAATCCCTAATAGACATGTAGGTTAATGGGAAAGACCATTCGTCAGCAATCTGTTTTGGTAACTGCATTTTGATATGATTTCAAATTTAGAGAAAACTTGTAAGAATAGTACAAGGAACTCACATGTACATTGTCCAGATTTACCATCTATCTATAGACTAGGGATAAAGAGAGAGGAAAAGAGGATTTTTTCCCCTCAAACCATTTGAAAGTAAGTTGCAGACATCAGGTCTATATACCCCTAAGTACAGATGTGTGTGTGCTTCCCAAGAACAAAGACGTTCTCTTATTTAACCACAATCTGATAATCAAAATCAGGAATTTTAACAGGGATATAATACTGTTTTCCAATAATAGTCCATATTCAGATTTCATTAATTTTCCTAATAATGTCCTTTTTAGTTACTTTCCCCCCTTGATCTAGAGTTCAGTCCAGGATAATGCGTTACACTTAGTTGTCATGTCTCCTTAATCTCCTTTAATCTAGAACAGTTCCTCAGCTTGGTGTGCTGCTTGAGTTTGACATTTTTAAAGAATGCAGCCAATTATTTTGTAGAATGATCTTTAGTATTGTTTATCTGGGATTCCCTTATGATCAGAATCAGGTTTTGCATTTTCAGCAAGAATATTACAAAATGTTCCTGGACTCACTCAGCACATATTTGCTAGCTGCTTTTAAATATTATTTATGAGACTTTAGCATAAAAGCAAGGAATGGTCTTTCAAAAACATTCCTAGATTTGAAATTGATCCAAATATTCCTGTGCAAAACAAGTATAAACCTTAGGTGCAAAGTGTAATGATAAATATGGATTACAACAATCATAGTATGGCTATCTTTTCATATTTTCCTGACCTTGTATAGAAAACAATTTGTAATTCAGCCTGGCAATTTGAAAGATTAGAATATAGGAGGATATAGGAGTTGGTGATGGATAGGAAAAGGGAGTGAGTATAGGTCATTTAACCACTAAAGATCATTTAATTTCAAGGCACCTGTTGTTTAGAGTTGAATAATTGCTTTGTTCTCCTTTCTCTTCCTTTTCACTTCAATTCATATAAGTGCTTTGATTAGAGTCATCAAACTGCCATTGCCAGATCCGCTGACATGCTGCAAGATGATGCTGTTTGTTCAGAGTTAGCAGCAAACTCTTAGAATCCTATTTCATTCAAATGGTGTTTTTATTGCAAGATGTAACACCAGCAACCTAAACTGTCTCTGACAGTCTCATATTTTTCTTGTTTAAGAAACAGCTGTCAAAAGGATCTGTGTGAGCTGAGCAACTGACAAATTATAGGAAAATTATATTTTTAATCAATCACTTGCCTAAAGTCATGGAAGCTAATATGTGGTTTATAGTTATCAAGATATAACACCATTTAGAAACCTCTTCTTTCATCATAGGGCAGCTAGTAATTTTTATCATTTTTTTCTTATCCTATGGCCAAAACATAGGATGTTGAAGACAAATACACTTTAAATATAAAGATATACACTGAAAGAAAAAGGATAGAAAAAGATGTACCAGGCAAAATGTGAGCTTATAAACACAGTGTGGTGTGGCTATATTAATATCAGTCAAAATAAATTTCAAGGAAAGGACTATGAATAGAGATAAAGCATAATTAATAATGATAAAAGGGTCAATTCATCAGAATATATAGCAATACAAGATATATATGACCTTGAAAATATACAAAATGTATAGAGAAATTCAAAATCCTCAAAGAAAAAAATGACAGTGTTAACGAGAGAAATAGAAGTATTGTAGATTTTAACATTTTCTTATTCAATAATTGACAGAAAAAGTAGGACAAAAAGATTGGTAAGAATATAGAAGATCTGACTGTCAACAAACTTGAATGAATTCGTATTTACTGAATAGTGATGGAACACACATTCGCTTTTTAATGACACACTGAACATTCACCAAGAGAGGCCATATGCTGGGTTCTAAAATGTCTCAATAAATTTCGAAATATTAAAACCTTTGAAAGTGTATTTAGAACCATAAAATTAAATTAGAAACCAATAACAATAAAGTATCTAGAAAGTCTCCAGGGGCTTAAAAATTAAACTACATCCTTGCAAATAATGCACGGATCAAAGAGGAAATTATAAGCAAAAGTAAGAAATAAGTCTTCCAAAAACATTTCTACATTTGAAATTGATCCAAATATTCTTGCACAAAACAAATGTAAACCTTAGGTGTAAAGTATGAATAATGATAAATATGGACTATAATAATTATATGGCTATATTTTCATATTTTCCTGACCCTGTATAGAAAACAATTTTTAATTCAGCCTAGCAATTTGAATATTGAATAGGAAAATATTTTGTGCAGAAAAAATGATTTTAGAACACATGTCAAAAGTTCAGAGATTCTGCTAAAACACTGACTTAAGAGAAATGTATAGCTTTGAAACCCCCTTTGCAAAATTATGATAGAAAGGAAAGTCTGACATAGCTGATTCCATCTCACTTCTAATCTCACAGGCTAGCTGTTTTTGTTAATTCCTGGTCATGGGCCAAGATAACTTTGGGAGAAATTTGGTTTGTATTTTAAATGATAATAACCCTTCCCAAAACTAAACTGCCCTGTAAAACTAATGAAAGGTCATCAGGTTAGGAGAATGAGAGGGGCTGGAATTCTGTTAAATGTAAGATAGGTAAACAATTACAGCCATTTTTAGAGAGGTCACAAGATTTGAAACTTCCCCAATTACTCCTGCTGACAATATTACTATTGTAGAACCCAACATTGGCTTTTTGAAGTGTCTTTTCAGCATTTTGCATTTCTAACCAGATGGCCCCATTTAGACCTGTGACTCAACCAGTTCTGTGGACCCACATGGAAGTAGACTCAGCTCATGAGGACCATATTCCACACCACTATCATTGCATCTGCAACCAATTAGCAACACCCATACCCTAGCCCCCTCCCCAGCAAACTATCTTTGAAAAACCCCTAACCTCCGAGCCTTCAGTGAGATCAATTTGAGTAATAACTTTGTCTCTCACCTGGTGTGGCTAGTCTCACATTAATTAAACTCTTTCTTTATGGCAATGCCTTGAGTCTCCGTGAATTAATTGTGTTTGTGCAGTGGGCAGGAAGAACCCATCAGACAGTTACAGATTTAAATCTGAAATCATTGACTTGAAATATTTCCTCTTTTAAAATACGTTTTCACATTACAAAACTGGAAAAACATGGGAGAATTAAACTCAAAATAAATAGAAGAAAGATAATCAGAAGCCAAAGAAATAGAAAACAGATAAATAATATAATTAGCAAGAACAATAGTTACTTTTGTGAATAAAATGATAACATTGGTAACCTCACAACAAGACTTCACTTGAGGGTTGATCAGAGAATCTGAGCCAATATGAGTGATACAAAATATGGTAGGAACCTGACCTCATGCAATTGGGCTATAAACCAAAAATAATATTCTAAGCCTCTCAGCCAACTGATGGATGCTCCTCTTGGGCAAGGGCATTTCAAAATCAACCTGAAAAATTATTTCATGCAAGGATGGAAAGGAATGGGGGTCAGACATGCCTCATGGTATCCTCTTCCCTGTGGAATTCAGTCACAACTGAACAGCATTAACATTAAAACAGAGATTCTAGGACTGAGAAAACAAACTGTTTCTAGCAATACTAAATTCCAACCTGTCTCTAGTATAGTATTACCCTGAGAGAAATCAGTTTTTTGTCCCAGAATATATTCATAGTTATTTGATATATTTTGAAATGGTCTTGCAAAGCTGTCGCTTGTGGGAGAAATTTACATTCTGTAAAGAATCCCATTTCCTTTCCAGGCCTTTTTCTGATTCTGAAGAGGTTAGCTCAGAGTCCAGTATCTGTTAAGGGTCTGAATAGAAAACATTTGCCATCTATTGCCTCTAAGGGTGGCCACCTATGATACTTCATCTACATAATAAGGACCCTGGTTTCCATAACCCTTTATCTTAACCCAAACACTCCTTTCTATTGATTCCAGGTCTTTAGATAACCAAATGCCAATCAGAAAATCTTTGAATCCACCTATGACCTGAAAGCCCTCCCACTTTGAGTTGTCTGCCTTTCCAAACTAATGAACACCTTGCATGTGTTGCTTGATGTCTGTCTGTAACATCTGTCCCTCTAAAATGTATAAAATCAAACTGTTAACCAACCATTTTGGGGACATGTTTTCAAGACCTCCTGGGGCTGTGTCACAAGCCTTGGTCACTCATATTTGGCTCAGAATAAACCTCCTTAAATATTCTACAGGATTTGACTCCTTCGTTGACAGGGGCAACTCGTTAAACAGTCTATGTGAAACAATTGCTTCAGTGTCCAAAACCTACAGAGCCGTCTGTCAGGAACAAAACCTGGACTAGAAGTGGGAGAAATCCAGGGCAAACTGCAGCCTAGGAGGACCAACTGGGATTCAAGAACACAAGCTGGAGCCTGCATGAGTCTTTCACTGCCTCTGAGCGTCCAGCTTTAATCTCAAGTGAGCTGCTGGTGCTCCTATTGTGCAGCTGCATAGGCAGCTCAACCAGGGTTGGGAAAAGCTGGAGGCAGAAGCCCAAAAGTGAGGGGAGCTGAAGGCCTGGCTCTTGCCCACACATATATGATGAACCACCAAGGAACCAGCAATGTGCAGGGTCTCAACCACGCCGTCCCATACGGCCGCTAGCTCTCACTTTATACTGCTGAATATCTGAAAATCTGAAACAGGTCTCACTTCATTTTGAAAGTTTATTTTGTCAAGGTTGAGGACACATGCCCATGACACAGCCTCAAGAGGTCCTGACAACATGTGCCCAAGGTGGTCAGAGCACAATTTGGTTTTACACATTTTAGGGAGACATGAAACATCAATCAACCTATGTAAGATGAACATTGGTTCCATCTGGAAAGGCGGGACAAGTCCAAGCAGAGAGGAGGTTTCTAGGACATAGGTAGATAAGAAATAAATGGTTGCATTCTTTTGAGTTTCAGATTAGCCTTTCCAAAGGAGGCAATCAGATATGTATTTATCTCTGTGAGCAGAGGGGTGACTTTGAATAGAGGCAGGTTTGCTCTAAGCAGTTCCCAGCTTGACTTTTCCCTTTAACTTAGTGATTTAAGGGCTCCAAGATATTTTTCCTTTCACTCAGTCTTGCACATCTCATGTAAATTTTTCTTGGGGACAATCCTGACTCAGAACTAAACCAAGAAGGGAATTCTGAGAAAGGTAGTTTTTGCTTTAGCAGGTTGGCACAATACCTATCCACACTGACTGAGAAAATGAAGAACATACAGCTTACCAACATCAGGATCGAAGAGGTGATATCACTATAGATTTTATAGACATATGTAAAAAAAACAAACCCAGGCTCATTCATTGCTCACCTTCAGAATTTCCTGGTTTTGTGTGCTCCTGGGAGAGAGAAGGTTTACATTCAAAAAGAAAAAGATATCCAATTACGTATCTTTCTTGTTTCCTTGCTGAGTTAAATATATCTATGTATTAAAGCAAAAATTTAAACAATCGATCAATTAGAGTATTAGGATGTATTTTGCTAAAGGATTCTTCAAGCAACAGAACATGGACATGTTTCATGGTAGATTATTATTTCACTGACAAGCTCAAGGGCAAGAACAATGAAATTTAAAATCATTAGCCTCTGCGCATTCAAGATGGGTGAGAAATAAGGATAACATTTCTGAAATGAAAATGAATATGCCCATAATACTGTCAAGCAGAATTACACACAATCTTAAGACCCACTTATTGCCAGAAGGAAACATTCTTTGCACATGTTCCAGCTCCTTTGTTTCCTTACAACACAGGTTCTTTGCCTTTTGTAGTCAGGATTATATGGCATAACATCCCTCACTATGTAGAGCATTGTGCAAATAGCGATCATGAGAAAGGAGCCTGTGAATTGAGTCTCTGCTGTATTTGCCCACACAAAGAGAACAGAGCCTGCAAGAGTGGTTTTCCCATTATCTCATTATTTGTCATACAACTCAGCACATGCTGGGAGACAATCACAAGGTGGGCACACGAAGGTTTGATTGAGGTCCTGTTACTCAAAGCTCCCCTTTGCCTCTATCTCTACTGCCAATGACGAAATGTATCTGATCCATTAACTCACACTGGCATACAGAGGTGCCTTCTCAGATCAGAGTCTTTCTAAAAAGATACCTGGAGAAATCAACCACGATATGGGTTTATAAGGGTGAAATTTCAAGCACTGGTGAGGCTGGGTTAGAAGAGATTTGGGTACTGTGGGAGGAATTTTTAGACTCTGCTCGAATCCTTTTTCTTTCTCTCTGCTTCCTTCATTGTTTCATGAGGATCTAGCAAGTGCCAACTCCCTCGTAAGCAGGTGGGTTAATGCCTGCCTTGACTGGATGTTTGATCTCATTAGCCGACACTTTTCTTTTTCATCATTTCCCACAGTGCCATTGTTTATGACCCCAGATAGACCTGGGATGCTAGTTACCAGCCTGAGCATGTCCACTGTCAAATTTCATGCCTTCTGTCAAATTTATGACATGGCATTGTTTGGAGATCAGTAAAAATATCTCCAGAGGAAAGAGCTTCTGTGAATCCACTGAGTCATAAAACCATCACCCAGAGAGGAGTATTTCTCATGGATCAGAAACTGTCTGGAAGAGTAATTTGCTAGAAGGAAAAGTTAAGTGAGACAGTTGTTGGCGCAAACACTTGACCAAGAAAGCAGTGAGAATGATTCGATAAGCTTTTTCTTCTCCTAAAATTAATTACAATTTTAAAGGCTGGCAGCTTGATTTTATATTGCAACTTTCTTCAATTAAATCTACATTTTTTTCTATCTTACTTCATGTCATCTCACTAATTGGTTTCAGCATCTACTTGTGCCAAATGCTACCACCAAACTGTCTTTTCTTAAAAGAAGCTGTTTTATGAAAAGAAAATTTAAAATGTAGATGTATCCTATCTTATATTGCCTCTTTCTTTTCTGCCAGAAGAGAGGAGAAATAACTGATCAGTGAAATTCTAAGAGGCCCAGACTGGAGTTCCATTTTTGCAGTGTGCAGGGAAGCACCATGAAGCTATGATGTGTTTAGTACCCTGGGTTCATTCTCATTCAGTTAATGCATATTGAGCACCCACTATGTGCCAAGCACTGGCCTAGATGCTTTGAGGTCTAAGCAGGATCAGTCAAGTGTCCGTAAAAGCTTCCCCCAGCTTCCCAGACACGGCAGAATCATTATTCACACTCAAAACTCTGTGTCTGGTGGCCTTTCCCCAGATGGTTAAAATCATGGCCATGTCAAGTTAGCAACTATTTTCTGATTTTTCTTCAGGTAAATGCTGGTATCTATTGTATCACCACCTCCTCCACTAACATCTATTTTGAAACTAATGGTAATTCAGGAAAAAGCTTCGAAAGTAAAACAAAGTGAAATCATTCTGTTTTATTAAACAACATTAAAACACTGGGTTCAAAACAGGGACTGGGTTATACTCAGCTGGCTCTGACAACCAAGTCAGCAGGGAAGTCCCCCAGTTTCTTGCTGTCTAGGGGTGCTAGAAGGGCTTGAAAGCCTGCTGTGTGTAAAAGGTGACAGTCAAGCCTCTTAAAACAGGAAAGGGATTTGAAATGACTGTGTCTGTCCAACTGACTGTCGATCTGGATTCCAGGGGCCCTAGAGGTTCAAAGTGATGCCTCCAGGCCACTAGGAGGAGCTGTTGAGGGTGATCAGGGGGCCAACAGACTGCAAGCTCCCGTTTCCCACCCCAAAGGACGTGCCTTTCACCTGTCTTACCTAGCAGTGTCCCTTAGGACAATCCATGGAAGAAAAGGGCTCTACAGCCTTAAAAATATTGAAACCCACTGGCCTATGACCTCCTCTGGCATCCTAGAGGGCAATGCTGATGACATCGTCTCTTTGGGACTCAAATAGTTTGAAATAACAAACATTTTGATGAATGATGAAGTAAGATCTGGGCTGGCCAACACTGTACTCGTACAGATGAGGTTTGCTCCTCTCCTGTGGTTCTGCACACTCCCCTACCCATCCTGACAAGCCATGCCAGCACAGCACAGTCCCCAGACACTTCAACATTCATACTTCAGACATTCAAGTCCACATTTCCATGCAAGCCTGCATAATGTAAGATAATTTAGCTTGCTTAAAAATAGATACTCCCAAGGTTGGGTAATGCACAGCCTTTTTTTTTTTGCCATAAACTAAGATGCAGCAGATGGAGCCCTTAACCATTAGTCTTTTTTGCTCCTTTTTTTTTCTCAGCTCATGACACAGTGAAGGATGATTTCAGAGAAAAGTTAGTAAGAATATGCATCTAATGAGTATTGCAAAATGTTCACTTTACAGTGATGGATAAAGCCATTTTGGAGTCAATCCTACAAAGACAAGAATCCTGGGTGTCAGTCAGGATGGAGGGACGCATGGAACCTAGAGGGGAAGCAGGCCAGCCCCCCAGCAGATGCATGGGTTTATGCAGAATTTTGAAAGAAGGCTGCCATTTATCAGGTATTTATCATGAGCCAGGACCTCTGTAATAGCATCTCTAATTGTCAAAACAACCTTTTAAGTCTTTTCATTTTACAGACAGGAAACTGAGGTTCTGAGAAGTAGTATTATGCCCAAGCCACTAAGCTAGTGACAGAATCGGGTTGCAAATCAGATCAGCCTGATTGTTCTCTTCCTGCTTCTCACACTATCACACTGCATTTCTCCAGTGACAGGGAACTCACTGCCTCCCAAGCCACATGTGTGCTGAAGAGCACTGAGAAATAAAAAGCACTGTGTTGAAATGAAACCCACTGCCTGTTACGGCCATACCTAGAACCTGCATCTGCCCTTTGGAGCCACACAAAGTCAGTTATAGAGCACTTCCACAAGACAGCCCTCCAAGGAATTTGAAGAAAGATTGTGGAGCTCAATTTCTCTTCTCTAGGTTAAGCCTCCTGGGCTGGGGTGTAGGGCTCAAGATGTGGGTCCTAGAACCAGATTGCTGGGACTCATGTTCCTTCTCAGTGACTTACTGGGTGACCAAGATGAATTTCAAATTTTCTTATCCTCAGTTTCATCTTATACTCTCTCTTATCCATAAAATAATGAAAGTAATAACACCTCCTTTTGTGTTTATGAGAATTCAATAATTTATAGAAAGCACTTGGCATACAGCTTGCAGACAGCAGGAGCTTAATAAGTGACAATGATAATCAGTACTCATGGCTTCCAGCTGGGTAACAATCCTGCTGTTTCTCCTCTTGACCCTTTCTTATTGATGAAGGGCCCTCTTGAAGTGTGGGGTGGAAACAGAATGGAAAACTCCAGGACAAGCCTGAGCAGCTAGTAGGAGAACAGCATCATCACCTTTATTCTAAATGTGATGCTTGTTTTAACGCAGGCTAAGGAAGTATTAGTTTGGGCTATAGCCACATCCTACTGGTAACTCATATTAAACTTGGAGTTAACAGACACCCCTTGATATTTTTATTCCACCCTCCATGCCATCCTAACTCAAGGGACTTCTCAAGTCTAAAGCTGAAAGGTGACTTGCTCAAACTGAGTGGTGGGTAAATGGAGGTTGGTTACGCATTGTCTGTTTTTTCAGACATTTGAAATTCTCCATATTTTTTTGAAATGAGGGACTTAAAGGCTTCCAGGACTTACTCTGGGCCAACTTAGTGATGATTGAATGAAATTTATTGAATGGACGGTTGGATCTTTTAAGTCCATGGATGTGAAAACTGAGGATCTGAGATCTTAAGGAATTTTCCTGGGCCTCATAATCAGCCAGAATTAGTCCTCAGTCTTCATGCCTGAGGAAAGAAACTGGCATTTATTGCTTTGTTTACCAGACCCCTCACCAGGGTACTTTTTCTCATTTAATCTTCACAACCAACTTATGCCAACAAAACCAAGGTCCCGACATCACCCAGCAATGAATGGCAGGGCTCAGCTCCAAACACAAGCCACCAGACCACACACTGCCTCTCTCCAGCTCTGTGTCAATGGGTAGTTCTATATGCAAAGCTATCTACATTGTTTTAAAAATAACAAGCAACATTCAGCAACTATGTGCTGGCTCCTCTTCTAAGTGCCTTATTTCCATTAACTCACCTAATCCTGATAGCAATATTGTAAGATGTGAGGCAGGGGAAACTTAAATGTCTTGCTCAAGTTCATTGTTAACAAGTAGAAGAACTGAGATATGAGCTAAACGGTCTAGTCTACCATCTGTATAGTCAACAACCACGGACTATCGATTCCTGTCTATCAACCTGGAATCCAGAAATACTTGGATCATGCAGGCATCCTCCAGAATTTTTTGTCCTCTCTTTCTCATTTATGCCTTTTCCCCCAGAGCCTTACCTCCTTTCCCTGCACCCCATCATAAATGGCTGTTTCATTTGAAATTATCTAACACAAAAATTGGTGGAATGATCATCAAATTTGCAGAGTACTCAGGTTGATGTGTGTCAAACACATTTATGAGCAACCAAAGATGCCGACTCTGGCTTGTTTTCTCAATTGCCAGCTCTAAAATCCCGACAAGGAACATTACTAGAAAAACACATGCTCTGTACTTAAGATGGATGAAACTGTAGTTTGTATTGATTTTGATAAGACAGCTAGTTAAGAACATGTTTAATTACCTGATCCCAGGGGTTGTGTTTAAATTAACCAGATGTCGGTTCCTCCCTGTACTGGAGATTCTTATTGATGATAGAAGGATCAATGGGTAAGGTACTTCAAAATAATTAATAATGCATGTTTGGATTAGAGAATTCAATAACTTAAGAGAACAAAATATTTTAATTCCTTATATCATCAACAGCAGTGGTTTGCAAAAAACAAGGACTTTGTCCCCCCAGGGATATTTGGCAACACCTAGAGACTTGTTGGTTGTCACGACTGGGGTCAGAGTTGCTACCGGCATCTATTGAGTAGAGAGCACAGCACCTCCCAGACATTCTACAGTGCTCAGGACAGCTCCCCATGGAAAGAATTATCTGGCTCAAAATGTTAATAGAGCTGAGGCTGAGAAACCTTAATCTATAGCAATACCAAAAGAATACAAATACTAATGAGAGAAAAATTATTGATTTTGCAATACGGAAAATGATTCATAACAATAGATTGACATTGGTGCCCACCATCACATCCACTCTATTAAAATGAATTATAATGGTTATAATTTAGTTACAGGCCATGCTTAAGCAGAGTTATCAGTATCCAATGAAAATATTTCTAGCCCTCTTTTTTCTGTAGAAATTTTTTCACAACAGCCAGTTTTTCTTGGATTCACAAATTCAGGGATAACATGTAACACACAGTCTCGGCATTAACACAACTAAAAAAGGAGAATTGACTTATAAACCTGAAGACAGGCTGGGCACAGTGGCTAATGCCTGTAATCTTAGCACTTTGGGAGGCCAAGGCAAGCAGATCACCAGAGGTCAGGAGTTCAAGACCAGCCTTGCCAACATGGTAAAAACTCATTTTGACTAAAAATACAAAAATTAGACGATGTGGTGGTGCATACCTGTAATCCCAGCTAGCCAGGAGACTGAGGCAGGAGAATTGTTGGAACCTGGGAGGCAGAGGCTGCAGTTAGCTGAGATAGTGCCACTGCACTCCAGCCTGGGTGACAGAGCAAGACTCTGTCTCAAAAACAAAACAAACAAAACAAAAAACCTGATAACAAACGAAGGCTCAAGTGAAGGTGTCACCTACTTGGGTAAGTCATTTAAGTCCCAAGCATGGGTTTCTCCAAACTTATAATGAGAGTAATAGAAACATGCCTGAGGCATTAAGATATTATATTGAATAAAGCATGTCAGCCCCCTAATAAGAATAAAACACTATCCTACGGAAAGTTTTATTAGAAAAACTATTATTACAAGTAAAAACAGACATCCCAAACAACAATAGAAATTGCCTGATTACTTTAAATTCTAATAAGAAACCCTAAAATAGTTATGCCCCAGTGAATTCAACCCAAGACTTACTCATTCTTTTCTAATAAAACATGATTGTGTGAATTAAATGCTCTTAATAATATCCCAGAATTAGATAATGGCAGTGCACCTGGAGATTGCTGTTATCAACAGAATAGCATCTCTTTGAGAAGGAGAAATGGTTGAGTGAGTTCTGAAATGAGACTAGAAATAACAAAAATAGATATGGGGGAAAAGAACAATGTATAAAACAATCTTTTGATGAAGACCAAACAGAAAAAAAAGAGGCCTATAGGCCAAAATCTGGGGCAGAGAACACTTTTCTCTTGTGGTTTTGTGACATTAGACAAGTTTTCCATGTTTCAAGAGGACAGGAACATGATTTTAGTAAAGTGAAGCCTGTATTGAATAAGTAAAGGTGTGGAAATAGGACAATCAATTTTTAATAAATAAAAGCCAAACATAATGCCCTAAAGAATATCCTTATAAGTGTTTGGTAGTTCCTCCTGCATTCGTTCTCCTTCCTGCTGTCTTGTGAAGAACGTGCCTTGCCTCCCCTTCACCTTCCTCCATGATTGTAAGTTTCCTGAGGCTTCCTCAGACATGCTGAACTGTGAGTCAATTAAACCTTTTTCCTTTATAAATTACCCAGTCTCAGGCTGTCTTTATAGCAGCATGAAAATGAACTAATACAGTAAGCTTTGCTATCTAATAATAAAAATTTTATTCCCCATCCCAGCTTTCTCCCTTACCACACCTACGGCCGCTTCCTTTAAATTTGTCTTGGAATTTTTTCACTCTTTACTCTTGTCTATGGCTTTAGGATCAGTTTGTCCTATTCTGGAAAAAAAAAAAAGTCTCGTTAGGACTTTTATTAGACTGACATTGAAAATGTGGAAGTGATATGTCTTCTTTATAATGTCAAATCTTTCTGCCTATTGACTGGCATTTATAGCGCTTTCTAAATCTTTCAATAGTTTTCTTTTAAATTTTGTTTTATCTGCAAATCCCTGTTACAAATACAAAGGTTAGTGTTTTCTAAAATTACATTTTTAAATTAATAGTTCATAGGACATAAGAACAGTATTGATTTTTATATCGATCTATCCAGCCACCATGTAGAACAGTCCTATTTTTCAGTAGTTTTTCTGTAGCTCCACTTGAAATTTTTCTGTCAACAAAATTTTCTCTACAATACAGCAAAATAAAATAACAGCAATTTTGTTCTGTCTTTGTGAGTCTTATACAATTGTTTATTTTTCTTATGTTACTGCACTGACTTAAAACCTTTTTTTGCAATGTTGAATAGAAGCAGTGATGAAAGCAAGGCAAATTTTATTCCTAACTTCAGAGGGAATATATGCAATGTTGTACTCTTCAGGTATGATATTTCTGTATGCTTTAGGCAGAGACTCTTCATCAGATATTGCTGTTCTTTCCTGTTCTTAGGTTGCTATTTTCTTAATTAATGGATGTTGAATTTTGAAAAAACTTTTTTATTTTACATTTAAGGAGCAGAGCAGTAGTGTCCTTAGAGAATAAACTCTGGAGTCAATGCCTGGACCTTGGTGAACAGTGGGTGACATGTTATTTTCTTTTTTCATTTTTAACTTTTATTTTAAGTTCAGGGGTACAGGTGCAGGTCTGTTACATAGGTAAAGTTGTGTCATGGGGGTTTGTTGGTTGTACAGATTATTTTGTCACCTAGGTATTAAGCCTAGTACCTGTTAGTTTTTCCTCATCCTTTCCCTCCTCCCATCTTCTACCCTCTAACAGGTCTCAGTGTGTTGTTCCCCTCTGTGTGTCCATGAGTTCTCATCATTTACCTTCCACTTGTAAGAGAGAACATGTAGTGTCTGGTTTTCTGTTCCTATGTTAGTTTTCTAAGGATAATGGCCTCAGCTCCATCTATGTTCCTGCAAAGGATATGATCTCGTTTTTTATGGCTGCATAGTATTCCATGGTATATACGTACCACATTTTCTTTATCCATTCTGTCACTGATGGGCATTTAGGTTGATTTCATGACTTTGTTATGTGAGTAATGCTGCAACGAACATACACATTCATGTGTCTTTATGATATAACAATTTACATTCTTTGGGGTATAAACCCAGTAATGGGATTCCTGGGTCAAATGGTATTGCTGACTTTAAGTCTTTGAGGAATTGCCACACTGTTGTCCACTATGGTTGAACTAATTTACATTCCCACCAGCAGTGTACATGTGTTCCTGACAAATTCTTTTCAAGGGCTTGCAGTTCTCAAACTTGTTGGTGTCAACATTTCTTTACCCTCTTAAGATTGAAGATTACAAAGAGCTATTGTTCTTGTGGGTTGTATATCTATCATCTATCTATCAACGTTTATCATGTTATAAATCAAAACAGATAATGTAAAATATTGATTCATTTTAATACAACAATAATAAACTCAATTCATGTTAAGTAACACATTTTTGTATGAAGAGTATCATATTCTCCAGAACAAAATGAAATGCAGTCTGTCCATTAAGTGACATATTAAACTCATCCCAATCTATCTTCAAGCCTAATACTACTTCTTACCTTCCAGACTTCAGGCTACTGTAGTCATATATCATACTTTGACCTATGTTATAGATCACACAATATATTATTATTTTTGCTTTAGGCAGTTTTTTTTAAATAACTGATAAAAATAACAAAAAGGTAAATATACCTACATATATATAAGTCCAAATATTATTTCAAGCTTTAATATGGGGGTGGTGATTTTTTAGCTTATTTATTCATTTATGCCTTAGTTGTGATTGCTGTATCTGCAGAAACTCACATGAAAATAATGCGCTAAATTGTCAAATGTTTGGGGTGGCTTCTACTGTTGGACTATGCACAACCTTCACACTTCAGATATTCTTACTTTAGGAACCATTGAGTAGGTGGAGAAGGAAGCCTTACTATATACTGTTTTATTAATTCTCTTCCAATTGCTTTCTTTTCCTGCCCTCCCAAATGTAATTAAACAGGGGGTAAACCAGAGTTGTCCTGCTGGGGCAGTGGTCCACAGGGCACGTGGGACCACTAGGTGTGTGGGACTTAATACCATTGTCCAGCATTCTCTCTCTGCCCCATGTCCTGCATCCTAAGCCTGGCCAAAGCTGGAAGCAGGTGAGAGGAGCGATGAGGTGGTCAAAAGAAGCATAGAGATGCCCTGCCTCCACTTCCCTAGCATCTTCCCTCCCTAGGACTGAGGACACTTCCAAACAAACAGCTTGCCTTTCCCAGAGTCCTTTCTCCTTGTCCATCAGAATAATCAACAGTCTTGGAAGAGTAACCTTATGCTTTTTCTTCCTCTTTCCTTCTTCCCTCCCTCCCCCGCTTCCTCCCATCCCTTCCCTTTCTGTTCCTCCCCTCCCTTTTCTTTCTTTTCCCTTCCATTTCCTTTCTTTCTTCTTTTCTTTCTCCCTTTCTTTCTTCTTCTCTTTTTTTTTTGTAAGACAGAGTCTCACTCTGTTGCCCAGCCTAGGGTGCAGTGGCACAATCTCAGCTCACTGCAACCTCTGCCTCCTGGGTTCAAGCGATTCTCCTGCCTCAGCCTCCCATGTAGCTGAGATTACAGGTGCGCACCACCACGCCCAACTAATTTTTGTATTTTTAGTAGGATGGGGTTTCACCATGTTGACCAGGCTGGTCTTGAACTCCTAACCACAAGTGATCTACTCACCTCAGCCTTGCAAAGTGCTGGGATTACAGACATGAGCCACCACATCTGGCCTCTTTCTTTCTTCCTTCCTCCCTTCCTCTCTTCCTCTCAATGAACATATTTTGAAAGCTATAGTAGACTAAATAAGGCTCCCCCAAAATGTCCATGTTGTAACGCCTGGAACCCATGAGTGTGTTACCTTTCATAGCAAAGGGCACTTACTTTGCAGACATGATAAAGAGGGACTCAGAAGATGTCAGAGTCAAAGAAGACAATATGACAACAAGCCAAGAGAGGTTTGAAGACCCTACTTTGCTGGCTTTGAAAGGGGTCAGAGCCATAGATTGCAAGGAATGCAGTTCTAGCAGCTGGAATGGCAGCAATTCTCCCCTACAGCCTCCAGAGGGAGCGCAGCCCTGCCAGCACCTTGGGTTCAACCTGGGTGCACCATCTCAGACTTCGAACCTCCAGAACTATAACATAATATACTTGTGCTATTTTAAACCATGAAGTTTGTGGTTGGTTGTTCCGGCAGCAATAGGAAACTAATTTGGGCACCAAGCACTGTATTTGATATAACCAAAACTCCGGAGGCGGGCGCAGGCCTGGGAGTGGTGTGGCCACTGCCAGGAGAGGTAACGCCATTAGAATGGGTGGGGAAGCGGGAGAGTTCCAGGAGCCATGAGCAGATTATCCAAGCAGGGCTGGACATCGGGTATAAAAGGAAGACATTAAGTACAGTTAGAGACAAGAGATTCATGCACTGTCACTTCACAGACGGCAACGGGGAGGGTCAGGAGATTGCTTTTCCCTCTTTTCTCCTGGTCTTGAATTTCTCCCTCTTTCTTGGCTATTCAAAAACAGATGGCAATGGACCCCAGGGGTGGGGCTTTAAGACAAAATGGCCAAATCCATAGAGACAGAAAGTAGATTAGTGATTGCCAGGGGCTGGGGCTGGAGGGGAATGAGGGGAGAATGAGGAGTGACTGCTACCAGGTTCAAGATTTCTTTGGGGGCCGTGAACATGTTCCAGAATTAAACAGTGATGATCACACAACTCTGTGAAAAAAATCCCACAAAATTGTACATTTTAAAGGGGTGACTTTTGTGGTCTGTGAATTACATTTCAATACAAATAGGTAGACAGAGAAATGAATAAATAAATAAATCTTGCTCCCCAAGTGGCTTTGATTCAGTGCAGCAGAACCAAAGAGCAGCCAGCGCCCTCCAAGCCTAATGCTCCTTCTCACCATGAGGCTTTTGGCCATTTCACTCCCTGCCTCTCTCAGTTGACTCCCTGCGACTCTCTCCTTGCATGGAGGAGAGACAAGTGAAAATGAAAGACAGATGAGTGTGTCACCCGGAGAACTCTTTACGTGATGAAGGTGGTTTTGCTTCATTGTGTGAAACAGAACATAGAGCGGTGATAAAAACCAGCCAGATCCTTTGGGCTGACTTCCAACCACAGGTGGTAGTTGCTCATCAGAAAGGAGCACACACCATAATGATTTCCAAACAAGAGTACAAAGCCAAATATTCGCTAATCATCACTCATCAAGGAAAACAGATGGCACAGGCGGAACACCCCTGAAGATGAAAGCCCTTGGCTGCAGGGGTGAATGTCCAGAGCCCGCAGAAAATATCAAGTCAGATACTTCTTGAAGCACAGATGGGAAGGTGTTGCTGGACTCCCAGGAACTCTGAAGCTGAGTTCAGAGATGACTCTGCTTCCCTCGGGCTCCCTAGTCTCATTTCTACAAGGCACTAAGCACCTCAGTTTTTCCATCTGTATAATAGGTATCTTGGTTGCCAACTTTTCTGATGTTTTAATTAAAACTAGAAGAACTGTCATTTAGGATTGGGCTGCTAGCAATATGGAAAGGGGCACAAATTTCTGAGTAATGGAGAGAAAAATCACTTCTAGTTCAAGTATTTGGAGTTCCTATAAATCTTGCTCTATACCCAATTGTTGCTTGAGAAATAGTTATCAATAGACTGTAAACAAGAAAATATGCTTTTTAATCAACTATGTCTTGTCTGAGCTGTGATGTGTCTTTGACCTATGAAAAGAGAATGTTTAATAAGAGCAGCTGTTGTAATTTGCCAAAATCATACCTTTTTCTGAAATTTATTCCCCTGCTCACAAATGGTACTGACTTTTGTGAGTTTATTTTGATTATTCTATTGGCTGGATCAGTAATCCGAAAACTTGCTTTGAGGGAATTGTGCCAAGATCATGTCATATCACACAGGGATCCTTTGGGAGTCATCTACATAAGCTTCCTAAAATCTAATTTTTAAACAGCAGCAACAGCTAAACACAGTGGGTAGTGGTGGGACCATTCTCTTACCATAAGGTTCTGTACCTCTAAAATGGGTTTCCTACTAAAAACTCAGTTACCCCTGTCTTCACCATAATTAATCAGTCCTGGTTTTAGACTTGTACCAAAACTGCAAAATATGTGTGTTTTAAGCATGATTTAAATATAATTTTTCTTTTCTTTCTTTCCTTTTTTTTAAGAGACAGAGTCTTGCTCTGTTTCCCAAACTGGAGTGCAGTGGCATGATCACAGCTCATGACACCCTCAATCACCTGGGTTCAAGCTGTCTTCCCACCTCAGCCTCCTGAGTAGCTGGGACCATAGGCACATGCCACCAAGCCCAGCTAAATTTTTTTTCTTTTTTTTGTAGATGTGGGATCTTGCTACATTGACTGGGCTGATCTTGAACTCCTGGGCTCAAGTGATCCTCCCACTTCAGCCTCCCAAAGTGCTGGGATTACAGGGATGAGCCACTGCACCCAGCCTAAACATAGCTTTCTAAACACACTATGGTCATTGTCTTCAATGTATGGGAGAATTAAAGAGTTGAAATGACTCTTCATTCTTTTGAAGTCATAGGAACTAAAAAGCATGACAGAGAAACTGGAACCATTGGATGCTGGGCTTCCTGGGCATGAGGCTGACTCAATAGGTTGGGATTTGCCACCCATGGAGAAGGGGGCCTCAGGTGCGAGTGCCTCACAGACCATTCCCTCTGCACTCTGAAATCTCGGGTAGACACCTCACCTTACCTCCCTCAGTCTTCGTTTCCAAGAGTCATCACTCTCTCCACACTCCAGCCTTCATTTCCTTCCCCCTGCCTCCACATTTGTCCCATAGCCCAAACCTGAGCTCTCTTCTCTTTGAAGCTTCTCTCCATTTCCATCAGTGCTTAATGAACATCTGCAGGGTATCAAGAGTTTAAGAAGTGACGTTCGTCTAAGAACCCAGGAGCACCCAAATGTATGTGTTCCTGGCCAGCCTTTCCTTTGAAGTTCCCAAGAAATCTGTACAGCAGAAGGTCACCAAGAATTATATACTTTTTTGTTACTATTTTGGCATTGTCCCCAACTAAGATGTCCTGATCTGCTTGGGACTGAGGAAGCTTCCAGGGACATGGGACTTTCAGCTCTAAAACCAAAACAGTCTCAGACAAATTGGGGAAATTAATCACTGTTGCAGTGATCAATTTCTGTGTCCACCCCCACCTCAAAATTCATATGCTGAAGCCCCAACTCCCAATACCTAAGACTTTATTTGGAAATAGGGTCATTGCAGATAAAATTTGCTAGTTAAGATGAGGTCATACTAGCATAGGGTGGGCCCCTCATCCAAGATGATCGGTATCCTTATAAAAAGGTGAGATTTGGACACAGACAAGCGCACGGGGAGAAGGCTATCTGAAGATGAAGGCAGAAGTCAGAGTGATGCAGTCCCAGCTAAGGAGCACCAACAATTGCTGGCAAACCACCAGAGGCCAGGGGACAAGCATGGTCAGATTCCGCCTCACAGCCCTCAGGAGGAACTGACTTTGCAGACAGTTTGGTCTTTAACAAAAAATCTGGACTCACACAGTAATTATGCTGGAAGGTCACAGACAAGGGAAGGGTTCAGATAAAATTTGAGGAGTAAGGTGATGCTGAAGCCACAGAGAGGGAACAAGGTGACTTAAAGCTTCCCCAGGTTTCAAGAGGCCTTGCATGGATAGTAGGAATCCATGTCCTGTTACCAGGAAGCACACTGAGATTGAGACTGGATGGAGCCTTGGTAGGACTTCCTGTGAAATGAGTCAGGAGTGAGCCTCCCAGGCCCAGAAAAGATCCTGCAAGGAATTCCTGCCAAGGAATTCCTGAAGCTACCTGCCCTCGGGGCACTGAGCTGTACTTCTTAAACAAGGAATATGAGCCACAGACCGGAGGAGACTCTGTAAATGTCCTGGACTCTGCCATATTTTCTAGACTTATGTACAACTCAGAAGCAGAGAAGAAAAACCCCTATCTTTTGACCAAGACTAAATTTCCAATGAGTCTGGTTGGTGGGAGCTCAGAACAGATTAAAGCTTATTTAGAAAGATAAAAACACTCTGACATTTCTCATGTGCACAGATATAGGGTAATACTTATACCCACTACCCACTCATTGATTCAGACAAGATATGCTTTCAACTCTGCAAGTTGAGGTCAAACAGACTGATGTCTCCAGACGCATTTCTTGTCCAAGCTTCCTTGCCTTAGCTGAGCAACAGCTGCTGTGGAGAGAGACAGTCTTGTCCTAGCCCCAAACAGAAGTCAATTGAGGGGATTCCTGAAGTGCTACAGCTGTGCTGTGAATGGTGAGGGGGAGGTTAGGCAGGGATGGGAGTGGGATAAAAAGAAAACGGAGAAGCCCAAATGGATGAGAGACAAGAGGAAGATAGCCAACGTACAGTTCAGCTCTGTAGAGGCTGCTGGGCCCCTCTGGAACTCCAGGAGGCCACCCCAGCTCCGTAGTTTGCACTCCTGCCCCAGCCATTCCTGGCTTTCGTTCAGAACTCTGGGTGCCTATCAGGCTGAATCACAGCCCCACAGCTCACTGCACTGTCAAATTTGTGTCTGCCAACAGAAAGGAATGTATTTCAGCCAGGAAGAGGGGGAACTCAGGATCTGTGACAAGGAAAAATGGAATTCAGTGGAGGAAAACAACTCCATTAGAAATTCTCTGAGGAGCCTGGATCACTCGTCTTTCTCTTCTGGTTGTCAGTGGGCCACTCTCTGCTTACAGCTGCCACCATCTCTCTAAAGGAAAGAAACACAGCATGCTTCTTTCCTTCTGTTAATTGCAGAATCTGACAGATCATTGATAAAGCCCTGCATCAACCTCTCAGCCTCAGTTTTTACTGTATCAGTGTAATGTCCTCCAGATGGGAGATGGGAGCAGGAGCCCGCTCCTTTGCAAAAGACTTCACCCCTGTGTGGCCTCTTTATCCTTCCATCACATCCTGTCCACCAGTCCATCTTTCCATGATTGGTTTGCATGTGGCCACTTCAGATCTCCCTACTGCCCGAAGCATCTTCTGTTATCTTCCTAAAACTCATGACCTTTAACCAGGATATCTGACTTTAAATTCAAAACAAGAAGAACAATTAGAAGACCCGGAGTACAGGGAGCGCTTTATTTTTCTTCCTGCTGTTTGTGTTTATTTACCCAGAGACAGAGCACTGTGGAGGGGAGCCCCATTCCAAGCCTGGTGTCCAATACATTAGTGAGTTGTGGCAGATTGTGAGGCAGGTCACAGGCAACTGCTATTACTAATTAAAGTCTGTGAATAAATCTCTTTATCATAAAGTAGAGTGTATCCAAGGGCATCCTTATAATAAAATTACTTCTGCTCATTTCCATTTGGATACGCCCTCTTGAGTGGAAGAAGCGGGTAGAGTACAGTTGGCACACACCTCAGTCACCTAACTACCTAATTATGGTTGTTAGATACGGTTGTAGTAAAAAAATATTTTCAAGTTTTTCTTGAAATCTAGTTATACCCATGGGGGTGTATTTACCATGTGACAACACTTGCCTCTTCTTATGACAGAATACCTGGGCTCAGCAATGCACCTAGATTCCAGACCTGCACACTTGCTTTGCTGTTCAAAACAACCATGACACATGACTTACCTGGCAGGGTGTTTGCCAAGACAAATTGAACTATAGAAGATCCTTGACTTGCCAACATTCAAATGATGAACTTTCAAAAATAGCAGCAAAACTGGCTACAGAGCAAAAGCTTTTCAGCTCTGCCCAGCACCAACAGATGGGGCTAAGTGTCACCCTGTGGAGAGCAGAGGGACCTCAGAAGCGTCTTTGGAAATCTCACCTGGTTTTGAGTTCTTGGTGGGACAATGCACCTTTAAATTGGCAGAGTTTGAAGACATTGCCGAGACACGTGCTGCAGCTCTGGATCTCTTCTGCTGAACTGGCTTCTGCAATTAACATGTTTTCATCAGTGAAACTCAGGCTGAGGGGAGGGCATTCTTCCAGGTTTATACCTGTTGTCACGGAGTAATTATAATTAATGTCTCCGTTCACAGTGTCTTGGTTTGTGTATTAAAATATCTGGTCCAGCCACCCAGTGGAATCTTTAAAAGCCATTCATTTTAGTTTGAAGTCCGGTAGTGTGATGCCTCCCACTTTGTTCCTTTTGCTTAGAATTGACTTGGCTATGCGGGCTCTCTTTTGGTTCCATATGAAGTTTAAGGTGGGTTTTTCCAGTTCTGTGAAGAATTGGTAGCTTGGTGGGGATAGCATTGAATCTGTAAATTACTTTGGGCAGTATGGCCATTTTCACGATATTGATTCTTCCTAACCGTGAACATGGAATGTTTCTCCATCTGTTTGTGTCCTCTCTCATTTCGTTGAGCAGTGATTTGTAGTTCTCTTTGAAGAGGTCCTTTACATTCCTTGTTAGTTCTATTCCTAGGTATTTTATTCTCTTGGTAGCAATTGTGAATGGCAGTTCGTTCTTGATTTGGCTCTCTTTAAGTCTGTTACTGGTGTATAGGAATGCTTGTGATTTTTGCACATTGATTTTGTATCCCGAGACTTCGCTGAAGTTGCTTATAAGTTTCAGGAGATTTTTGGCTGAGACGATGGGGTATTCTAGATATACAATCATGTCGTCTGCAAATAGAGACAGTTTGACTTCTTCCTTTCCTATTTGAATACCCTTTATTTCCCTTATTTCTTTTTCTTGCCTGATTGCTCTGGCTAGAACTTCCAATACTATACTGAATAGGAGTGGTGAGAGAGGGCATCCTTGTCTAGTGCCAGATTTCAAAGGGAATGCTTCCAGATTTTGCCCATTCAGTATGATATTGGCTGTTGGTTTGTTGTAAAATAGCTTTTATTATTTTGAGATACATTCCATTGATACCTAGTTTGTTGAGAGTTTTTATCATAAACGGCTGTTGAATTTTGTCAAAGGCCTTCTCTGCATCAATTGAGATAATCATGTGGTTTTTGTCTTTGGTTCTGTTTATGTGGTGAATTGTGTTTATAGACTTGTGTATGTTGAACCAGCCTTGCATCCCATTTTAGAGTCATAATCTGTTGTCTGGCTCCAAGACTGTACTTTGTTTCCTTGGCAAATGTCACACTACATCAAGAGGGGGCAAAATAGTATGATTGCTCTATTTTTAGTTAGAATCTGAATGCTGGTTTCTGAACTACAGGGGTTCTCAACTTCAGCACTATTGACGTTGGGACTAGATAATTCTTCAGTGGTGGAGGGCGAGGGCGGGGCGGGGTGGGGCCGGGGGCGTGGTGGGGGCGTGGGCGGGCATCCTGTGCATTGTAAGAGGTTTAGCGGCATCTCTAGCCTCCACCCACTCGATGCCAGCAGCCCCTCCTCACTCTCTCCCAATTTGTGACAACCAAATACATTTCCAGACATTGTCAAATGTCTTTAGGAGGTAAAACAGCCCCTGTGTGACAACCACCATTTTTGCGCTTCTCCTGTCTTCAAAATCAGAACTCCAGATTATCCAGCCTTTGGACTCTGGCCCTTGCACCAGTACCTCACCGCAACTCCAAAACCTGAGTTCTCAGGTCTTCACTTTTGAACTCAGAGTTACGCCATCGACTACTTTTGGGGCTTCTGTGGGGAGAAGCAAGCTGAGAAATAGAAAAAGAAGAGAGAGGGACAGAGAAAAGGAGCAGAGGTGTGGGTAGGGGGGGAAGCCAGTAGGATGGGGCTGGGACCAGCAAGGGGGAGGGAGAGCCACAAGAGAGTCCTGTTGGGGGTGGGGGACGACCATTTTCAGAGCAGAGAAGATTGGTGTAAATGTTGGAGCTGTTTGTAGGATTGCAATGTTACCTCCTTCATCTCCTCCTCATCTTATCAGTCAAGTTGATTCTACTAGCAAGTCTTCTCCTCCATGTAGAGAAGTTGAGACACACGATAGGTTTAGAGTCAAAAGACTTTTACTGGGTAACTGCTATTTGGCCATGTTTTCCCGTACATTAATTTATTTAAATGTTTCCCAGAATTATTTCATTTTGGTACCATCTCTGCCATATCAATGATGAATCAACATTGTTCCACGTTTTTAGCTTAATTAAATTTGTGTAAAAAATGATAACAGGTAAATCAACATAACTTGCTGTCTATAACAGGCTTCCATAAAGAAAATAGCAAGTGGATATTGCTGCCTGCCAAAAACTCTGATCCCAGATCTGTTCTCTCTGTATCTATAAAGACATTGATAGAGTCAGAGAAGATCTGTGTAGAACAAACTGAAATTCTCTCCTAAAGTCATTCTAAAAAAATAGGAAAGAAAGTTGAAAGGGAAATTATCTTCTCACTGCAATGCAATGTTATTTGATAATGTATGTGTACCAACTAGAATCATCTCGGCTAGGTGGTGTGCTCCACGTTTTCTAGAAACACCACCTTATTCAATCCTTACTAGACTAAGAATCATTATTATCTGCATTTTGCTGATGAGAAAACTCAGCAAAGTTGAATGACTTGGCAGAGACACAGAGACAATAAGTGGAGGAATGGGGATTTAAATCCAGGCATATCAATTAGAAAAAAGAAATAAGAGACATCCAGGTTGGAAAGGAAGAAGCAAAACTGAATCTATTTGCAGATGACATAATGATGTAAATAGAAAACCTTAAGAAACCCATTCAAAAATACTGTCAGAGCTTGTAAATAAGTGAGCTTTTAGGATATGTGACTAATATATAAACCTAAGATGTATTTCTATATGCTTACAATGAACAATAAAAAATGAAAATAAGAAAATCATTTTGTCATAGTATCAAAAGAATAAAATACTTATGAAATATAACAAAAGAGTTAAAAATACTTGTACATTAAAAACTAAAAACATTGTTGAAATAAATTAAAAACCTAAATGAATTGAAATATGTATCATGCATATTTAGGAACTGGAAGACTTAGCATTGTTAAAATGGCAATATCCCCCAATTTGATCTACAGATTCAATATAATTCTTATCAAAAACCAGGCTGGCTTATTTGCAGAAATTGAAAAGCTCATCCTAAAATTAATATGAAAGTTAAAGGGACTCAAAATAGCCAAAACACTCTCAAAAGAAGAACAAATTTGGAAGATCCACTTACACTTCCCATTTTCAAAAATTATAAATCTATATTAATCAAGACAGTGTTGTACAGACATACAGACAGACATATAAATGGGGTAGAACTGAGAGCTCAGAAATAAACTCTCACGTTTATGGTCATTGGATTTTTTTTTTATAAGAGTGCCAAGACAATTCAATGGTGGAGAAAAGAATAGTCTTCTCAACAAATAGTGCTAGAATAACTAGATGTATGCATATAAATAATGAATTGGGACCCCTACCTTATATCATATGTAAAAATGTATTCAACATAAGTCAAAGATGTAAGAGTTAAAACTATAAAACTCTTAGAAGAAAACATAGTTGTAAATCTCATGACAATGCATCAGCCCAAAGAGAAATTATCTTTTCTTAACATTTTACATAAGTTTGCAGCTTGACTGTGTCCTGGCTATCCCTGAGCCATTCGCTGTGGCCAGAGTAGGTGGAATATGCTGATGGTCTAGACCCAGGTCACATACACATGGCAGTAGCCCTGGAAGATAGGGCGAGAGGGAGTTGGTGATTCCAGGCAAACCAAGGCAATGATAGTGGGGGTGGGTGAGTGGTTTCTTCAAAGATAAATGTGGCAATCATGCCAAAAGCAGACCTGGGTATTGACCAGGCAAAAAAACAGAGGTTTCATAAATAGCTGTGTGACCTTGAATAAGTCTCTATGCCTCGGTTTCCTCATCTGAAAATGAGAATCATAGTAATACCTACCTCTTCAGGTAATGGTATTGGCGCCATTATCAATATAATATATACCACTTAATACATAGCTTACACCAGGCGTCCCCAAACTTTTTACACAGGGGGCCAGTTCACTGTCCCTCAGACCGTTGGAGGGCTGCCACGCAGGCCGTAGTTTGGGGATGCCTAGCTTACACTATGTAGTGGTAATGGTACTATGTAGTGGCTACCATTATTATTATTATGTGCAATATCATCTCTTCTCAGATTTCTGTAATTAGCCTTGGTTATTACTTCAGTTATTTACTTCCTCATCAGAGTCTTTCTTTAGTTGTCAGCAATTTTTGAACCTTCTTTAACAACAGTCAGCACTTTTTTTCATGAAATGATTCTAAAGCAGTTTGCAAATTTATACATAAGAAATTGATGCAATAGTAACAGCAGCAGCAGCAATTTCTATAAAATTACTAGAATAGAGCTGTTATCCTGGCCAGGCTTTCCTGTAAGTCTAAATTCCAGACATTCTTGATCTTAAGGGGCTTCTATTGCCAGAATTTGGAAGCACAAAACCAGAATTCAGAAGAGAATGTTCTAGACTAGAAATCAAAGTGCCTTGGCAATGAGATTGTACAGTCTGGGTCATTTCTATGGTTCCCTGGAGATTCACCCTCTCCATGATAAAAGAGGCAATTTGCAATTCTGCCTGACTCCAGAGCCCTCTTATTTGTTTACTGGGTACTCATGCCAGATAAAAAAGGGCAGCTTCCAGACACCCTGCAAGTCACATTGCGTTAGTGCTTATATTTACAGATAAACAGCTCCATTCAGCACTGGAAAAACCTTCTTATACTTGGACAACCAGATGAAAAGATATAAATTGAATTTCACACTCATGGCACAAATTTTTCCGTACAATACAATCCCCCAAAGCACTTCAAGTGATTTTGTGTGAAGAGTTTCTGAGATTCGATGATTAGATATGACTGCTCTGGAGGAGAGAGCAACAGAAGAGTTATTTCATTAGCATTGTCAGCTTTGTCACAAGGTGATATTAGGAAAGAATTTAGCGTCTTTGTAGACTATTAAGGGAGTACATACCTATTGTAATGTAATTGGGAAAACTACAGTAATGCTCCATCTGGATAACCCACCACTTTCATTATGGTGTGCTTATGGTTGAAAGTCAAATATCTGAATTTTGAAGAAGAAAAAAAAAAAGGTTTGGCCTACTCCTTGTTAAGAGAGAAAATATAGATAACAACCTTCCAAACAATGGTGTGTGTCGATGCTGCTGAGCTCACGGTGCAGGCAATGTGGTAGGTGTGGTAAGGGTCTCCTCAGGCCGATTCTAGACCCTAGATGGAAGGTGGCTTCTAATTACCTGGACTCACATATTTGTCTCTTCCCAGGGCTGCTGTCTTTCCTGCTGGGACAGGGAGAATAAAGGACAGCCAACTCTTAATAATAAACATCCCTCAGAGATTCATTAGGAGTCTCTAGCAGGGATGGCAGAGCCACATCAGAACTGATTCTCAGCCATCTGCCTCTACCCCCACCCCACACACATAGGGGGTCCGTGGAGAGGATCTCTAACCTGCTGCCTGCCAGCATGCCCCAGCCATTACTCACTAGGAGATATTAGGCAAGTTACCTTATTTTACTGAGCCTCATTTTCCTCATCTGTAAAATGTGGATGCCTGCTCATAGCATGCTATGAGAATTAAATGGGATGACAAATGTGAAGCCCTGAGTACAGCACCTGGCTTATGGGAGTGTCCCCGACCCCCTCCTCCTTTCTAACACAGAAGAAGGTAGAGATTCTCAATTCCTCTTTCAACAGGAATAACAATAACAAGCCACCACAGTCTACACATTTCTGTATGCCATGAGATTTGTAAGAACTTGAGAAGTACATTTCTTTTGAGGACAAACACACTCAAATTTTCTTTACTGAATTGCTAGTATTTAGAGAAAAAAACCAAAAATACAACTCCAGTAGACCTAGGTTCTACTCTCTCCTCTCCCTCTAATGTGTTGTGTGACTATTGATATTCCCTTAGTCAGTCTGATTCCTGCTTAACTGGACCACGTGATCCTCACAATGAATTCCAGCTGTTATGTTTGCTGACTGATTCTCCTATGTGGCCAAGACTCTGTAGAGTGAGCCTTTCAGGGATTGTTTGCTGAACCCTTTCCTTCTTCCAGAAACATTTCCCCATCCACATGGCTATATGGGATCTCTGGCTTTTCCTGGCCAGAGAGGATTCTTCCAAGTACCTGATCCAAATGGGTGAGTTCAAGTTGTTCTTCATAAGTTGTTCTGGAATTGGGAAAGAGCTGTAGGAAGCAATGAGATACAGCCCAAAACCTGCAGACAGTCACCTTGCCAGCCATCTGGTGAAAAATAGTCTGCAGCAAGAGAGAAAAAGGCCAACACCACTGAAAGAGAAGCAGAAAGGAGAGATGCAGGGAGAGTCTAGTCTGTACTTGATTGCCTAGTTCTGATTGTCTCACCTGTACCCCTCTCCTTTCTGTGAACCAGAGAATTCCCTTTTTGTCAAAGCTACTTTGAGTTCATTTTCTGTCCCCTGCAACCAACATTTCTGATTTGGAGCATCTTTTTATTTTGATCTAAACATCCCTATGTTCATCTGGGATGGCATGATTTTTAATATTTTATGAAACCTACTGTTCTGCTACCTTTGAAATTCAGCTTCTGTTGCAACAATCTCTTACCACAGGGGAAAACGGAGTTCCTCCATGGTGTATAATCCTATCCTTTCCAGGTCCCACAGACATCCTCTCTGTGAGGGCCCAAAAAAGAGGAACATGCCATAGAGTAAGCCAACACCAGCCAGGGAGGATGGAAAGGCAGAGCTGGCTGGGATCCCCCTGAATCTGCTGCGGTTAGTAATTTTCAGTCAGTGTGGAGTTTATTACTGGGTAGATCTAACTTTCAGAGGAGAGTGCAAATTTTCTCTCAAGCCAGTTTGAAAACATTTAGGCAAGTAAAAGGACAACAATGGCTTTAGGCTTTGAAGTCCTGCATTCTAGCCTGTCAGAGCAGGGTTTCCCTGGTGGCTCAGCTCTTAGATAAAGCTGAGATTTTGTGTGTGTGTGTGAAACATCAAAAAGTCAATGTTTCTCAGAAAGTTCCAAAAGAATCTTATTTCCCAGGCAACAGCTTTTCACTTGGGTCTCCACAAATTAATCATGAGTGTAAATTAAAATACCACTCAAGTCAGTGACCGCTGCCCTGCCCTGCCTGCTGGGATAGCAATGGAAAAATCAAGAACAGAATGAGATCCTAAGAAAAGCAGTGGAGCAACTCAAGGCTGAGTGTCCTGACTACAGCTGGGTGGCTGCAATGCTGGTCAAAAACAAGACCTGCCCAGCTCCGATGCTGCAGTAACACGTGGGAGCCTGCCTTCGCATGCAGTGCCTCCTGACTTTGCAGGAGCTGGATGCTTCCTGCCTTCAGAGGAGCCCGATGCTTTCTGATAGAAAGCAAGTGCGCCCTCTGCATCTGATGTCATCCACTGGCAAGGAGTGTGAACTGCTTGCTGGCTCTCATCAAAGAATGTCTCAGACACTGCTTACACCAATATTTTATATCACAGTTCAACGTTTGAGGGACATACTATTTTCGGTGTCAAAGTGTGTCAATCTGGATGCTTTAAGCTGCAGTAACAGAAAAGCAACTCAAATTGATTAAACAATTTGGAGGTCCATTGTTTAACGAAGAGGACATTAAAAGATAGGGTTGGTTTTGGTTTGATTGATGGAATCACGCTCATGATATAATCAAGACCCAGGTTGTTTCCAGGACTCGGCTCTTCTGTCCAGGCTCAACTACATCCTGAAGCATCCTCTTGGTCATAGAGTGTCTTCTAGCAGCAACCGGGTGGACCCACTTGTTCACATCCAAAAGGAGAAAGGGCGAGTTGCTTATGGAAGACTTTCAGAGGGTCAAAGAAGCATGTTTCCAGAAATTTCCAGCAAAATAATTCTCATATATCATTAACCAGCTGCATATCACATGCCAATTCCTGAACCAGTCCCTGATAAAGAGGGAGGAACACCCATTTGAACAAACAGGACCATCACTCAGGCTCTGTGGAGCCAGGAGAGGTATGTGGATTATTTGGGAAAGAGTAGATACCAGAATCAAGACTAGTGTCTATTAGACAAGAGATGGAAAGTACATGTCTAGACAGGCATCCAATAGTGCTAACTACCTTAAAGTCTGGATAACCCAGTTACCTTTTTAGATTGTGGTTTCAACACAATAAACTTTGCAATAGAATTCTTCAACTCGCACCTCCATATTTCTCACCTCATAGGAAGCAGTAGGAGCCTTCATCAGGAGAGACAGCATAGGAAAATCGCTCAGGTTGTTCTGAGAATCCTTGCTGCGTTTTCTCTTAATGTAGTATGGTAAAGTCTTCATCTAGGTAAGGGCATTTGCAACATTTTGATGTCAAGTAATGCTGACCAGAACCACAGTTCCCACACTCTAGGGTGCAGAAGAATCTTGGGATGGAGGATCAGCTTTGTTCAAAATGCAGATCTCTGAACCCCAGTCCTAGAAATTCTGACTCATTGTGTTTCTATGAGACTCAGGAATCTGTATTGAACAAATCCGGTGTGAGATTGGGATGCAGGTTTTCTTTGGATCACACAGAGAAACAATGGCCATGAGCCATATGTTGTGTTAGTTTGGAGTCCCCACAAGCATGCCCAGAGATAAGGGTTTTTCATGGCAATGATTAACTAGAAAATGTTCCTGGAAAAACAGTTAGTAAATGGAAAGTGAGACCAGAAAGGGAAGGAAGCCAAGTTAGGCTGCAATATTAGTGAAGTACCATGGAGGCGAACCTATGGCTCAGTTACACAGAGAAGCTCTGGAAACAGTGGAGGAAGTGTTGTCTCAGTCAGCAGAGAAGGGAGCTGGGATAGTTATACTCCAGCTCACCCTGTAAACTTTGGTCATTGGTTAAGCACCCCAGGCTGCTGGCAGCTGGGAGTAGACAGCCTTTATCAGGAGCCATTGTCCACAAAAATGGTAAAGGTGTCAGATGGGCAGGACACCTACATTGTCTGCCTCTCATATTGTACGTCAGTATATTAAATACACTTCAAAAATTTCACATGTGAATTATATCTCAATAAAGTGTTATTCAAATGATAAATCTTAAGAGATATTCTGAGGAACACTATACTCTGAGCTCCACAGTGGACCATGAAACCACGCAACATACAAAGGATGCAGATGGTCACACTGCATGCAGGCCAGACTTGGGAGCGGGATTCCATGTTCAACACTGACTCATGGTACGTCAAATCAGCTATGAGGTCTCCTCAGAGTTTGATAAAATCACATGAATATGGTCAGGTGTGGTGGCTCACACCTGCATTCCCAGCACTCTGGGAGTCTGAGGAGGACAGATCACTTGAAGTCAGGAGTTCAAGACTAGCCTAGCCAACATGGTGAAACCCTGTCTCTACTAAAAATACAAAAATTAGATGGGTGTGATGGTGTGCACCTGTAATCCCAGCTACTTGGGAGGCAGAGGTAGGAGAATCTCTTGAATCCAGGAAAGACGCTGCAGTGAGCTGACACTATGCCACTGCACTCCAGCCTCAGAGACAAAGCAAGATTCCATCTAAAAAAAAAAAAATTACATGAATATTTGGAAAAAATGTATATATAGACAGTACCACATAGGAACTCCCTGTTTTTCCCTGAAGTAAGAAGCTGAATTTCAAAGTGGTTAAAATTCAACAGAATTTCTCAAGGTTACAACAGAAGCTGAATTTCAAGGGCAAAAACAGAAGAGACAGCCCATATAATGAATTCAACAAAATCATGGTTGCCTACTGAAGATCAGAGATACAAAGATGCCTAAGACAGGTTTCTGTTTGCAAGGAGCTTACAATTTTATTCATTCATTAAAAAAAATTTGTTGAACACCTATCATGTGCCTATCACTGACCTAGCCCCTGGAGAATATTTGTGAATACAAGAGACAGGTTCTCTTATAATCGAAGTGGGGAGACTCAGTGAAGAAGTAAATGATGAAGAGATAAAGAAACTTACACTAAAGTGCCAGTAGTGATAAGAGTTGTGGAGAGACAATGGCAGGTGAGGGCCTTGACTTCCAAATGATGGAGACCTCTCTGAGCAAGTGTGTCCTTAATTTTGTCAAAGCCTATGGATGAAAGTCATGAAAGGTAATCAAGCTGCTAGGAAAGAGTGATATTTGGAAGCGTAAATATAGGAAGAAGCATATATGGGCCCCCAAATGAATAGACCATGGTAGATATTTCTCATATTTCACATGGAGAATCCAGACATATTTTCTATGTTGTCAGAATTTCAAGCTCATGCTTCTGTCTGGGACTTTGAACCTCAAAGGAGTCAGAGTTTTTTTTTTTTTTTTTTTTTTTTTTTTTGTGTGTGTGTGTGTGTGTGTGTGCTGGCTTTTGTGGATTAAAGAGTCTGGCACCTGTAGGTGTTTACAACCATGTCTGGCAATTTTTTTTTATTTTTAGTAGCAATTAAGTTTTGCTATATTGCCCAGTCTCGTCTCAAACTACTGAGCTCAAGCTATCCTCCCGCCTCAGCCTCCCAAAGTGTTGGGATTAAAGGCATGCACTGCATCCTGCCCCATGATACATTTTTGAAAATTTACCAATATTTCATTCATGAACGCATACTAAAGTTGGAAAAATAGAGAAAATGTACTTTTTTAAAAGAAAGAATATGACAGCATTAGAGGTAATGGCATTAAGCTTCAAAATCTGGAGATTCTAGAAAGACCTCTCAGAAAATCTGGGTTTTCATGGAGGAAAAGTAAGTCAAAGAAACACAAAAGGATGTTCCAGGCAAAGGAAGCAGAATAAACAGGGCCCAGCAATGGGAGAAAGGCGGCATCGTCCTGGTTGAATGTGAGCTCCCTGCATCTGCGCACTGCCATATTGTTGATTGGTACATGTTCTACAGTTGAGCCTTCAGGGCTAGACTTAACAGGTGCTCCATGAATATGTGCAAACATGAATGAAGAGGGATGGGGTAGGGACAGAGCACCATTTCCCCGGAGGCCATTGGGAGCCCTTGTGACTTTTAGAAATGAAAGAAAATTTTACTGCACCCAGCTCTGTGTCTTAGAAGAATAGATACTGTTCAGGGGTGGATAATTTCCCCACTGTTTAGAATTGATGTTGCATTATTATCACTTCTTTGAATCACCTTCTACATATATCATATTAAGGCACTTACTACCTCTCTGTGTAGATTGATGGACCCTAATGCAAATTCTGCAATACCAATATAACTCTAACATGAACACATTACCATGTAAAGACTGTTCTTATGGACTAACTGCAGCAGAGAACCAATGGATTCCTTAATAACAGACACCATAAATGCCATTCTCAGGCTGTTTTGTTGGCCTGTTCTGCCCTGGCTCTCAGTAGTAACTCACAGTACTCAGATCCTCTACTTTCAGAGCCCCCAGAGGGTGCTCGGCTGGGAAAAGCAAGACTCCAAATGAAAATCTTTGAAGCTCACTGTCATCTTACCAGATGGGTGGCAAGTTATGGTAGGAACTAAAATATTGTATATGTGCGTGTGTGTGTATATATATAATGTAAGTATATGTATTTTTATATTTGTGATTTTATATATATACCTACACATGTATATATCTCCACATACATACATATACACACAAATATACAAGGGGTCTTCAAAAATTCATGGAAAATACACGTTATGAAAAAACTATACATGGATTTCATTTTTTTTGTACCAAAATAAACTTGTACTGACTTGCTATATAACATGTCTGAACAGGATTTGGTTTGAGTCACTAAGAAGGATAAGACATCACTGTGAAAAGAGCCACTATCAGAACAATGTGAATTCTGCCAAAACCGAAGGAAAAATGAACATCATATTTACTTTGACACTGGGGTGGAAAAATGGTGAAATCATTGATGCTTTATGAAAAGTTCATGGGAAAAATACCCCCAAAAGAATACGCAGCTTACAAATAGGTAATTCATTTTAAGAAGGGAAGAGACGATGTTGAAGATGAAACCCACAACGGCAGACCATCCACATCCATTTGCTCGTTTGTGCCTCAATTGAGGAGGACTGATGATTAACAGCAAGAACCGTACCCAGCACCATAGTCACCTCAAGTGGTTCAGCTTACACAATTCTGACTACAAAATTAAAGTTGAGTGAACTTTCCTCTCAATGGGCACCAAAACCATTGGATCCAGATCAGCTACAGACAACGCCTTCAATGGGAATTTTAAACAATTGGGATTAAGATCCTGAAGCATTTCTGTGAAGAATTTTCACAGAAGATGAAACATGGATTTACCAGTACAATCCTGAAGACACAGAATAATCGAAGTAATGATTCCCAGAAGGTGGAAGTAGTTTAGTCAAAGCAAAAGCAGACCAGTCAAGAGTAAAGGTCATGGCAATGGTTTTGTGGGATGTGGAAAGCATTTTTCCTCCAGAAATCATGATCACACACCACATACGACCCCCCTTGTTATTTTAATGTAATGTATGAAATGGTCTTCCATGAGCACAATGTTCAGACACTGTTTATTTGAACTAACCACATTCTGAGGAAATCAAATAAGAAAGTCCTCTAGCTCATTCTTCCTTAAAAAACAGCCAATCACTGGAAAAACACATATGGACAGAATCTACATAGTCCCAGGAACGAGACATACTGGGATCCACTCATGGTTGAGGGAGCAGGGCTCAGCCCTCATACAGAGAGCAGGCCAGAGGTTTAGCAAAATTGCCTGGAGTTCAGGGTTGGGCTCTGTACTCACGACCACAGTAAAAGCACTGACTGAGCACATGACCTCATTTTATTGTCGCAATAACTTTCCCAGGTGGGTGACTATTAGCCCCATTGTTCAGATGAGGAAACTGAGGCAAGATTATTTTTCTAAGATCACACAGCAAGTGATGAACCCCCTGGGCCTGGCACTCACATCACCTAGCTCGTCACCTGGTATTTTCCTAATATTATATTAACTACAATTTATCAATTAGTGACTTTATCTTGGTACCTTACCTATATGATTTCATTTAATTATTATGAAGTACCATTATGTATTATTTTTATCCTCTACACTTTCCTAAAGTTATAGAGCTAGGAAGTGGCAGGAAAAGGGTAGGGCTTTTGTCTGTCTATCTGCCAAAAACTGCAAAGCCCTCACTGTTTCCAGCAACACCCCTCTGCCTCTCCTTGTGCCAAGGGTGTTAGAGGAGCATATCCCCCACACAGGCTGCTAAGGATAAATGCATTTCATCAAAACAGCTCTTCTCAGAAACATGCTTCAGTCTAATAAACCTTAATTACCATGTCATAAAGTGCAGTGACTAATCCATTGTACTGTGATTATCACCCATAATATGTAGAGTCATAAAAGGAGATTAATAACAAGGGTAGTCAAATAATACATCGGACTGATGATTATCCACAACAAAGTAAGGAGTGAGTGGAACGTGTTTAAGGAGAAAAGATAAGTCGATGCCGGATCTGAGCTGTCAATTTAGTGCTCTCCCTAATCAGCCAGGCACCCACTCTGCTGCTGACTTTGTCTTCCATGTTACGGGTGATGTTTCTTTAAAATGTCTTGCTGTGCAAAGTGTGCCCTTCTGGTCCCTATGCATCCCCCATGAGAATGTCACAAACACTCCTAACTCTCACACGAAGCAGCTCTATATCCTGGGCAGAGTCCTGGCTTGGAAGTGAGAAAACCTGATCAAGGTTTGTTTCTGTCCTCAGCTAGATATGTGATCTTGAGTAAGCCACTTCGCCTTTCTAAGGCTGACTTCCCTCATTTAGAAAATGGGATTGGTGATGCCCAAACTAAGGTTGAGTGGAAATTCAAATGCTTTTGGTTAAGTAATAAAGGATTAGCTGATTTAAAGAACCAATGTTATAAGAAAAATAATCTAACAAATGCAGCAAAGGTCTTGGCACATTTTGATGGGAGTTGGTGGGAGTTGGAATAGCGAAGCACCAGGGAAGCATTCTGAGTAGAGAGCAGGACTGAAAAGGGAGGCTCAGTGCAGGTCAAAGCAGGAGGAGACTGGAGCAACATCGTACCGAAAGGTACACACGTTATAGCCCCTCTCCTTTAACACTTAACTCATGTGGTCACCAGAGGCAGGCCCTGAGCAGCATCTGCCTAAGTAAGCAGCCTGTGACTTGCAGAGTGGCTGTCCCTGCCCACAGCTCTTGGAGAGCACTAGGTGGGGCATGCCTGGCAGCTCGAACAGCTGTGTTTTTAGCTGTGTGTAAAGACAGCCTGACCCTTTAGAAAGAGTGGAGTTAGCCCTTCTAAGTTCACTTCAGCAGTGATTTTCCAACTGCTGCCTGATTCACTGTTACAACCCCTTAAGGCCCTTGTTTTAGTTCTAGAGCTAGTCTGGAACTATTTGCCACTGTGTTTTTGAATCTCTGTGTGTCCTACTTGCATTTCTACTTAGGGTAAGACTAACTTGTAAATCAAAGTCTGCCCTAAAACAGCCTTGAATGTGGACAGACTGAATTGAGAGGCCTGGGTGCCAGCAACAGCCAAAGCAGGGGTTCATAGAGCCCTCACCTATACTGAAAGTGCCTCAGGACAATTTCTTTCTACTCTTTGAATAATATGGTAACTTTCTTTTTTTTTTAGATGGAGTCTTGTTCTGTTGCCAGGCTGGAGTGCAGTAGCATGATCTTGGCTCACTGTAATCACCTCCCAGCTTCAAGCGGTTCTCCTGACTCAGCCTCCTGAGTAGCTGGGACTACAGGTGCATGCCACCACACCTGGCTAGTTTTTTTGTTTTGTTTTGTTTTGTTTTTGGATTTTAGTAGAGTTGGGGTTTCACCATGTTGGCCAGGATGGTCTTGATCTCCTGACCTTGTGATCCACCCACCTCAGCTTTCCAAAGTGCTGGGATTACAGGCATGAGCCACCACACCTGGCCGCAACTTTTTTTAAAAAGAGAAAACTTGCTGTAGTTTCGGTGTCCTGGTGACTGACAGCAAATTCAACTCCATCTTTACAAAAATCCTTATTATTTATTCTCCTGCAAGCCACACATTAAGGAGAAAATATAAATATCTCTCTTCAATTTCAAGATGGTATAGCTTAGAGGGTCACTGTTGCCACTGAAAACAGGAGGCCTCAGCTGGGCAGAGTGGCTAACACTTTGAGAGGCTGAGGAAGACTGATCACTTGAGGCCAGGAGTTTGAGGCTACAGTGAGCTATGATCATACCACTGCTCTCCAGCCTGGGTGACAAGGAGACCTTGTCTCAAAAAAAGAAAGAAAAAAGAAAAGAAAAAGCATACTATTTCTAGAATATATGAAGAACTCTTATAACTCAATAGTAAAAAGACAGATACCTCAATATAATGATAAGCAAGGGATCTGAATATTTATTCAGAGAAGATATAAATGGTCAATATGCACTTGAAAAGATGCTCAACATCATTAGCCATCAGAAGAGTGTAAATCAAAACCACAGTGAGAGCTACTTCATACCCACTAGGATGGCTATTATAAAGAAGATAGATAATAATGAGTGTTGGCCAGGATTTGGAGAAATTGGAATTGTCACAAACTGCTAAAAGAAATGCAATATGGTGCAGTCTCTGGAAAACAGTATACAGTTTCCTCAAAAAGTTAAATAGTTTCTACAGGAGCCAGCAATTGTACTACTCAGTATATACCTAAGAGAACTGAAAACATATATTCACACAAAAAATATGTGCAGGAATGTCCATAGCAACATTATTTGAAATAGCTAGAAAGTAGAAATATACCAAATGCTTATCCACTGATGACTGAATAAATAAAATATGGTATATCCATATAATGAAAGACTACTCAACAGTGAAAAGGAATAAAGCACTGATATATGATACAACATGGACAAATCTTGAAAATGTTATGGTAAGTGGCAAGCCAGGCATAAAATACTACATACTTTGTGGCTTCCTTCATATGAACCATTCAGAACAGGCAAATGTATATAGACAGAAAGTAGATGAGCAGTTGCTAGAGTTGAGGAGAGGCAAGTGGGGACATGGTGAGCAACTGCTAATGAGTACAGAAGTGATTAAATGTCCTGAAATTAATTATGGTGATGATTGCTAAACTCTGTGAATATACTGAAACACAGCAAATTGTACATTTAGATGGATGAATTGTATGGTATGTAAATTATATCTTAGTAAAGCTGTTTCTTTCTTTCTTTTTTTTTTTTTTTAAATCTCATGCCTCCCAGGCAGCTAGAGTTTCTTCCAACTGGGCTGTGGAGTAGATCATGACATGGGGGACAATGTGGTTAAAGGCACGTGTTTCAGAATCAGATTCTCCTGGCTTCCAATGCTGGCTCTGCCTTTTATTGTCTGTATAAACTTGGGCAATTCTGTGACCCTGTGAAAATATTTGTATAATACAGCCTTTGTGACTTTGTGCAGATGAAATGAGAAGATGCAGGTAAAGGGTTTGTCATAGTACTCACTTTGCAAGTGCTCAAAAGGAAGCTACTGACTTTATCACCTATGACACTTATGAAATAAGTGATTTATTACATTACATATTATTTCTGTCTTCTTCCGTTTTTTTGTTTCCATCACCAAATCAAAATAGGAATCAGAAGTTCACATACATTTATCTCTAGCAGCTTCAAAAGAAAAGGGTAAAAAAGTTGTCCTAGTTTAGAGATGCAAATGATTTAGCAGTGGCAGGATACACTGAGTGTGCATTAGCGGGCTTTGGAGTTTATATCATCAGGCATGGGGTGAAATGGTAGTTTTTAGGCATAAAAGAGGACCATAAGTTCTGTCCTATTAAAGAGATCAATAGTCCAGTGTTTCCAATATTCTATCTTCCACACTGGCCAAGACAGATACTTCAGAGAAGGCCATTAAATCCATTAACATACTTAATTGCACACTCTTGTATCATGGGACATGTATTACTGTTCCAAACCCAGCTGGTACTTGCCCTAAATATTCAACATCCATATCTTCAAGGTAGCTTACAGATTTAAACTAATTAAGCTCTCTTTCTCCAAGAGGCTTTTTCTTTCCAGGGGGATGGGAGGCTTTGTTACCTGCTGCCTGCCCCCATCTGTGAGCTACTGAGCCGATGGCTGATTGTCACCTGTGCCTGTTTTACCTTATACTCAGTGGGCATTTGAAACTTCCGCACTGTCAATCACTTCTGGAAGACCAACTGTATATCAGGGAAGGTGCTAGACATTGGGGCAAAAGGAAGACTAGGGGCTGGGTGCGCTGGCTCAAGTCTGTAATCCTAGCACTTTGAAAGGCCAAGCTGGGCGGACCATCTGAGGTCAGGAGTTTGAGACCAGCCTGACCAACAGGGCAAAACTCCATTTCTACTTAAAATACAAATTAGCTGGGTATGGTGGAGGGTGCCCGTAATCCCAGCTACTTGGGAGGCTGAGGCAAGAGAATTGCTTGAACTCAGGAGGCAGAGGTTGCAATGAGTTGAGATCGTGCAATTGCACTCCGGCCTGGGCAATGAGAGTGAAACTGGAAAGAAGAAAGAAAGAGAGCAAGAGAGAGAGAGAGAGGAAGGAAGGAAGGAAGGAAGGAAGGAAGGAAGGAAGGAACTGGCAATCTTCTCAGAGGAGGCATCAAAGATTTTTAATAAGAGTGATAAATTTAGAGCTGCGGTTATGGGCACATCTGGTGGCCCCCAAAGCATCAGCAGGTTAGGGTGTGGGGTAAGGAAAGGTAAGACAACAAAGGAAAGGAAGGGAAACCTCAACAAAACATCATCAAATAAAAGTCAAAACCTGATCATTGGTTCGAACAACTAAGAGGACACAGGTGATCTTTGAGAAAGCTGTTTTACAAGAGTGATAAAGTAGACACAAAAACCTGTGATGAAAAATGAATATGTTGTCCCTTTTGTTGATCGAGGAGCTAACTGTGTATTGGGGAGAGAAACCTGTATCTGCAAATATCATTGCTGAAAAGAAACCATTGCATTAAGTGCTATAGTTAAAGCGTATAAATTCAACCCTGAGCACAAAGGAGGGAAGGATTAGGTCTGACCTGGAGAGCAGCAGAGGAGAAAGTGCAAAATGAAAGGTACCCCAACAACAGACCAAGGGTCACACCGGGCCCCAGGCATAGTGCTTCCTCCCCAAGTGCAATATTGCCAAGACCAGATATGCAGTGTTATCTGTATTTGGCAGTTGTTTCTATTCAGGCCATTCGTTTCATTCCCTCTGGCAATTTTATTCAATTAATCTCATTCATTTCTTAATGTCATTCATTATTCTCTGTAAAGGCAATGAGAGCAGAGACTGTGTCTTCTTCACCGGTAGATCCCCCATGCACTCGTAGTTGCACTAAATTCACTTATCAAAGGGACAAAGGACAACTGGGACTTTTCTCTCTTGCTTTTCACAATTTCCAGCAAGGCACAGAGGCCTACAGTCCCGACCTGAAAAAAACAAACGACTGAGAACAAGAGGTGTTTGATTTTCTGCTCTTGTGTCACTTTGCTGAGAATGACGGTTTCCAGGTTCATCCATGTCCCTGCAAAGGACACGAATTCATCATTTTTGATGGCTGCGTAATATTCCATGGTGTATATGTGCCACATTTTCCCTATCCAGTCTATCATCGTTGGGCATTTGGGTTGGTTCCAGGTCTTTGCTATTGTAAACAGTGCTGCTACGAACATTCATGTGCATGTGTCCTTATAGTAGAATGATTTATAATCCTTCGGATATACAGTCTTGCATGTTCTTCACATGTACCCCAAAACCTAAAATGAAATAATAAAAAAAAATATGCAACGTCTAGCACATAGTAAAAAAAAATTCAATAAATGGATATATCAAAATGCAAAAAAACAAACAAAACAAAACAAAAAACAAACAAACAAAAAAAAAACGACTGGAGGCAGCGCCTCTTCTTCCAAGCATAGCCCCGGGCTGACGCGGATTAGGGCAACCACCTAAGGCGCGGAACTCTGGAGACCGCGGAACCTGGAATGCGAGGAAACTGAAGCCAACGGAAGCTGGGGGCGATGGAATCCGGCAGAGAACTTGGAATCCGGCGGAACCTGACAGCTGCGCCCAGGGGCCACCCGGACACCGTTTGGAACGGAAGCACAGCGTCCACCGCTTCCTGGTTGCCGGTCGGCGCCGAGGGCCTGGGCTGGCCGCTGCGATGCTGCCCTACACTGTGAACTTCAAGGTGTCGGCGCGCACCCTCACGGGGGCCCTCAGCGCCCACAACAAGGCGGCGGTGGACTGGTGAGGGCGCCGGGCTTCCAGGTCGCCAGGATCGGCCGGGAGTGTGTGAGGGGCGAGGGGAAGAACGAGAGGCTTCACCTGCTGGTCGGCGTGGCCTCACCGAGGCAGGGAGCCGCCCTCGCAGTGAGATTTGCTTGTAGAGGGTGGATTTTCTGTTGTTACAGAAGTGATCACAGTTCCGTGTGGGAAATTCCCCAGTGCAAATACATTTCCCCTTTTTCTCGCCATTTCTCTGCTGTTTTCTCAGCACCTCGTCCTTTTGTCACTCCGTTCCCGTCTCTTTACCTCTTTTCCAGCTTCCGGGCTTCTCTCTCTCCACCATTAATTCCCTGTCCACTTTCTCATCCTGTCTTTTTTCTTTCTCTTGTATTCCTGTTTTCCTTCAACAGTGTGCCAGACTCTCACCTGTCCTTTTCACCTTCTCTCTTCGGGCTCCTCCTGGGTAGGACATTCTTGTCTTCAACAGGTGTCTCTATTACTCTATCTTTTCACTATAAATTACCACTGCCACTCTGAAAACGACTCATTAGACAAACGTAAAGCAAAATTCTGTGGCTGTGGGATGTTAGGAGGACTGAAACGTCTTGTCCACTGTTTGTTTTTTTATCTACTTGGAGGGACTGGGATTAGTCTCAGATACCCCAGGCACACGGTGGATACTAAGGGTTAGGAATCGGATAAGCGAAAGACATATGCCCACAGCAACAATCAGAGGCCACAGTTGCTTTTTATGTCCTTGGGGCTCTTTTAGAACTCATGTCTTTTAGAACTTTTCTTCATGCGAATGAAAAGTGGATTTCAACAAGCAATTTAATCTTAGCCAGATCTTTTATTTAAATAGGGTAATGATAAATACTGCCCTTCGGATTTAAATGATTTTATTAATGGTGGTACATATGAATTAGATTTATCATTTACTTAGGGTTGGCCAGAAATAAGTTTTCCTGCTTTGTGCTGCACTTAAAATTTAACATTACTGTTTTGCTAGGGGCTGGCAAGGTTTAATTGCTTATGGATGTCATTCACTTGTGGTAGTGATTGATTCCATTACTGCCCAGACGCTTCAAGTTTTAGAAAAGCATAAAGCTGATGTTGTCAAGGTAAGTGAAATCCCACTTTGACCGTAACATGTTGTCTAGTCTAAAGTTTAATACTGTGTATCACTAGGCTCTCATTAAGTCTTATGTGTAAGTGTTGAATAGCTTTTAAATATAATAATCTATTTGGGGTAGCCTAGAATTTCCATGTATGCCTTAATGTCCATATAGGATGAGTTATTAAATGCTAGTTCTTAGATCATTTTAAGGCAGTTGAGAGACAAATGGTAGAAACGGTCAGTTCTGTCATTTACAAGACCACACAGTCATTCCTTAGTTTTGAGCACTTAGCATGTGCTATGGATATAGAGATGAAAGCCCTCATATAATTCTTATAAGGAAGACTCGCAGTGTGATAGTGTGATAAGTGAGACTTGCTTAACATGTGAGAAAACAAAGGAGCTACTTATTACCTAGTTGTGGGAGAGGCACAGAAGTCTTTTCAGTTTCAAGACTAGTAAACAGCAGTTAGCGAAATAAATTGACAAGGAGCATTGCAGAGAAAAGCAAGAATGCGCAGAGTTAAGTAGACTGCCATAAAGATGGCTTAAAGATGGCAAAAAGATGGAACACTTGTAGGAGTGATGAAAAAGGAGGCAGCCAGAGAGATTCAGCTGTCTGTCCTGAAAGTTTTATAAGATTATGAAAGAGTTTGGATTTTTAAGTAGGAGATTGATGTAACCATATTTGGATTTTAGAAAGACTCTGGCAGCAGTGGAGGATCTGCTGGAGAAATGCAAGACTGGAAGTAGTAAGATCATTTAGGAGACTTTTGCAGTAATTTTCATGGGAAATTCTACAGGCCTGAAATTTTAGGAGCTGCGTAAGAGGTAAACCTGATAGCCTTTAGAGTGATCAGTATAAAGGAGAGTAAGAGAATGGAGTCACTCCAAGGTTTCTTTTTGTGTAGTCAATGACAGTGTTGCCTGTTTTCAGAGGGAAGCATCTATGAAGTCAGTGATTTTAAGTTTTCAACATGCAAAGTCTGAAATGGCTGTAATATATTGCATTGTAGTGATCCGAGCTTTAGGAGAGACCTCAGGATTAGAGATGGAGATCCAGAGTCTTTTTCTTTTTCTTTTTTTAATAATAGCTTTATTAAGATACTCGTACCATAAAATTTACTCATTTAAAATGCACGATTCTGCAGCTTTTAGTATATTCACAGTTATACAGCTACAATTACAATGAATTTTATTACCTCAAAAAGAAACCCTGTACCCATTAGCAGTCATATTCCATTTCTCTCATTTCCCTTATCCTTTGGCAACCACTGATTGACTTTCTGTATCTGTAGACTGGCCCATTCTGGACATTTTACATAAATTGAATCATATAATTTGTGGTCTTTTGTGCCTGACTTCTTTCACTGAGCCTAATATTTTCATGATATATGTATACATATACATATATCAATACTCTGTTCCTTGTTACTGATGAAAAAATTCCACTGTAAGGATATATCACATTTATTTTATTGCTGGACGTTTGGATATTTTGTCGTTTTTGACTGTTAGGAATAATACTGCTTTGCACATTCGTGTACAAGTTTTTGTGTGAACCTGTGTTTTCATTTCCCTTGAGTATACTCCTAGGAGTGGAATTACTGACTCATAGGGTAACTCTGTTTTTAACTTTTTGAGAAACTGCTAGACTGTTTTCCAAATTAACATCCCCATTAATAGTGTATGAGGAGTCCAATTTGTCCAGATTCTCACCAACACTTGCTAGTCTCTGTTCTTTTGATTATAACCATCCTAATGGGTATGAATTGATTCTCACTGTGGCTTTGGTTTTTATTTCCCTGATGGCTAAAGGTGTGCAGTATCTTTTCGTGTGCTTATTGGCCATTTGTATATCTTCTTTGGAGAAATGTCTGTGCAGGTCCTTTGCCCATTTTAAAATTGTATTATTTATCTTTTTATAATTGAGTTGTAAGAGTTCTTTGTATACTCCATTATCCAGAAGAGAAATGTTCCAAGACCCCAGGAGATGCCTGAAACCCTGGATAGTACTGAACCCTATATATCTTGTGTTTTTTCTCATATGTACTTAAAGTTTATAAACTGAACCCTGTATATACTGTGTTTTGTCTCATACCTACTTACCAGTGATAAAGTTTATAAATTAGGCATAGTAGGAGATTCACAACAATAACTACTAATAATAAAGTAGAACAATTATAGCAGTACATCAGCATTACTACTCCTCACTTTGGGGCCATTATAAAGTAAAATAAGGGTTGCTTGAACATGGTACTGAGATACTACAACAGTTGATCTGATAGTCAGGATGGGTCTCTGTTTCCTTTCCCCCACACTCTGCCCTTGGCATTTCTGGAGCATTTATTTCTTTATGTAAATCCAGGTGTCTGTCTGGTATTATATACCCATTGACAGAAGAATTTACTGTAAGTTCTTGAAGTGCCTGTCTAATACTGGTTGATTTTTCTCAGCTCTAATTTGTCTGAGAAAGCATTTCACCTTTGTTTTTGAAAGATAATTTTCAAAGAATATAGAATTCTGGGTTTACAACTTTTTTTTTTCTACTTATACTTTAAAACCATCACTCCACTGGCCAGGGTTGGTGGCTCACGCCTGTAGTCCCAGCACTTTGGGAGGCTGAAGTGGGTGGATCATCAGAGTCAGGAGTTTGAGACCAGCCTGGCCAACAGGCAAAACCCTATCTCTACTAAAAATACAAAAATTACCCAGGCATGGTGGTGTGCACCTGTAGTTCCAGCTACTTGGGAGGCTAAGGCAGGAGAATCACTTGAACCCAGGAGGTGGAGGTTGCAGTGAGCCAAGCTGGTGCCACTGCACTCCAGCCTGGGTAACAGAGTGAGACTCCATCTCAAAAAAAAAAAAAAAAAAAAAAAAAAAATCACTCAGCTATCTTCCAGATTACATAGTTTCTGATGAAAAATTGTTTCTCTGTATTATATCTTTTTTTTCCTCTGATTACCTTCAAGATTTTCTTAACCTTGGTTTTTAGTAGTTTGATTATGACGTGTCTAGTTGATTTATATATATATATGTATATGTACATGGTTTGGAGTTTACCTAAATGGAATTCAACATATACATATATATACACATATTACAAACATATATACACATAGAAACAATCATTTCTTGTTATTCATGGTAGCTATATTCTGTAAAGTTGTTGCATACACTGAATTAGTGAATACTGAAACTTTGTTTGCTCCTAGGGGTTAGGTACTTGTGAGGCTCTGGTCACAGCATTTTCATCAACTGATCAATACGTAACCTTGCTTTATATGTGTTTCCATTTAAAGACATCTTATTTACTGTATCAGTCGGTCCATTAACATTGAACTCGTAGCCAACAACACATGCCTAAGCAAAGTTTATCTCACACACACACACACACACACACACACGGGTTTTGTGTGTGTGTGTGTGTGAGATGGAGTCTCGCACCCTCCCCAGGCTATAGTGCAGTGGCACAATCTCAGCTCATTGCAACATCTGCCTCCTGGGTTCAAGCAATTCTTGTGCCTCAGCCTCCCTAGTCACTGGGACTATAGGCGTGCACCACCACACCCAGCTAATTTTTCGTATTTTTAGTAGTACCACATTGGCTAGGATGGTCTTGAACTCCTGACTTCGTGATCTGTCCACCTTGGGCTCCCAAAGTGCTGGGATTATAGGCGTGAGCCACCATGCCTGGCCCTATATGTATTTTTTGTAAGACACATCACAACTTCTCGTACTTAGAAAATAGTCGAAGCACTATTCTTAGGGACCTATTTAAACAGTGAAATCACCAACAAAAAGAACAAAAATGTGAAAAATGTGGTACTAAATAAATCATGAAATGAACCTTTTTTTTGCATTGTAAAAGCTAAAGCAAGAATTCTTGTTTGACCATAGCTGGGAACACTCATGTATGTTGGGTGACATTTTTTCCACTGTTCTGCACTTGTCCACAAAAGCACTGCAAGTATTGATTTTGAGGTTGCAAATTTTAGTGAATAAATTGACAAATACAGAATCTATAAATGACTAGAAGTGACTGTATATACATATATATACAGTATACATATTCTAGTCGTACACATTCTATACATATAAACATACACCTTCAAACACACACATACAAATATGCATACACATACATACATATGCGTATATACACATACACACTTTATTTAAAAATTTTGGCTTGAGTAAAAGATCTATTAAGGAAAACCTTAAGGTTTATTAACGCTCATTTTCAGAAAATGTTGTGTTTCCATCTTTTTCATGAATACTATTGCAATTGGTTGGTTTACTTCCTTAGCATTATGTATAAGTGTATTTATATTTATACATATGTATAGATATACATATATTTTTATATTTTATATATGAAGATTCTGTGGTATTTGATTCTACTTATTAAACACAGCTTTGGACATTGTACTGAGTCAGAGTAAAAACGTGAACAAAGACTACATGATCTGCCCTATGGAACTTACAGTTGATGGATTCATGCAGAGTCAAAAAGATTGTAAATAAAATAAATACAAATTGTGTAGTAAATGCTTTGAAGAAAATAATAAGATACTGAGATAGAAGAGAGGAGTGATAGTGACCAGGAAGGCCTGACTCCTGGTGAGGACTATGAAATATATCTCTTACTCTATCAATACTCATTGTGCAAGAATTTAATCAGATTTGCTCTGGAATTCTCGTGTTTTTAAATTTTTTTTTTTTTTTTTTTTTTTTTTTTGAGAGGGAGTTTCGCTCTTTTTACCCAGGCTGGAGTGCAATGGCGCGATCTCGGCTCACCGCAACCTCTGCCTCCTGGGTTCAGGCAATTCTCCTGTCTCAGCCTCCTGAGTAGCTGGGATTATAGGCACGTGCCACCATGCCCAGCTAATTTTTTGTGTTTTTTTTTAGTAGAGACGGGGTTTCACCATATTGACCAGGATGGTCTCGATCTCTCGATCTCGTGATCCACCCGCCTCGGCCTCCCAAAGTGCTGGGATTACAAGCTTGAGCCACCGCGCCCGGCCTAAATTTTTTTTAAGGGAAAAACTTAATGTTTTTTGAAAGTGGTAGATAGCTAGAGTTTTTTGTTTGCCTTTGTTTTCTCCTAATTTTCCTGCTGCAAGGTTTTTGTGTTTCTAAGTTGTCTCCTTTTAGTTAGGAGACTAGAATACAGAAAAAGCATTTTGTTTAGCAGTTTATGATTTTAGGTATTTTCTCATAAATTAGAGTTTAGGAAAACTAATTTTCAAGGCATCCTGGGGTTTTAAAATAAATTTCCCAAAATATTAAGGCTGTGAATCATTTTTTATATTTTAAAGCAGGAGGGTTATGATATGTTAAAAATATTTTTAACTGCAATTAAAAATATATGCCAAAGTAACAAAAATGCTACTTTCAAAGTGAAAAGCAGTTTTCTGTATATTCTTGTTAATATTTTTGTAATGTAAATGTAGTATGGGTTCTGGTTGATGTTCTGTGAAAATTATGTTCCGTTTCATCCAGTGCAAGTATTTATTTGATCTGATTTCTTCTTGATACTAGGTTAAATGGGCCAGGGAAAACTATCACCATAACATTGGCTCACCATATTGCTTGCGCTTAGCTTCTGCTGATGTCAATGGAAAGATCATCGTCTGGGATGTAGCAGCAGGAGTAGCTCAGTGTGAGATCCAAGAACATGCCAAGCCTATCCAGGGTGAGGGAAGTCTGCTCAGCTGAGTGTGTATATTGATACACTTACTCTTGAAGTGGGTTTTTGATTTTAGGGTTTTTTTCCCCATTCATTTAATTTTGTGAATTTCAAGTTAACTCATGATTGTGTTTTGCCTTTTCTACTGATCTGAATCTCTCTTTCTTTCCTTGCTAATACACTTCTAGGCACATTTCTTCAAATCTCAACTGATCTGTGCTTTGGTAAATCTCATTAATTTCAATATCAGCTCAGTCAAGCATAATAGGAAAAATTAAGCGTTACAGTCTTATTATCTAAGCTACAATATAAGGCAAGTTGGCCACTGTTGTTAGGAACTAGCCATCAGTGCTTACTCTACATTAAGTAATTTGTTCTTCTTTTTTTTTTTTTGGGACGGAGTTTCGCTCTTGTTACCCAGGCTTGAGTGCAATGGCACGATCTCGGCTCACCGCAACCTCCGCCCCCTGAGTTCAAGCAATTCTCTTGCCTCAGCCTCCTGAGTAGCTGGGATTACAGGCACGTGCCACCATGCCCAGCTAATTTTTTGTATTTTTAGTAGAGACGGGGTTTCACCATGTTGACCAGGATGGTCTCAATCTCTCGACCTCGTGATCCACCCGCCTCGGCCTCCCAAAGTGCTGGGATTACAGGCTTGAGCCACCGCGCCCGGCCCTTAAGTAATTTTTTCTTTAACAGAGATGAACAAAGTTTTATTCTCATTTTCATATAGATTGCTTGTTTGCTTATTTCATGTTACTCACCTAAAACCAATACAGAATTCTTAGACTCAAGTCTTCTGGTAGCTTTCTTGACTGAATGAATTTTTAAAATTATTTTAAAAATATTTATTAAATACTTACTGTGTACTAGGTACTGAACTAGATCTTTACATATTCTGTTTATTTTTTGAAAAACCATGAAAAACTGTGAAGTTCCATTAAGTAATTCCATAGAAGCATTAGGGAAGTCTGACATCTTGCTTGTGGCTAGGAGAGTTTCATATTGATTTTATAGTTTTAAATAATGATTAGTGCAAATCGCCTTTTATTTTCTTTAAAGTGATATTTCAGATTACTTCAAAATTTTGACCTTGAGATTTTAACCAGACAACTTATTTTTATATAAAATTAGCTTCTCTGGAATCTTGATACACACACACGCGCACGCACGCGCGCACACACACACGTCACATTTGGGGCTGGTGGTTAAGTTTTTAAGGATTATAGTTTAAAAACTAAACATCAAGGACAAGTTAGCCAAATGTTTTGAAGAGGATGGTTTCTGAATTTTGCCTTTATTCGGTCTTTCCAGATGTTCAGTGGTTGTGGAATCAAGATGCTTCCCGAGATTTACTGCTTGCTATCCATCCACCAAATTACATTGTGCTCTGGAATGCAGACACTGGCACCAAACTCTGGAAGAAGAGCTATGCAGATAACATTCTTTCTTTTTCTTTTGACCCTTTTGATCCCTCACATTTAACTTGTGAGTAATAGTTGCTTGTGGAAAATGAGTTAAGTGAGATATTTAGAATATAATAATGCTATGTACATGATGTATACATACATACACATTATACATCTATAATGTTATAATGACTGAGCAGAGTGGATAAGCGTGTCTAGTCCATATACCTGCAGCTAATTAATACACATAATCATAAGTTTATATCATTTGCAAATATGATAATTAAAAATATAAATCAGCAAGCTATACACTTTCACTGTGTTAAAGTTGTGAATAGTATTAGACTAGCCAGGGACAGAGTTACTTTGACATTCCAGTTCAGACTAATTAAATTTGTTTTTCTAAGAATATTTAAATAACTTGAATAAAGGATTTCATTTAGTCTGTGGCTAAGTTAACTTCTTGCTTCTTAAAAAAATTGTCCTAATTCATGCCATTTGTTTTTAGTGCCATAAACAGATGCATGTAAAGAAGAAATAAGCCTACGCAAATTTTTTCTTGCAGAGAGTTTTTGCCAGTATGCTTTTAATGTTTTCTGAGCTAATGATCTAAAAATGAGATTTGTTTTAGATATTTTTGTGGCTAAATTGTTTAGAAAATATTCAGTCATCAAACAGATCTATTTCTTGAGCTATTACTGCTTTTCTGGAAACCAAGACATCTTTGTTCCCAGAAGGCAGGAGCCTTCACAGAGTTTGCATTCTAGTGAGAAGAAGTCATATCATAAACTATGAACACTGAGTTAACAAATTCTAGTATGGTAAGAGGTGACAGGTGGTATGAAGACAGGATGAAGGGGATGCAGAAGAAAGGGGGGTGAGGGCATGAAAGTTGTATTAGATAAAGTGGTCAAAGTAGGCTTCACTCTGATAATGATCAGAAATGTGAAGGATGTATGGAAATTAGCTATGGTAAGGAATGTTTTTCCTAGATTTGAATGACTAAACATTCTAACTTTTACCCATCAACTTCTATTGAGAGGGATGTGTGTGTCTGCATGTGTTAAAGGAGGAAGAGAAAGGCAGACAAGTCGAAATTATAGAAACATGGGAAATGTGGCTATATAAATACAATACAGTGTATATGAACATATGCATACATACACTTACTGGGTCACCAGTTTACTCACATAGGTGCAGTGCTGGGGAAACACCTAGGAGGGCTGGCCCAGTTGGCAGAGTCAGGGAAGGAGCCATCATCACAAAAGAAGGGAAGCAGAGGGGCCCTCAAAGGATGAGTTCTGACCTTGAAAAGGAGACAAGGCTTTCTGTTAACTTGATTGCATCAGCTCTTTACATGGCTGTAATTTGGTTGGTGAAAGCACTGTGCTTTTCAGAGTATCAGTTGACCTAACATCTTTGATGTACTCATATTGAATGTGTGCTAGGGTTGTCATAACTCTTGAATGCATCCTTGTTCCCTGTGCTTAGAGCAGCCTCACTAAGGGCCGGGACCCAGAGTAGTAAGATTTTTCGGCTTCTGTCTTCCAGCATTAACCCCATTGTTGAGGGAGATTATTTTTTCAGTCATAAGAAGGCATAATTTGTTTTGCTAAATATGATGCTCCTTCTTTGACTGTTTTTGTTTCATGTACACTTAGTAAGCCACTGTGGACCCACTGCTTTTTTTCCTAAATATTAAGGGAAAATATTATTCTTTAGTCATCTTAAGGTTCAATCTGATGCTTGGAAAGAAAAAGAAAATATATTTAGACTGAGTAGCTCATAATAAAACTTTGGTATCATCAAATCAAATATTTGAACTTAGATAATTGTGATATGCAGAGCCTCTTAAGTATGGTATTTTTTCTTCCTGTGTGAATCTTATATTTTGAAAAGTGTTTTAATTTTGAAGTTATTAGAATTATAATAAGGAAATTTTTTTTTTTTTTTTGAGACAGAGTCTTACTCTGTCACCTGGGCTGGAGAACAGTGGCACGATCTCGGCTCACTGCAACTTCCACCTCCCAGTTTAAGCGATTTTCCTGCCTCAGCCTCCTGAGTAGCTGGGATTACAGGCATATGCCGCCGCACCCGGTTAATTTTTGTATTTTTAGTAGAGACAGCGTTTCACTATGTTGGTCAGGCTGGTCTTGAACTCCTGATCTCGTGATTCACCCAACTTGGCCTCCCAAAGTGCTGGATAGTAAGGAAAGATTTCTAATGAAAGTTCATGAACTGAATTTATTTAGAAGAACAAACATTTGTTCTTTCTGCCAATAACCTTATGTTATCTTTTTAATATAAGACATAATTTAGAATGCCAAACTTGGAGGCCTCTGATGAATTGTAACAGACCACCTGTTTCTCTTCAACTTGGAAAACATTTCCATTATCTTATGACTGCATAGCATTGCCAGTTATGTATTATTAAAATTATTATATTGCTCTCAAAATTGTACTGGAATAAAATTGTATGATAAACTTGATTAAACTTTAATCAGAGTTTTGCTTTTCTCAATATAGTGCTCACCAGCGAGGGTATTGTTTTCATCTCAGACTTCTCCCCATCCAAGCCTCCCTCAGGCCCTGGGAAAAAAGTGTACATATCCAGCCCACACTCTAGCCCAGCTCATAACAAGCTGGCCACAGCCACAGGTGCCAAGAAAGCTCTAAATAAAGTAAAAATTTTAATTACTCAAGAGAAACCAAGGTAAGTTACAAGTGTAAAATTAACAACCTTTGTGTATTTATCCTATGTGAAAGCATCATTTTTGGAGATGTACAAAGACTAATGTTTTTCTTCATCTCACTTTTTCTCATTTCTAATCTTGAATTTATTATAAGAAAAAATACTTATTTTGTCCCCTGCCCTAAGAGGAGACTCAGCATTTAACATTGCTTTTGTTTCCACTAGCTGTGCTAAACTTCCCCACTGATTAAAATTTTATAGATTAAAATTTTTGAATTCTGATTTTTACTTTTGAAAATACACGATGATTCTGAAGTTCTGGTTATTGAGTGCATTAAAAATTTGGGCACAAAAGCTGGATGCTCATTTTAAATACATTTTCCTGACTTAGATGATCATTAATCAGTAAAATCGGAGTGTTTATCTTATACAGCTGAAGATCTCTCCCATCCTGCTAAGAGCCAAAGTTCTGGGGGAAGCTGTAGCTATGCAACTTTGGGAAACTTCTTTAATCTTACTCAGATTTCTCTCTCCCAGCCTCTAAAATAGCATTTTAAAGTATTTCATAGGGTTGTTTTAACGATTAATAGATCCAATAATGTAAGTAAAACATACAATTAGTCATTGATACCTAGTAACCATTTATTTAGAAGATGTTGGCTGTTATTGTTTAAAAAGTTACAATTGAATAAAGATTTAAGTCATTAGATGTATTAGAAATAGACTTCTTTTTCCTGTAGCTATATTCTGTATATTTTTGCTTTGGCAGGTTTTTTGGTCTGTTTGTTTTGGCATTTATTTTCAGATAGCTTTCATTTTTAATATGCTGAGATTATCTAGGCTTGGTGAATACTTGAAAAATATGTGGTAAAAATATAAATTCCTCTACAAATGCATTTTGCACTTGTGTGTAAGTATCACTTTTATATATTAAACCATAGACTGGTTAAGTTCACGAGTTAATTTATCTCTCACCCGATGCCAATATGACTTAAGATTATTTCTAAAGTATCTTAAGAGAACTTTCTGTTTTTTATGTATCCCTTCTCATAAGCAAGAAAGTATTTGGCAGTCTGAATAGTTTTATAAGTTATGATTTATATCTCTTTTCTCTCATATGAATTATATGTATATCTTGAGCACTGGGGAAATACATTATTTCTTCAAGTAGGACTGCTCTGGGTGCTTTCACATCTATTAATTAACGTACTCTTACTGCAATTCTGGCAGTAGTAATGTTCCCATTTTATAGATAAGGAAAACTGAGTCTCACACCATTTTAAATAAAGTTACTCAAGCTCACCCAGCTAAGACATGGCAGTCAGGATTTTAATGCAGTAAAAATTCCTCTTTCTAGTCCTGTAAACTAACTTTATTTTAAATGTCAAAGTTTTAATTGAATTAGTCTGTAAAATGAAAATAGTACATAATTGTATGTCTATTCCTATTGAAATGTATTTGTTATTGAAAAGGTGATTCAATGTATGGAACAATCACAAATTATTAAAATAATTTTTCAGACTCTAACAGTGTTTTAAAATCCTTATAGTTTGATCTCTTTTATTTACACACAAGAAAATGCTGCAATCTAAGTGAAACCTTGTTTCAAAAAAGATTTAAGACAGTTTAAAAGTGAATGAAGGCTGCCAAGAGGAAGTTACTTGCCCAAAGTCATACAGATAGTCCAGTAATTCCTGGTCCAGGAGCCTTAATTACCCTAAAGGTTTATGTTTTAATCCTGAGTTTTGATTTTAGCAGTTTGTCTAGTACTTTTAATGACAAAGTAAAAGTAAAATAAAACTATCTTGTGAATGTCAGCTCTTATATCATCGTTTACCATGTCTTGTTATGGACATATTAATAATATTCTACTACTTAATATTTCCAAAACTTAGAGACACTGACATTTCTACTTATCCTGTACAATATTATTATAGTTTGGATTTTGGTACATAGTAGAGGTCTAAGTTTTGGATGCCAACCCGTGTTGGTCATTTGAGGGAAGAATTATACATTCTTATTGTTATTTTTTATGTGTAAAGTACAAAATTAAATCTTTTATTAGCTCTGATATAAATAAAATTGTTGACCCAAGTAAATGTTTACTGTTTTCAGTGCTGAATTCATGACTCTCAATGATTGCCTTCAGTTGGCATACCTACCTTCAAAAAGGAATCACATGTTGTTGCTCTATCCTCGAGAGATTTTAATCCTTGACCTTGAGGTGAATCAGACAGTGGGTGTGATTGCAATAGAACGCACAGGAGTTCCATTTTTGCAGGTATCTATGATTCATACATTATATTCCCCAAAATTATTAAGACAGTTATTTTTAAAAAGGCCATAATCTTATATAAGTCTTCAGTTCTCCACTTTCTCTTTTTGGTTTATTGAAAGGCTAACAACACTATTTTAGGTTGATTTTTTTTTTCTTGCACTTCTGATTGGTTTGATTTACCCTAGAAATTGTGACTGATCCTGAGATATTTATTGGGCTATTTAAGTTGCATGGATAAAGACAAATTTTTTTTAGGATTATAAATGGATATTTTAAATGTACATTTAGTTTCAAAGTTTGGAGATTTGTGTATTTTGGTTTCTTGTTTTTCTTTTGCTCATATTCTCTCTGAGTTTCACAGTATATACTTTTTTAATCTATTGTATTTTAAAAAATAAATATATCCTCTATTTAAAGGTAATACCCTGCTTTCAGCGTGATGGTTTATTTTGTCTACATGAAAATGGTTGTATAACTTTACGTGTTCGGAGATCTTATAATAACATTTTTACCACTTCTAGTGAGGAACCAGGTGAGTTTCTGTCTCACAGTAATATGTACTCTATTTTTCTTCAAAATTATTTTATAAAGCTTCATGTGGCAAATACCAGCCAAGGCATAGAGTTAATGATACTCCTTGCCTTGAGGAAGTTTAAAGTATGATTATAATAAGAGGCATAAAAAAGTATAAGCCCAAAATTAATCTCTTGATATTTTAACAGTGGACCTCGTGTATACATCAGAGAGTAATGTTTTTTGTTTCTTTCTTGATCATATCCACTAGCCAAGTAGATGTTACCTTTTGGAATTTTTTTTCAGTTCAAGTCCAACCTTATGTGCCTTTGTTGTTAAACCCCCATGGCTTCTCGGCTGTAAAACTTCCATCATAAAGTGGCCAAGGTTACTAAGTCTCCGCAGCACTCAGTTGTCAAGTCAGTCTTATCTTGGAAATAGAAATCGTTTTTGTGAAATGATATACTAAGTAAAGATTAAAGTGATTTTCACATCTTTTGGAAAGTACAACTATTTTCAGGCTTATAGACTACAAATTATAATGGAGATTTATTCATTAATTATATGTCACTGTTGATCCTTTTTCAAAGCACTGTCTTTAAAAATATTAAAAAACAAGATATCTTGAATATAGTTGTTATTTTGGAGATTAAACTTAGTACAGTCATTAAGTGAATTATCTTTATATTCAGAAAAAATTTAGTAGTAGTTGTAAAAAGTGAAGCCCTTCTTGACAAAATTTGCATTTGTGAAGTGATACCCAAATTTAGTTGAGGTTTTATTTCAATTGAAACAAATAGTAGTGGTTTTGATATCGTTGCTTTCTGATATTTAAAACAATTTTATGTGAAGATCCAGATCCAGTTCAGGAGCTTACCTATGATTTACGAAGCCAGTGCGATGCAATCAGGGTGACAAAAACTGTCCGTCCCTTCAGTATGGTGTGCTGTCCTGTCAATGAGAATGCAGCTGCCCTCATAGTGAGTGATGGCAGGGTCATGATATGGGAGCTCAAGTCTGCAGTGTGTAATCGGAATTCACGAAACAGGTAATTGAATCAACAGGTTCATGGTTTTGTTTTTTGTTTTCTGTTTCCCTTTTTAAAAAAATATTCATAGTCATAAAAATAATGGGCTGGTTTTCTATAAAAATATTTTTAAGGTCATAATTAAGGCTTTAGATTATTAGGGAATTAGGTAAATCTGCTAAGAGCTATTTCACCTATGGGTAAGATGAATAAATAATATAAAAATAGATAGAATGCCGTGATCTGGACTTAATAATTTGAATTCCTAATACATAATGCAGATTTTAAATATGTAAAACCTTCTAATTATTATGTCTTTGCAGTAGTTCTGGTGTGTCACCTTTATATTCACCAGTGTCTTTCTGTGGAATTCCTGTAGGAGTACTACAGAATAAACTTCCAGACCTTTCCTTAGATAACATGATCGGTAAGCTTTTTTTTTCCCATCTAACTCCATGTTAAATATTCTTTCTGAAGGGCAAAATTAATAATCACTCACTTGTAATTATTTTAAAGTAAAAAAAGTTAATACTTGAGAAAACTAGAACATGGAATCATTCTTTCCTAAATAAATCAGAGGGGTATAAAATACTTAAGTAGAAAAGTGCCTGAAGTAGCATAGGTGTGCATTATGGTTGTTTGAAATAGAAAGTGTTCATTCATAGAGACTGATGTAAATGAAAGGAACGACGTTCGACATCTGGATTTTGGACCTAGAGCCGATGTTGAGCTATGCCAGGCCACCTCAGGGCCTTCCTGTTTGCTGGTTCCTAGCTTGGAATGAAGTACATGCTTCCTTTCTCTCTGCTATGCCTAATTCAAAATTCAACTCAGGTGTTGCTTTCTTTAATCTCCCAAGTCTGATTTAAATGTTCTTCTCTTGTTTTTCCTAACAGTTATCAGCTGTATTGTATTGTGTGCCTGTGTTTTAACTTCTGTTTCATCCAGTCAGTTATAAGCATCACAAGGGTGGAGCAGTGTTTGATTCAATTTTGTATTTCCCAGCACTCAGCACAGTACCTTGTGCATGCCTGTTTTGTGGTAAATATTTACTGAAGGAATAAATTAACTGAGCCCTGTTAGAAAATATTATTTTAACTTTTTGACATGAATTATTTTTATTTTGGGGATTCTTTCAACCTATCATTTTTGGAGATAAAAATGTTAAAAGTGCTTTAATCATTATAAGGCTAGTATATGTTAAAGGAAAAATGAGAATTTGTGATTTCAAATTTTATGTTACTTGAAATTGTAAGACTTTGTAAATATGCCAAGTAATGTGGACATTTAATTTTTTTAAAATTGTGACTGTGGTTTATAAAGGATTTTCTATTTCAGTATTTATTCTACCATAATGTAGTTGAAAACAGATATTATTTAGGAGGGTTTTCTTGTTGTTGAAACACTAGATAGGTGATATACTAGAAAGAGCATTGACTGGGCACAATGGCTCACGCCTGTAATCTGAGCACTTTGGGAGCCAAGGCCGGTGGATCACGTGAGGTCAGGAGTTTGAGACCAGCCTGGCTGATATAGTGAAACCTTGTTTCTACTAAAAATATAAGAATTAGCTGGGCGTGGTGGCACGTGCCTGTGGTCCCAGCTACTTGAGAGGCTGAGGCAGAAGAATTGCTTGAACCCAGAAGGGGGAGGTTGTAGTGATCCAAGATCGTGCCACTGCACTCCAGTCTAGGTGACAGAGTGAGACTCCACCTCAAAAAAAAAAAAAGAGAAAAGAAAGAGCATTACCTTGTTAATTATATTAATCAGGTCACATTTATTGGTTACTTAATACTGTTTTAAGTGCTGTGCTAAATAGTCTACATATTACCTTGCTGCAACTTTGCAAGATGAGTAATACTATCTCCATTTGATGTATATGAGAACTGAGGCCCAGAGAGATTAAAGCTTTAAACCACACAGTCACACAATCACACAATGGAATAGCCAAAGTGTGACCCAGGTAATCCTGGCTCCAGAGCCTGCTCCTGAGCAGTGGCCCCCAGTCCTGACAGCTCCACTGTCGTCTTGGGCAAGACCATCATCCATCTCTAGGCCTCAGTTTTTTCACAGTTTCTGCCATTTATGAAATTCTTTTGTTCAGTGATACTTACTATTATATTTAAAATTCTTTCTCTTCACTATCTATTCTACCAGATGTAAATACATCCATATGAGGAAGCCTGGACACATACTTGTTTTGCAAAATTTATTTTATTAGTAACACAATTTTTTGAGTTAATTCATTTTGTCTACTCTTAAAATGAAAACTTAAAGTGAAAAGAATTATAAATACACACACAAGAACAGAACTAATCAGTTATATGGAGCCCACGGGAGTTCGAAATTTTGTGCTGTTTAGGTATCTAAGTGATATAAATTACAGTATTTAAGAGATAAAAAGGATACATATTGTATAGCAGTTCTTGACAATGTAGTTTTTAAAGTGTTAAATAAAGCTTCGTACTTGAAAACATTTTAGTTTAAATTTTTAATTTGAAATTCACTGTGTTCTTAGTGATAATTAAAAGCAATTCAGTTAAATACAGAGGTTGATTTGTATTCACTGGATAAATGCTGATATTTATTAAGGCCTAATCTACCCTACATTGTAAATAGCTTCTTATGGAAAATACTGGAAGAAAAATGTGGCATTCCCTGGGAGTCAACTCAAAGCCAACATGTGTATGTGTGGATTCCTTCACATTCCGTCTTTTTTTAACCAAGGTTTAGGCAGAGAGATTGGTGTTGAGTATGCTAATCCTAAGGGATCATTTGAATAGGATTATAGTGCTGGCTGTTTTATTCTATATATTTTAGGGATTTTAAAATAACATTATTAAAACAACTTTAAAGCCTCAATAAGTTGTATTCATCACCCACTCTTAGTAATTATTTACAGTTTTTCTTTCACACAATATACATGTTTGTGTTTATGTATATGGAGACATATGTATACACTGGCACATATTCTTTATTATATATTCTTGGCAAGTTAATCCCAATATTATAGAGTGGTTTATAGGAAGGAAATTTGTATACCCTTTTTAAACAGTCTTGATTTTTTGTATTGTTTACATTTACATTTTGTTAGAAAAATTTTTATTGGAATCATCTTTTTCGTTTCAGACTTGGTAACCTAAGTACAAATGGTGTATGTGAAAAGACTTAACTATTGACAGTGCTGGCTTATATATTATACATGTGATTTATGAATATATATTTGTGTTTATATTTACTTACAAAGCTTATGTTTTGTAATTACACTGACACATTAAGATTTCCTGTTAGAAATTATTAATGGTTATTTAAATCTATTTTTCGTGAATACCAATTTTATATGTACTTTACAGAGTACATCAGATTGAAAAGTAACCCTCTCAAAAGCCAGTAAAATGAGAATGTGTTACAGCAGCTCACTCTGCAGAAACTGTTCTCTCATCCAGGTTGTCTTGCTTTGTTCTGAAGGCTGTTTAGTGCTTTAATATCAGGAACACTGACTGAAACAATGTTTCTTAGAAGACATAGGTCCTTGTATTCTGGATAGCAGTAGTAGGGAGTAATCTATCCTTTGAGGTATTATTCGATGCAATTTAAGTCCTATAGCCAGGTACGGAGTCATTGTGTCCCTAATAACCATAGCTGCTAAGTGTACTATATTATACTTTTAGACCTGAAGAGCATTTCTACTGAAATTTTTCTTTAGATTTTCAAGATCAGCATACACGATAGTTAATATATTTGTTACTTTTATTACAAATCAGGGCAAAGTGCCATTGCTGGGGAAGAACATCCTAAAGGTTCAGTTCTGCGGGAAGTGCACCTCAAGTTCCTGCTGACAGGACTGCTTTCAGGACTGCCCACCCCACCGTTTGCTATCCGCATGTGTCCACCATTGACCACAAAAAACATCAAGATGTATCAGCCACTGCTGGCTGTTGGTGAGTATTTGACCTGGTCTTTTTTTTTAACTCACTTTAGAAGATGTTCAGGTTTCCTAGTTTCTAGAAGATCCTTTATTCTCTTTGAGGATGCTTTGAAAGGAGATACCGGCTAAGGCAAACAGTGTAGATACTCATCTTGGAACTTAAAAAACATTTGTTTCTGTCCTTTTACTACAGCCATCTTCAATAATTGGAATGCTAAGTCTCATCTACTTGAGGCTGGACAGTCGAGTCTCTGACACTGTCCGTTCATCTCTGAAATATCAGGAGGCACGCCCCTGCAGAGCTGAAGCCCAAGCCCCTTGCCTGTAACTGGACCTCCGCTTTCTGTCATATCAGTTTTTGTTAGGTCTTTATTGACTAAAAATATAGACAAGGTTAATAGTCTAATAGCAGGGTTCTTCTTTTGCTAAGAGTTATATATTAAATATTCTTTAAAGTGGCTCTGGACCCTACAAACTAAGATTTGCCTTTTGGTTTGAAATTGCATATTTTTATGTTATAGATAGAAAAATTTATCTGGATTTCAACTTGCTGTCATATTTCATAGTAATGTGATGAACCTAATTTTCTTTACAGCATAGAGAAAAAACAAAATTTAGTTTGCTATTAAGTACACATGGTTAAAATACATTTCTCCAAAACTTTTAAAAAATGTTTTTAAGTTCTGGGATACATGTGCAGAACGGGCAGTTTTGTTACATAGGTATACACGTGCCATGGTGGTTTGCCGCACCTGTGAACCCATCATCTGCATTAGGTATTTCTCCTAATTCTGTCCTTCCCCTATCCGCCCACCCGCTGACAGGCCCCGTATGTGATGTTTCCACTCCCTGTATCCATGTGTTCTCGTTGTTCAACTTCCACTTATAAGTGAAAACATGCCGTGTTTGGTTTTCTGTTCCTGTGTTAGTTTGCTGAGAAAGATGGTTTCCAACTTCATCTATGTCCCTGTAAGGGACATGAACTCATCCTCTTTTATGACTGCATAGTATTCCATGGTGTATATGTGCCACATTTTCTTTATCCATTCTTTCATTGATGGGCATTTGGGTTGGTTCCAAGTCTTTGCTATTGTGAATAGTGCTGTAATAAACATACGTGCATATGTGTGCATGTGTCTTTATAGTAGAATGATTTATAATCCTTTGGGTCTATACCCAGTAATGGAGATTGCTGAATCAAATGCTTTTTCTGATTGTAGATCCTTGAGGAATCGCCACACTGTCTTCCACAGTGGTTGAACTAATTTGCACTCCTACCAACAGTGTAAAAGCATTCCTGTTTCTCTGCATCCTCTCTAGCATCTGTTGTCTCCTGACTTTTAATGATCACCATTCTAACTGGTGTGAGATGGTATCTCATTGTGGTTTTGATTTGCATTTCTCTAATGACCAGTGATGATGTACTTTTCTTCATATGTTTGTTGGCTGCATAAATGTCTTCTTTTGAGAGGTATCTGTTCATATCCTTGGCCCACTTTTTGATGGGATTATTTTTTTCTTGTAAATTTGTTTAAGTTCCTTGTAGATTCTGGATATTAGCCCTTTGTCAGATGGATAGATTGCAAAAATGTTCTCCCATTCTGTCCGTTGCTGGTTCACTCTGATGATAGTTTCTTTTGCCATGCAGAAACTCTTTAATTGGATCCCATTTGTCAATTTTGCCTTTTGTTGCCATTGCTTTCAGTGTTTTAGTCATGAAGTCTTTGCCCACGTCTACGTCCTAAATGGTATTGCTAGGTTTTCTTCTAGGGTTTTATGTCTTACATTTAAGTCTTTAATCCATCTTGAGTTAATTTTTGTTTAAGATGTTAGGAAGGAAGGGATCCAGTTTCAGTTTTCTGCATATGGCTAGCCAGTTTTCCCAGCACCATTTATTAAATAGGGAATCCTTTCCCCATTGCTTGCTTTTGTCAGGTTTGTCAAAGATCAGATGGTTGTAGATATGTGGCATTATTTCTGAGGCCTCTGTTCTGTTAGAAGCTCAACATTTCTTCTTAAGATGCTGTTTGCTGACTTCTGGCTTTCTTCCCCAGTCTGTTAACATGTGATTTGTAGTGAAAACCTTACCACGTTTATTCTGTGGCCAACATTTCTCAGCTTAATGACTGACTTCTCAGTACTAAAGACTCATTTGAGTATTGCTGTTTGGTAGTACTCCTCTCCTGTTTTTTTCTGTGCCTATCTTTTGAAAATGATTTAATTTTTATGATTCAATTGTCTATGTGTCCAGATTTATATAGTTATATGATGCAGATAAATGTTTAATTTTTGTTTTAGAACCTATTGATTAATATTTCACCTTGAATAGATTTAATTAGGATTCATCGGTGTGCCTCTTACGTGCATGTATGTATTATGTCAGTGTTCCTGATTTGTCAATTAGGATTTTGTCAATTTCTTGGGGAAAATTACTTCTTGGGCTAACTGTATAATGAGAGCTGTGGCAAGGTCTGAGATTTCCATTGTAGAATAAGCTGTATTGGTATGTAGTGAATATCATCATTTACTGAGTTTAATATAACAAAATAAAAATATAAAATGAGTGCCTAAAGGTTTGTCTAGAGGTGTCACTAAGAAATATAAATAGAGTTCAACTATGGAATTAATTATCCTTGTGGTGCCCATAGTGCATTAGCTCGTAGGTTCAGCATCGTTAAAACTTTAAGATTGTAGAAATCATTTGATTATTATGAAGTTCTGTTAATTGAAAAATTTTAGTGATTTAGTTACTTTTTCAGTGCCAGAAGGTCTTATTATGAAATAGATGATAAATGTAAACAGTTGTACAATGTGTTTTACTAGAACAGTTTTGCAAAGATTTCTGGAGTTTTATTCAGCAAATAAGGTAATATTGGAATTTGCCCAGCATTTTTACTTCCACTCTGTTGCTTTGTATGAATTAATCTTTAAATCATGTGCAGAGCAAAGGTGATTGTCTATATAGACTGTTCACTTTTCTTGTTTAACTTACTAAAACACTGTAAGACTGAAGTTTTACTTTCATGTGTGTCCACGTCCCTTCCATTTAAACTTTAGGCAAACTACCTGGCACTGTGAAAAGCTTTAGGAATGATAACTGTAAACTATTAATTATAGTGATGACAGGATACTAATAGCTAATCAGGTGCTTACTTTGTGCCAAGTGCTTTATGTTTTCCCATTTAATTTGCAACAAATAGATTTTCTGCTCTTCCCGTTTCAAAGAGTTGAAAACACAGACTTAGTATGGGCAAGTAATTCATCCAAGAGTATAAGGAAGAGGCAGGGTTTGAGCCCAGGTTTCTTTAATTGCAGAAACCAGTTAACCATCGTACTTTACTCTCTTGTCAGGATTTATTTAATATAAGAGAAAAAACAAAAACAAAACTTTGTAAGAATGGATAACCCTGGTTAATGAGCTCTGCCAGATTGCTTACTTGAGGACCAGCTATAATAAATCTTCTGAATCTCAAAAAGCATAAATTCCCATGTATACAAAAGCTTAGGAAAGTGTTTCTTCAAATTGTATATGTATTAATTTAGGTTTTAAAGTCTTTCTATGAAAAATCTATCCCTGGAATTAGGTGAAGTTTTTGACCACATGAAGTTAGGCCCATTTTTTATAGGGAAGTGGACCAAAGAGATCATTATTATTATTATTATATTTTTTTAAAGCACAATAGCTTGGGTCTCTTTTTATAAAAGATAAATGTTGTTAAATGAGTAAAGTCTTGAGAAAAGACTTTTCCTGCAAAGTGCTGGAACTCCCACTGAATTAATTCTCTTCTGTTACGTCATTTCAAAAGGTACAAGCAACGGTTCTGTCCTGGTATACCATCTCACCAGTGGTCTGCTACACAAGGAGTTAAGCATCCACTCATGTGAAGTCAAGTAAGTATGTCATTGTGATGGTGACATCACCAACATAGTATCAGGGAAAAACTCTCATAGACTTTTCTACATTGAGTACTCTATAATGATATCTGCAGTGGTGATATTTTGAAAAGTTTGAATAATATTCACATCCAGCTGATGGCTATGTGAATCAAGGATGATAACTAATTGTTTGCTATCTAAAGAACATAAGCAGTAGAGAATGTGTTCTCTTTTATTAGGTTGGTGCAAAAGTAATCGTGGTTTTTTGCAATTTTAATGGCAAAAACCACAATTACTTTTGTGCCAACTAGTATTGTTGCACCTCATTTATTTCTCCTAAGGTCCATGCTGTTTTCTCACTGAATGTTCCTATGTTGCCTTATTCAGGTTTATTTTATTTTTCATTTCTTTTTCCTTTTCTTTTTTTGCTCAAAATTATTATTTTTTATTATTTTGTAGTTTTTTTTTACTTTAAGTTCTGGGATACATGTGTAGAAAGTACAGATTTGTTACATAGGTAGACGTGTGCCATGGTAGTTTGCTGCACCTATCAACCTATCGTCTAGGTTTTAAGCCCCACATGCATTAGCTGTTTGTCTTGATGCTCTCCCTCCCTTCACACACACCCCCAACAGGCCCTGGTGTGTGTTATTCCCCTCCCTATGTCCATGTGTTCTCATTGTTCAACTCCCACTTGAGAGTGAGAACATATGGTGTTTGATTTTCTGTTCCTTGTGTTAGTTTGCTGAGGATGATGTCTTCTAGCTCCATCCAAATCCTTGCAAAGGACATGATCTAGTTCCTTTTTATGGCTGCATAGTATTCCATGGTGTGTATGCACCACGTTTTCTTTTCTTTAATTTTACTTTAAGTTCTGGGATATATGTGCAGAACGTGCAGGTTTGTTACATAGATATACATGTGCCATGGTGGTTTGCTACACCTGTCAACCCATCATTTAGGTTTTAAGCCTTGCATGCATTAGGTGTTTGTCCTAGTGCTCTCCCTCCCCTTGTCCCCAACTCCTCAAAGTCTCTGGTGTGTCACGTTCCTCTCTCTGTGTCTGTGTGTTCTCATTGCTCAACTCCCACTTATGACTGAGAACATTTGGAGTTTGGTTTTATGTTCCTGTGTTAGTTTGCTGAGAATTTGTCTTCCAGTTTCATCCATGTCCCTGCAAAGGACATGAACTCATTCTTTTTCATGGCTGCATATTTTTCATTTCTATATGATCTGTCAGTAGGACTGCTCATGACACATTCAAATAAAGTCGTTTTAATTGTTAATTCGTTTTATTTATTCTTTATTTACTATCAAAACACTGCATAGCATTTATTCGTTGATTTTAAGATATGATCTGCTTATGAGTTCTGTGTATGCAGAGATGTCTGAGGGAAGGGTAAATTGACAAAAGAGTGCTTTTTGCTTTCTGTCCCAAAATGCATACCTATGCTGTCCATAGCATTATTTTGCTGAATGCAAGGCTGTTTTCCTTTCATGTCCTACCAATGATAGGTTGTAGATTTTCACATATAAAATATGAATTTCCCATTTTGTGTGTGTGTTTGTTTTTTTTTTTTGAGACAGAGTCTTGCTCTGTCACCCACGCTGGAGTGCAGTGGCACAGTCTCAGCTCACTACAACCTCTGCCGCTCAGGTTCCAGTGATTCTCATGCCTCAGCCTCTTGAGTACCTGGGACTACAGGCACGTGCCACCATGCCTAGCTAATTTTTGTATTTTTAGTAGAGATGGGATTTTACCATGTTGGCCAGGCTGGTTTTGAACTCCTGACCTCAAATGATCCACACCTCAGCCTCCCAAAGCGCTAGAATTATAGGCGTGAGCCACTGTGCCCGGCCAATTTCCAGTATTTTTTGATGATCTTTCAGTGAAAGCATAAGAAATGTCATTTTCTGTACATTAAATAATTGTAGGTCTTATGTATAAAAATTCTCAATGAACCCTTAGTGAACACATTATCCGGAGTAAATGCATTTTCTTAATGGAGAAAAGTTAACCTTTTTTTTTTTTCTTTATTTTGAGATGGAGTTTCTCTCCTGTTGCCCAGGCCGGAGTGCAGTGGTGCAATCTTGGCTCACTGCAACCTCTGCCTCCCAGGTTCAAGCAATTCTCCTACCTCAGCCTCCCAAGTAGCTGAGATTACAGGCGTACGCCACCACGCCCAGCTAATTTTTGTATTTTTTAGCAGAGATGGGATTTCACCATGTTGGTCAGGCTGGTCTCAAACTCCTGACCTCAAGTGATCTACCTGCCTTGGCCTCCCAAAGTGCTGGGATTACAGGCATAAGCCACTACACCAAGTCTGAGTAACCTTTTAAATATCACAGCTTCTGATGGTGATGGAAATCTGAAAATTTGCATTGTCTTACTGTTTCAAGTAATTTGTCTTATTGTTTCAAGTACATTGTTGTGTGTTATAGCCCAGGTAACTGTCTGTTGCCAACTTACACTGTTCCTGTACAGCACTCCCCAAATACGTTTATGTGGAGCTTAATGGGCTTTTGAGGTGCAGTGACAGAGGTGCCTGTTTGGCCTCTTTCAGGCTGTTACTCATCTGTTCTCTTCTGTTGCAGTGTCTGTAGCTTGCCTTTCTGGCACCTCTTCTGGTAGTCTCTGCTGACGCTGCTGCTATCGTCCCTCTGTTTCTTTCTCATCTACGCTTCTCTTATCATTTCCTGTCACCCTTGCCTTTTGGGTCTGGTGTTTCCTTTTATGGTTAACAATAACCAGTCAAAACTCTACACTTAATCAGCATTTATTCTCAGGATTATGTTAAGTGTTAATACTTTGCATGCATCATTTCATTGAATCCCTACTATAGTCTTATGTGGCAGGTATTACATTTCCAATCTACAGAGTAAGAAACTGAAAATTAGAGTAATCTGTGAAGCAGCTAGATGGAATTCACTCTAGGCCTTTCGAGCTTCAGAGGCTGAGCTTTTCACTTATACTTACAGTACATATGCTATATCTCCTGCTGAAATATGCACATAGATGAGTAGGAATCATGTTGGCAGTAAAACTAAAATACTGGGTGAACCAAGATTGGTGCTAAGAATTTCACACATGCTTCTGAAAGATCAAATATGTTCTAATTTTTTTTCAAACACAGAAAGTTTTAATAGCTAATTAATCAGAGAGGTATTAATTTTAAGTAAGGTTTTATTATCCTGGATTAGTCAGGTTATAGATGTCACTAAATACTTATACCTGCTAAGATAATATTTACAATTGAGTAACACTGAAATTGATTATAGGTGTTACTTGGGATACTGAGTAACTCTGAGGGATATACTACTCAGGTAAATGTTATGAATGATCATACAAAGATATTCCATTTTTACATGAATTTTTCCTCTTCATTGCCATTTTGAAGATAATTTGTATTTTATATTCAGAGATACTGCCCAAGAGGATGCTAAAATCCTGCTGTCTTTGTGTTTCAATTAATACAATTTTAGTATTATAATTAAAAACCGTCAAGAAAATTTCACAGAAATAAAAAATTAGTTGAGTGTGGTGGCACACACCTATAGGCTCAGCTATTTGAGAGCCTGAGGTGGGGGAATCTCTTGAGCCTGGGAGGCAGAGGTTGCAGTGAGTTGAGATCATGCCACTGAACTCCAGCCTGGGTGACAGAATGAGACCCTGTCTCCAAACAAAACAAAACAAAACTTTCACGTATGTGTTATAAAAATGTCTGAACTTATTAGCAGTAAATAAAAAACATTTTCAATTTTCATGTGCAAATTAAGGCTTTTAGAAAGTTTGTTTTTCTACCTTTTTAAAAATCATAATCTTAAGCACTTGAAGGTTGTGTATACTGTGCTAGGGACTACATGACAGCAGATAGTTGCATATGTGTGTGTTTTTAAAACCATGATGTTTTAAAATATTTAAATATTTAAAATTCTTTTCTTCTGAGACCTAGATAATCCATTTTGAAATTAAACTTGATTTTTATTTTCTTCAGTAGGAATTGAGTATACAAGTTGCTGCTATAATCGGATATACAACATGCTCACACTACTGTATTACAAATAAGCTGCTTCCCCATGTTCTGAACTATCCTATACACTGGGACATCTTGTAAACAAGGGAAAAAACACTGTCTGAATATGTGTGACACTAATAAACATAAGAAGGAATGCTAGGCTTCTCTTGGACATCATTCATTTAATCTAACAAAATTTCCTGAGCACCTATCCTGTGCCTGGAGAGACATGACATGGTACCTCCCTTCAAAGAGAGTACAGTCTAGCATTGTTTTTCAGCCAGTCACATATTTCTCGGTTATTCAGGCTTAGATAAAGCCCTATTTGCTCTCTGGGTCTGAGCTTTAATAGTCCGACAGGAAGCCCTGCCTGGCTCCTGAGACCAGATTACATTTAACTGTTACCTGGTCATGTTGAACTCTGCACCACTTTATTTCATCATAGGTTATACAGAATGCACTTATTTTCTGCTAGATTGTAAGCTCCAGAAGGACAGCAGTTGTATCTGCCTCATTCACGTTTGCATTCTTAGTGCCTGGCATAGCCACTACTGGCATATACTGAGTACTTAACAAATTTATTTTTAAAAATGAGTAAGGAATGGGAGGACTGGAATTCCTACAGTTCAGAGATAATGGCATCACTATACCAGCGTATAAATAGTTCAGATTGCTAGCAGCAAAACTTGGAAGGTGAGTCTTAGGGTTCCTGTGGACAAAGAAGTCTGATTCAAGCTACCAGACTTCATATAGAGAACAGAATATATCCGAAATGATTCCTCTCTTCTTTTGGTCTTTGGTTCACTCTAAGTAGAAAAATTAATGAGTATTGTCACTATTAGGCAAAATAAAGGAGAAATAAAGATGGGCTTTTCCCATGACTAGCCAAATTATGTTCTATTCACTCTGGGGTTAGTTTGAATTTAGAAAATGGGAAGGCCTCATGAAGAAAATAGAGCTGGAATTAAATCTTGAAATGAGAGTAATAACAATGATGATAATTGCCAATACCTATGGTGCTTATTATGTGCCAGGCCTTCTTCATGTACTCAGTATTATTAATCCTGCATCACAAATGAGGAAACTGAGGGGCAGAGAGAGCACTGAGCTATTAAGAGCTGGAGCCAGGACTTGAACTCCAGTAGCATTTGAAGAGGAAAGGAGAGGTCATTCCAGGCATGGAAATTCCTGAAGGTACTCAGTTTTAAGAAGCCTTATCTCAGTGTTTCAATGCAACTTTGTGCTTAAAGAGTTATAACCCTTGATAACAATAGCAATTCCCTGCTATTACAAATTATTTTTAGTTCTCTTTGAACTCTGCTTGCCCCTGGGAGAAAGTACAAGTAGGTAGGTACACCACCATCTGTGGGGTTATTTTACTCTGGTCAAAATAACAGATAAGGTTCAGATGATTGAGAGGTAAGCTTGGTTAGACAGGATGAGAGAAATGGCTAAATGACCTTGAAAGCCATATAGAGGAGTTTGGATATGATACAGGAAGTCATTGTACCTTCTTGGGCAAATAAGGGACATGTTAAAAGCAGAGTTTCATGTGAACTTAGCAATAGCCTTCAAGTTGGTATAGAAATTGATAAACTAGATCAGGGATTGGTAAACATTTTCTGTAAAGGACCAGATTAGGTTTAGGATTATTTTAACCCATAAAACCTCTTTCATAGCTACTCAACTCTGCTATTGTATTGTGAGAGCTGCCATAGATCATATATTGTTTTTAAAAATGGCTGTCCCATAAATGTGATGAGCAACTGCACATAGAACAGGTTTAGACTTCCCTCCCATCCATCCTCTATCACCTTGTGAGCAATGCAAATCTTCCTCATGACTGATAAATTGGCTTGTTCCCGTGACCCCTTTTCTCCTCCATTCTCTGCATATTGTGATGGTGTACACTGTCCAGTTATGTTAGTAGGAAAAGCATGTAATCACCTCCTGGACAGCCATATAAACAAGACTCCCATGCATTAGGGTTATAGATTGCTTGTCACACATGATTTTTTTTTTTTTAAGATTTTTCTTTTCTGCTTTTCTCTGATATACCATTTGGAACTTTTAACCACTTCCAAATCTGTTCTTCGTTTCAGGAATTTCTGCTTTGTAACCATGTGGAAATTTTGATAAAGTTCTAATAAAAGAAATTTAAGTGTACCTGACTTTAAGCATTCTGCTGAGAATGTCTCTATACTACTTCTTTTTAAACAGTTGGAATTCTTGAAAACTACTGTAATATGACTCTCTCCCTAGCCAGATTTTAATAGTCATATTAATATTGATATGACTCCTGATAACTAAACTCTCTTGTCATTACATTTGTAGATAAAGTTTTAGTGAGAAATAATTTTGTATGTGCTAGGTATGGTAATACAGCCTCAAAACATCATGTTAAGATAAAAGATCATGCTTACTTTTTAATTAACTTGTGTAGTAAAATTTAGGTCTTTGGAAAACTTAATTTTCAAATAAATGAACCTTTCAAATAAAAAAGAGTATTTATTTAACCTTTATTTCATTTTTTATTTTAGGGGTATTGAATGGACAAGTTTGACTAGTTTTCTTTCTTTTGCTACCTCAACACCAAACAATATGGGATTAGTGAGAAATGAACTTCAACTGGTTGATCTTCCAACAGGTTTGTTTTTAAAGAGTCAAAGTAGTTTGTCATATTGAACAAAGATGCTGCTATTTATAAAACATGTTTGGAAGTACTTTTTTCACCTTGGAGTATTTTCTTATATTTCATGTTTATATATTTATTCTTTTATTCTCTAATAATTGCCCTAGAAAGGTCTCATCATTGTTTGATGGAAATTTCCTTAACACAAATACATGGTAAAATGGAGGACCATTAGCCTGAACAGGCAGATTCATTAAAAAATAGTTTACCAGTTCTACTTTTAAGTGCATTGTTATATATAACCAACTTTAAAAGACCAATTTAAAAATAACTCTGTCAATGGAGTTTATTAGAGTCTCTGCCTAAAATTTTGGCCTTTATAGGAAACACTTAGAAAATTTATAGGTTAAGGGCTATTTTTAAATGCTCACATTTAAACCTTGTGATAGATAGTCTCTGGCTGAATGAATAGAGAAACTTAATTTGGGAGTTTAAAGCTCTACAGTCAGAAACATCCCAGTGAGGTAACTTGTTCAGAATTGTTAAAAGCCTAAACCCAGTGAATTTCAAAATGAAGAATTATCCAGTGAATTTCAAAATGAAGAATTTGAAGATATAATAAGGAAAGAGTTTCAAATTATTTTCTAGTGTATGCAGTAGTTTCAAAGAGGATTTTTTAAAATTGTGATGAGTTTCTTTAAAATGGTATGGCAACATGAATCATATGTAGTTGATTGTAACCAATGAGAGCATGTGTATGTATGTGTAAAATGAATAAATCAAATAAATGGTTGTAAATCAAGTAAGTTGTAAACAAATGAAGTACATGGTTGCTTTTTTATATTCTCCGTAATTATTTTCAAGCTCTCAAAGATACAGTTGTTCTTACTTCTCAGGGTATGTTACAGAACTTCAAGGAATGATCCCCATCTTAGTCCAGTGTTGCACTAGTCTCATTGGAAGTGACCTGCCCATTGACTCTGATCCCCAAATTTCTAATTTGCCAACAAAGTGGTACTGGCTCTCTCTCTTCTAATCCCAGACTTAAAATGTTGTTGTCTAGTATCATTGACTAAAAAAAAGAAAAAATCCCTATTCATTCATTTTGGTCAGCTCAAGTTCAGTACTGTTAGATAACTTGAAATCTGCTTGTCATCGATATATTTTAAAGGAACGAACATCTACAGTAACAGTTACTGATTTTCTTAAATGGGATATTTGAATTCATAGATTGTAGACTTTTATAGCCTGGTTTTCTAAGGAGGGCAGGAGACCAGTGCAGTCAGGAAAGGACATGAGCTGTTTGAGGTATAGTAATAGTGAGCATAGTGAGATTCCATTAAGATTCATGGAATCTTATTGAAGAGCAGGAAGGCATCTAGGCCTTCAGTTGGCCTTGAATTGATTATGTTTTCTCTTCTGTTTAATATAGATAAAAATCTAACACAAGATACTGAAATATACAAGGTAGAATTTATACTTTTTTTATTCACAGAAAATCGGGTAGCCTCCTTTGAGTAACTCATTCTTTTACAGCATATATGAAAATTGTAGTTATTCCCTAATTTCCAGTTTATAAAGATTTTTTGAGAGGAACAAGTTCAAAATATTTAACTAGTATTTTGCACCTGGAACAAGAAAATCTTAAATACATGTTTCAAGAGCTCCCCCCCTCACTAGTTAGGATTTGGAAATATGGGAATGTTTATATTAAATATATGACTTTAAATAAGTAGTTTTCTCAACAGCCAATTGCTGCAAAATAGACTCTTAAAACTTAACATTTTTTTAATTTCTAAAATTGAATTACAGAATTCAAGAAACTGTAACAAATGAAAATGCCTTTTTACAAAATATCTGAATGTGTGATATGTTATTGATCATTAATTTGTAACACTTTTGAGAATAGTTTTTGAATTTAGGTTATTAAAAACAGCTTAGAAGCAACTGGGCGAGGTAGTATATGCCTGTCATCCCAGCACTTTGGGAGGCTGAGGCAGGTGGATCACTGGAGGTTAGGAGACAGAGACCAGCCTGGCCAACGTAGCGAAACCACATCTCTACCAAAAATGCAAAAATTAGCCGGTGTGGAGGCGAGCTCCTGGAAGCCCAGCTGCTTGGGAGGCTAAGGCATGAGAATCACTTGAACCTGGGAGGTGAGGATTGTAGTGAGCCAAGATCGTGCTACCGCACTCCAGCCTGGGTGAGAAAGTGAGACTCCATCTCAAAAAAAAGAAAATGGCCGGGCGCAGTGGCTCACACCTGTAATCCCAGCACTTTGGGAGGCCGAGGCGGGTGGATCACGAGGTCAAAAGATCGAGACCATCCTGGTCAACATGGTGAAACCCCGTCTCTACCAAAAGTACAAAAAATCAGCTGGGCATGGTGGCGCCTGCCCGTAATCCCAGCTACTCAGGAGGCTGAGGTAGGAGAATTGCCTGAACCCAGGAGGCGGAGGTTGCGGTGAGCCAGAGATCACACCATTGCACTCCAGCCTGGGTAACAAGAGCGAAACTCTGTCTCAAAAAAAAAAAAAAAAAAAAAAAAAAAAAAAAACAAAGAAAAAAAAATGAAAAAACAGAAACAACTTAGATGCAAATGGAAGAATGAATAGTAGGACAGTGGGTAGGACTGATCAAATTACATTGGTGTGGCTTCTTGTTTCATACATGTTTTATTCACTGTTCTCACTTTTTTAAATATTTGCAATTAAAGGTAGAAGCATTGCTTTTCGTGGTGAAAGAGGCAATGATGAATCTCCCATCGAAATGATTAAAGTATCTCATCTGAAGTAAGTGTCAACCTAAAAGAAAAATCTGGTGTTATCACAATGAAATCTCATGGATTTCTTTAAGCTTTAAGAAAATGGGAAGGTGCTATAATGCATATAGCATCTTTTTAGTGGTAGCAAATGGTGATATGCAGCCCAAAGAAAATATTTTTATTACAAAATTAAGTTGCTATCACTTTGAATTCTCCACTTCTAAAAGATGAGGTAACTTTTGCATGAATCGTTATTTACTTTCAGATGAAGTTCTTTTGTACTTCCATCTACCCATGAAGTCATTGAGTGAAAGAACACATTTTCTTTATGTATAATTTAAACCCATTTTGCTTCCAGAAATTTTTTGTTTCAGAGGAAAGTAGCATGTCACACAGGATTATTAAAAATAGAAACTGAATGAAAATCAGTCAAAATTACAAAGAAAGAGTAAGCTTTCTAAAAATAGTTTTCAAAATCGTTTTGGCTTTTCTAAGTTCTTTGCATGTCCATATAAAGTTTAGAATCAGCCTATCAGTTTTACCAAAAAATACTTCCTGAGAATTTGATTGGGTTTGCATTGAACCTATTGATCAATGTGGGGAAGAATTGGTATCTTAAGAAGTTTTGTAATTCATGAATGTGAAATATCTCTTCACTTATTTAGTGCTTTTAAAATTTCTTTCAGCAATATTTTATAGTTTTCAGAGTATAAGTCTTACATATTATTTGTTAATTTTTTTGTGTGTTTTCTTTGATGCTTTTATAAATGACATTTTTAAATTTAAATTTTCTATTATTTGTATACTAAAATACAGTTAATTTTTTCAATATTGAACTTGTGCCTTGAGACCACGCTAAGCTTAGTTATTACATCTAGTATAGGTACTTTTCTTGATTCTTTAGGATTGTCTATAGAGACAGTCTCGTTTGCCAGTAAAGACACCTTTACATCTTTTTGATCTACAGGCGTTTTATTTTTTGCTTTGCTGCATGAATTAGGACCTCCTGTACAGTGTTGATTAGAACTTAGATATAAGCTAAGAGCTGATATCTTTGCTCTGATCCTGGATCTTATAAAGAAAGCATTCAGTCTTTCAACATTAAGTTTGATATTAGCTGTTGATTTTTTGTATATTTCCTTTATCAAGTTGAAAAAGTTTTATTTCTAGTTTGCTGAGCCTTTGTATCATGAGTACCTGTTGAATCTGTCAAATGCTTTTTCTGCATTTATTGACATCATCATATGGGGCGTTGTGTATTATTTTGTTTTTGTTTTTGTTTTGAAGTCCACTAATATGGTGAATTGCATCGATTCATTTTCAGATGTTAAACCACATGATGTTCCTGTGATTTTCAGATGTTAAACCAACATGATGTTCCTGGCATAAACTCTAGTTGGTCATGATATATTACTGTTTTGACCTATTGCTGGATCAATTTACTGATATTAAGAGTTTTTGTATCTATGTTCATGAAGGATACTGGTCTTGTTTTTATGTAATATCCTTCATTTTGGTATCAGGGTAATACTTTGCAGAATATGTTGGAAAATATTCTCTCCTTTTTTTTTTTTTTGAATGAGTTTGTGTAGAATTGATATTATTTTTTACTGAGTAGTAACAATTCATTAGGAAATCCATCTGAACCTAAAATTTTCTTTGTGGAAAAGTTTTTAAATACAAATACAATTTTTTTTTTTTTTTTTTTTTCATAAATACAGGACTATTTAGATTATCCTTTTTTGAGCTTTGGTAATTGGTATCTTTCAAGTAACCTATCCATTTTGTTGGAGTTGCTGAGTTTATTAGTTTATTTAAATAAGCTTGTTCATCATGTCAGTGATTCTCTCTCCCAATCCTAATATCACTAAATTGTATCAACCAATTTTATTTATTGAGTTTTTCCAAGAAACTACTTTTGGTTCATTTGATTATTTTCTATGATTTTTCCGTTTTTGATTTCATTGACTGTCATGCTTGTCTTTTGTTCTACTTTTTAAATATGCTCTTCTTTTTTTACATAGTTTTCTAAAATAGAAACTTAGGTAATTGAATTAAGATGATTCTCTAAAATGTAATGTAAACATTTAATGCTACATAAGCACTACTTTTCCTGTATCCTACAGTTTTTGATATGGTAATAGGTTTTCATTTTAATTCACTTTATCATCTTTTAAAATTACCATGGGGCTTTATTCAGAGGTATATTTCTTAACTTCAGACTATTTGGATGTTTTGCCAGGTATCTTTCTATAAATTTCTATTTTCTGTTGGGGTCACACATGGTCTAGAGTGGAAGAATCTCAGTCCTTTGATATAGGGAATACAGGGATCTTCCTACTCTGTCACATTTCCTCTATGTCAGCCATCATTTGCTGATAATATTTTAGTTCCTCATAGTGCTTATTGAGTAATCAGTGCTCAAGTTATGTTTGTTGAATTGCACTCGTTGACATCATTCAGTACTTCTTCCAGGCTTAACAGAAAGTGAATAAAGTGACATTTGTTGAATACCAACTATAGTAGGATGATAGAAACTTTATATACTTTTTCATTGAATGTTTACCATAATCTGTATATCAATTAATTGAGGTACATGATGGGATTTTCATGTCATATGTGAGAAATGGAGCCTCAGGAGGGTTAACATAAGTTGTGGCATCAGGGTTTGAATCTCTGTCACTCTTTCTTTCGAGTTGGACTCCTTACCTAATTGTGTGAGACCGTATGTGCTCTCACAGGTCATCTTAGAGCTGTTCCTTTTTATGATTGTTAATCGTGGGGGCTAAAATGGTAGTTTAAATTGCCTATGTTTAGAATGTATCAGCTGAGTTTTTCAGTTTACTGAACTTTTTATTTGGTCTAATTCATGGTGAAATTTTTGCAAAAAGGGGCTTATTTGGTAACTTTGTTTATTTTAGGCAGTATTTGGCAGTTGTATTCAAAGATAAACCCCTGGAGTTATGGGATATTAGAACTTGTACCCTTCTTAGAGAAATGTCCAAAAACTTCCCTGCAATAACTGCTTTGGTAAGTTACACTTTAAGAATTAAATTGTTTATTTAGGTAAATATGTATGTAGTGAATGTTTTGCTTAACCTTGAATCAAAATCAATACTGGCAAAATCATATTTTCTTGTTAAAAATGTGTGTTCAGAGAAGATGATCTAAATACGTGGAAATAACTCTTATTTTCTTGGGTGGATCAACCTAATATGTAAATTGCACTTACATAAGTGCAATTCCAATTAAAGTTTCATTTGGATATTTTGGGGAATATGATAAACGTATTCTAAAATGTTTATGAAAGAATAAACGTCCTAAATAGCTAAGTCATCCTTGAATAAAGTAGACTAAATGTGGTAGGTGGTGGTGGGGAGTGGGTTGGCCCTTCCTACCTGATAGTAGTACGTCTTATCAAACCACAGAAATAAGATCAGTATTGTATTGTCACAAGAATAGGAGGTGAGTCAGCGTAATAAAGAGCTCAGAAACAGACCCATGAGTATTTGGGGACTTCGTATATAGTAAAGTAGCACAAATCAAAGAGGATGGACGAACTGTGTAGTAGACAGTGTTGGGAAAACTGTCTCACTTTATGGAGAAAACTACTTGATCTCTTCTTAATACCATATCCAAAAGTGAGTGTCATAGAACTAAAGACCTAAATGTAAAAATGTAAAGCTACAAAATTGAATATAACAAAATACAAAATATTTTGTGACCTAGGGGCAGGAAGACACATCAGAAGCTCAAACCAAAAGGCCAAAAAAAAAAAAAGAAAAAGAAAAAAGAAAAAGAAATGTAATGCATTTAATTAATCAAGATTAATGCTTTTTGTTTGATGAAGAATATCACTGTAAAAGTTAAATATAGAAGACATTTTGGGAAAACAAATTTTCCAGTGTCTAAATTTAACTAGAAACTCCTATAAGTCAACAACGAAAAAAAGCAGGAACTGTAGTGGAAAAATGAACAAAATCTGTGAAGAGCTAATGGGAGACAGAGAACCCTAAAAGGCCAACAAGCCATATAAAGGAATGTTCAGACTCCTCAGTTTTCAGAGATATTCAAATCATGATATGGCTCAACCTTTTAGACTAACGAAAGCTGGAAAGCCATGTAGTGTCAAGTATGGGTGGAATATAGGGTATGGGAATCCTTGTGCATTGCTGGTAGGAATGTAGACCAGTGCAGCCGTTCTGTGAAGCAAACTGGCAGCACTTGGGCAAACACAGATATCCTCTGTGTCTGTTGAGCTCTTGGTCATAAAAGAACTTTTGCAAAGATGTTAACTGTGGTGGTGTTTGTCATGATCTGAGTTTGGAGACCATCTGTGTGTTTTTTACTGAGAGAGGAGACAGATTAGCAATTGGCTGATGCACCCATGGAGTGTTACGTAGCATGCAGATACAGGAGGAATAGGACTTAAATACAGTGGAAAGAGTAAGAAGCAGGATGAAATACATACACACACACACACACACACACACACATATAGAAACATGGTACTATTTATATAAATTAGAAGTACATGTGAAATAACTACATGTTAAGAACTTATACATATGTGAGGATATTGAACTGAAGGCTTTATAATAGGTGGAATATAAAAGGATATGTAAACAAAACAAGTGGTTTTAGTTGGATCAATGGATGATAAGGGCCCTGGTTGGAGAACTGTGATCGTCTCATCCTGTGCACATAAGAGATGGGGCCCGGGGGTGGGGGTGGTGAGGAATAGGTGACACTATAATTGAATTCATTATTTTCATTTTGTAAATTTTTTTAACAAACATCAAAAAGGTCATACATTTTGGAAGTTGGCCATAAAAGCTCTAGTTAAAATGCATTCATTCAGCCTTTCTGTAAGTAGGTCGAATCTAAAGAACACATTATGGATTCATGTGCAGTAATAATAAGTGATACTGGGCAGTGGTGTGTGTGCCCAGCTGTTCTGGAGGATTCTTTGACAGAGGGAAACCTAATAGATGTAGTTTTGTCTGCCTTTGCTTTACAGGAGTGGTCACCATCTCACAACTTGAAGAGCCTGAGAAAGAAACAACTTGCTACTCGAGAGGCCATGGCCCGCCAGACCGTAGTCTCAGACACAGAGCTGAGTATTGTTGAATCATCTGTGATCAGGTACAGTACAGTGTTTCTTGACACTGTCATTTGTGCTATTAGCATCATGGGAATTGGACAAGTGTCATCAGAAGGGACTCTGCTTTTGAATATATTTAGTTTCATCTTTTAGTACATACCCAGATTATTAAAAAGTTAATTTTATCATTTTTATTATTGTACTATACTGTTTATTATAGCTAGTAATATATGCAGTAATATTCAGCCATCAGCATCTGTTAGTAAATGTGATCACTTCATAAACTTCAGCTTCTTGAAATTCAAAGTGAACATAGCATAGACGTATACAGATAGATCATATTATTATTTATGCACACCAAAGAAAACGTAAATTTGTGTACCATCCCCATCCATACTAATCTTACAAATAAAAGCTTCAGAGATAAGGATGAGTCACTGTACAGCCTCCCTTCTGTCGAGGAGACTTCTATAGCAAAAACAGCCGTGAAGTTTATTTTTCTTGTATTAAGCTTCAATCACCATGTTTCTCTGCCCAGAGTAAACTTCCTCTGATGATATGACTGTTTAGGAGTGATTCAGGTTTACTCATGATTAGCTGAGCAAATATTAGTTTCAGACTTTAAAAAAAATAGTTTTGGATCTCTTAATGCATCTGTATTTGGGCAAGTCAGTTAATTATGGGTATCACGCTAGGAAAAAGAAATATCTTTATCTTATTTTTCACTGTTCCAAAGCTTGCTGCAGGAGGCAGAAAGTAAATCTGAACTTAGTCAGAACATCTCTGCCCGGGAACATTTTGTATTTACTGATAATGATGGCCAAGTTTATCATCTCACTGTTGAAGGAAACTCAGTAAAAGATAGTGCTCGGATTCCACCAGATGTGAGTAAAACCTTGATTAAACCTTCATCAGGAAGATTTTGTTTTGTCAGTTCCATATCCAGTGACGGAATCGTTAAGTTGGAAAGCTTCAGAAAAGCCTAATGTAAATAAACTTTATTTAAGGAGACAATAAAATTGATTAAACTTGTTCCATACTGCTACAGAATAACGCTTTAACTATTTTGATTAAATGTTCACTGTGTGCTACTCATTTTTATTTCCATAATAATCCATGAGGAGTTTACCTGTAACAAAACCAAGGAAGAATAAGTAACTTTCCCAAGGTTACCCAGCTTACTTATATGGCAGAGCAGTATTTTAAAATCAGGTCTGTCTGATTTCAGTATCTGTCTTCTTTCCATTTCAGGCATTACCCTGAAGGATTTGACTTAGAATCTAGTATTATTTTTGGATAACAGTAATCAGGTTGTAAGTGTATAGTATTATTACCATTTACTAACTTACATATATCCTTCTTATGGCCTTGTGGAATCTGTAACTAAAGTTTTGTCGTTAATCATTTGTGTCAGCATGCATCTCATAGATTGTTTTTAATAGATGGATCATGAAAATGTTTATGTTAACTAACACAGGCTATTATAATGATTAAATGAAGGCATGAGGGGATTTTTTTAAAATAGGTATATTTATTTTAAATTGCCATCTAAAAATGGAATGCTCTAGTAGAATGCCAACCCCCCATAATTTTATTGGTGGCTTTGGGGTCTCATAAAGTTACAATCTAAATGTTGGCTGTGGCTGCAGTCTTTTGAAGTGTAATGGGACAGAAGGATCTGTTTCCAAGATGACTGACTCATAAGGCTCTTGTACATTAATGCTGGCTGTTGACAAGGGACCTCAGTTCTTCCTCATGTGAATCCTTCCATAAGGCTGCTTGAGTCTCCTCACCAAATGACAACTGGCCTCCCCTAGAGCAAGGGATCTGAGAAAGCAAAAAGGAAGTTGCAGAGTCTATTACGACCTAGTTTCAGTAGTCTCTTCAAAGGCAACTTCTTAATTAAACGTTCTATTATGTGGTTAGGAAAGTAGATATCTTAAAGTATTGCTTCATATTTTACAGAATTTCATTTCTTTAATATAACTAAGTTTTTTTATTAATTGACTTGATTATAATATTGATTTTTAAATCCAGTTTTTGTTTTGTTTATTTACTGTTGGCAGGGTTTATGCAGTCATCAGTGTGTATGCTAGTCTGCTAATGGCCAATTATTCAAAACACTGGAGTTTTCTTACTTTTTACTGTGTATACCATTTGAATTTTTATATTATACAATAAATGCAAAAACAAGATTTCTTTTAATAAATAGAGAAGTAATCGAGCAGTAATATTATTTAATAGCTAACATGTATTAACCATTTATTGCATGGCAGGCATTGCTTTAAGGCCTTTGCCTTTATAAATTTATTAATACTAGCAACAACTCAAGTTTCACGAACTTACCCTACTTTATTGACAATAAATCCAAGACACAGAAAGTTAACTAAACACGCCTCAAATCACATAGTAGTTTCAAGCTGGGATTCAAGCCCAGGCAGTCTGACTCCAGAGCTCAAGACTACTAAGCCTTCCATGATACCACCTCTGAGCATCTGTTAGAACTGCAGGTTCCTTTCTTCCTCCAAGTTAGATTGATTATAGTAGCATTTCATTCTTATATTGTGCTGCTATATGTAACTTCTGTGCAAAGCTTTCTGTGAATTTAAACTGCATATGCTGTTAGTAAACAGAATCTCTACAATACCTTCAGTGATTCCACAATGTTCCAAAAGGTATCAGTGAAGCTCTGGATCCTTTTTTTTAATAGAAAAATTACTGCACAATTAGTTATAAAAGAGCTTTCAGTTTTCCTTGAATGGATTTAGTTATCCTTTTCCAGTGAGAGATAAGTTTGAGTCACTTCTCTGGAAAACGTTCCCTTTACTTCTCTTTTTTTCTTAATTTCCTTTTTTTTTTTTTTTTTGAAGTATTTCTTTCTCGGAAGACATCTGCTCTCTTTAAATCTAGCTCAGGTAACTACTTAATGTCTCTCAGGTTGAAATCTCCTGTTTCTTCACAGTTGAAATTGATAGGCAATGTAACTCTTTGTTAGTATCTGAAATCTGTTTTGGGGTTTGATGACTAAAGTATACTAAAGCACAGCCTTTTAAATTAAGTTTCATGAAAATATTTATTTATTATGATGCCTTTTGCAACATGGTAAAATTTATATGTATTTGTTGCTGTTGTTTTCTAGGGAAGTATGGGTAGTATTACCTGCATTGCATGGAAAGGTGATACATTAGTGCTTGGAGATATGGATGGAAATTTAAATTTTTGGGACTTGAAAGGCAGAGTATCCAGGTAGGAGCCAATAATGAAATCTTGTTATTTAGTTTTTTAAAAATGTGACATCTTGATATGATTCCATTAGAGACTTGTGACTTGGCAAGCAGGATCAGTAAACTCGTGGAGGTGTAGCTTGGACCCTTGGGTCCCTTGTCACCTAAACTTGGGAGGATGGGCCTCAAGCCAAGCATTCATAGGAGACTGTTATCTGCAAGTGGCCCCTGCAGAAGTCTTAGCTGACCTTAAAGGGCAGGCCTTTTCTATCACATGTGGCCCCCAGTCTCAGCAGGTAAAGGGTTCACGCATCATCAGACCTGTCAGAACTGGAAATAGTGAGAGACATTGAATAGTTTCTGGTGACTAGATCTCGCTCTACATTGTATTGGTGTTTTTGTTTCTTTGTCTTCAGAGGAATACCTACACACCGAAGTTGGGTGAGGAAGATTCGTTTTGCTCCTGGTAAAGGAAATCAAAAATTAATAGCAATGTACAATGATGGAGCTGAAGTGTGGGATACTAAAGAGGTAGGCCCTCTCCATGAGGATGAAATGTAAATGAATTGTTAGCCATAGGAACTGTGCTTTTTTTTTTTTTTTTTTTTTTTTGTATTTTTAGTAGAGACGGGGTTTCACCATGTTGACCAGGACGGTCTCGATCTCTTGACCTCGTGATCCACCCGCCTCGGCCTCCCAAAGTGTTGGGATTACAGGCTTGAGCCACCGCGCCCGGCCTGGAACTGTGCTTTTTTAAAAAACTTCTTTCTGATTTAAAAATGAAAACTACTTAATGAGTTTGTCAAGTTTCTCAGAACAAATTATTTTCTTTTAAAAACTTTTACTATATGTTCTAAAGGTAATAACTGAAGATTTATTTATTCTTTAATGTTATCATTGTCTTTGAGACCTTTAAAATGCTGCCTATTTATGGAAGATAGATTGCCAGAGGCTGTCCAGTTCTAAACTAGCACTGGGCCTTTGCCACAGACTGTCTTCCTTGACCATTTAATCTACAATAATAAACGTCTTCCTTTTCTGTCTGGAACTGACGCCCAGATTCACTCTTGAAGGTTCAGATGGTGAGCAGTTTAAGAAGTGGGAGAAATATGACCTTTCGTATATTGGATGTGGACTGGTGTACGTCAGATAAAGTGATCTTGGCATCAGATGATGGTTGCATCAGAGTCCTAGAGATGTCTATGAAGTCTGCGTGCTTTAGAATGGACGAACAAGAGTTAACTGGTATGGAATCCTAATGATAGTGTGCTTTGAAACCTGTCTTTACTTTGCTGCATGCTGCTGTATTTTGGGGAGAGAGCTGCTGCTTGTTTCATTTTAGTCTTATTTTCTTAGAACCTGAGTTTAAGAAAACATATTAACTTGAAGTTTGAGCGTTTTTACTGCTGAGATGCTGCAATCTGCATAACTATAGGTGTCAGTCATTCCCAACTCAGATTTTATAAATGCCCCGTTTTTGGCTCTTTGGTTCGTTAACAAGATAAAAGATGTTTACATTCATAAAAATGGCTTACTCAGAATTTAGGCGAACTCATCAGAGGACATAAATCTAGAGATAAGACTGCTGGCTTGTTAATAATGGCCTTATATCTTTTACAACCACATATCATTGAAAAGTCACTTTGGAAAGTGTTATGAGTATTGTGAATTTTGATGCCAATCTGTGACTAGTATGACCAGTCAAAGCAAATTAGGAGATTGCAGTATCTTGCTGTGTTTTGTATGGTTGTTTTGACATTGCTTTTTACCAGAATAAAAAACATTTTAGTAGAATATACCCCATATGTGACTTCTAAAAAAAAAGAATGGGACGATTGTGAATGCATCTGTTTATCAGTAAAAAGGCAGTTTTTGGCTGACGAAATACAGTTTTCATCCTTGGAAGGTATTTGATCCTCATTGGAGCAGAGGAGGGAACTTCTTGCCTGAGTATTCTCCGAGCAAAACTTTGGTACAGACTCCAGGCTGATATGTAGAAAATTTCATGAAACTTTTCTGAACCTTCATAGAGTCAATATTTGGCGTTTCAGAGACCATAAGGTTTTAAAATCCTGGTTTTTCACTTTATGTTCATGCTTGAGGCACTACCCAGTTGCTGCTAATGTTAATGGGGCTGCCTTTAACTTACGTTAGATGTGCTTTGGTTTTTACTGGTCACTCCTGCCCACTGCATTTGGGCACCACCATTTCTTACTGTGTCATGGGCTGCCATCAGGTGAAGCCAGAATTCAAGACCCATGCATTCCCATGTCTGTCCTTGAGTCATTTGCCAACTCTGCAGAAGCATCATGATGGCCTTCACGGAAAGGGCAAGCATTGGTATTCATTTAAACCTAAAGGTATTGAGGAAATTGAAGAAACTTCAAGGGCGGTTTTTGAAAAAATTAGTTACTAATTATAGGTAAAGAAGTGTAGACCTGCAATTGAAATGTTTGAAGAGCTTTTCCCTCACTTTTAACATAAAATTTGAATCTAAAAAGCTCCAAAGTCAAGGTGTTTCTTAAAGAAAAAAATCTGGTGGTAGTGTAAACGAGGAGTGAAGAAAAAAACATTTGTGTGTTTACCTCCAGATACACAGCTGATTTGGTCTTGGGGAAAAAAGCTTGATATAATAGATTTCTATTCTGAGAAATTAGAAGTAGATTTGGGGCTTACTGATATGGGATAAAAATAGAATTATTTTAGGTCATAGTTATTAATATATCAGTATTTCCTATGTATTCTTCAATTCTCTCGATAACAAGTAGAGAACGTCATAAAATATTGATTCACATCTGTCCATTTTTTTATTGCAGCTTAGATTGGCCTCTTCTTCCTCCAATAAAGAGAGGTCAGTCAGACAAATTAGAAGATTAGAATTCCTGTGTTTGAGTTGGAGAACCCTTCTTGTCTGCTACCTAATTTGTCAGGGCCATAAAGTGCCATAAAAATAAATCTTTATAGTCATTTTGGCAGCATCTAAAAGGAATGTAAGAGTATGAGACTTGTTTAATAGCATTCTGGTATCATGCAGTTTCTGTACTTCCTAAATAGTATTTACTCGATATCGAGGAAGTTTCCTCCTCAGTGTTAAAGGCCATCTAAGCCCAATTTCCTAAGTAAGCATATATAGTAAGAAGCTTTCCAAAATGAAGTTTATGCACAGACCCTTTCTCTTCATCTGCGTCATCTTTCCATAGTCATTTTCAGTAATCTTGGGGCATTCAGAAATGTGTCACAATGACTTGCAGTGTGGGGAGGTCCAGATACGCTAAACAACCTGGAACGGTCTGGCACAATGAAGAATTGTCCTGCCCCAAATGCCAGTGGTAACCAGTAGCTGTCTTCTTCCCCCTCATTGAGTCACACTGAATAAAATCACAAAAGAGGGTTCTTTCCTTCTCAGATTTCCAGCTCACCTTGATGTTGCCATTTCCAAGTGATGGAGGAGTAACTTTTTCTACTGCTTTTCTTCTTGGCTCTTTGGTTACTGATTTTCTGCATTCCTGTCATGTAGGTAGCTAAAAACCTGGGTGTTATGATTAACACCTCACGTAACTTTAGCCCAAATGGAACAGAATCTGTGACAAACAGCAATGATGCTAACTGCCTTTGCATTCTAATTGTGTAATTTCCAGAGGTGAATGAGCTCTTGCAGGTGAGTTTCTCCAGCTGTGAGATAATCACCTATTACTTTTTCATGCCTGATCTTTGCCCTTCAGAAGAAAGACTTAAATTCATTTGAAGAAGGGGAGTAGTAAAGGTCACTTTCAGTTTGTTAATGCTCATTGGGATGCTCGCAACAATATTTTGCTTTTGGAGAAATAACATGTATTTGTTTTTAAAAATAAGATATTTTCCTCTTTTTACTCAGACTTGATAAATGTTGTCTTCCTTGCATTATGTAAACACTCTGGATGCTGCTTCCTACGTCGATTCTCTTGTATCTTTTCATTTGTTCATTGATTAAGAAATTACTGCACAGCATGGGAACTTCCTTGAACCATTCCGAGATTATTATGTACTGTTAATTTTTTCCCCTAACATTTACCACATACCATGATGTAATACCAATAACCACTGTCTGAACATGAAAGGGGCTGACTTGAAAATTTGAGAATTATATAGATTGTCATCTATGGGGGACGAATAGAAAGAAAGTTAAGCTAACCACCTGCATCCCTTTCAGTGCTAAGTTTTCAGTGGCTCTGTAGGTGGTTAGATAAGCCTCATTTTTCCAAGATACAGTCCTTCCTGTATAGCCTAGATGTAAAAGAAGAGATGACTAAGTGGAAATTAAAAAAAAAAAAAAAAAAAATTCAAAGCAAAAGAAAAGCTTTAATAAGTAAAAGTGTTCAATAAGCAAAGCCAAATATAAGTAATTATCTGGGGGAAATTTACAAGTCACAGACTGTCTACTGAGGGGGAAAAAGATAAATGACCCTTCAACATATGAAAAGATGCTCAACTTTATCCATAATAAGAAAAATACTTGACTTCCTACTAGTAAGGATAAAAGAAGAAAAAGAATGTTTTTAAATAAATTTTTAAAAAGAGAAAAATACAAATTAAAACTACAGTAAAAAATCATTTCTTACCTATCAGATGAACAATTCAAAAGTTTGAAAATATACTGTTGGCAAGGCTACGAGGAAACGAGCACTCTTATCCATTGCTTACAGCGAGATCCCTATAGGAAGAAATGTGGCAGTATCTATCAGAGCTACATGCACATTTACCTTTTTACCCAGCAGTCCCAGTGCTAAGAATTTATCTTAAGATGTACAATCATACATGTGACCAAAATGCACACAGTTATTCATAGTGAAATTTTGGAAAGAGCCTAACTACTTAGCCATAGGAGATTGGTTGAATAAATTTGGGGACATCTGCAGAATAGAATAATCTATGCAGCTGTAAAATAGTGAGGAATAGCTCTATGACCTAATGCAGAGTGATATCTAGAATATGTGTAAGTGAAAAATGCAAGCGTAAAAGAGTGCTTATAGCCTGCTTGTGTACAAAGGTGAATTTTATGCATAGTTGCATGTACACATACGTTTGCTTACTACAACACACACGCATATACAGAATAATCCAGAAACCGATGAGAATAGTTAGAGGATATAGATGGAAAAATGGAGAGTGTGGGGATAGCAGTGAAGCTCTTCTGTCTTTGTTATATAGTTTCAAGTTTTGAACCATTTATGTATTTTACATATTCAAAATATACATTGTCAAAAAGGGTGAAAGAAAAACCAACCCTAAAATTGAATGCAAGAAACAGTTGAACCAAACTGTGTAACAGCAACATTGGTAACATAATCTCACACACACACACACACACACACACACACACACACACACTAGTTCAAATAACTGCAACACTGAACTTCTCACTCACTGCCCACCTTTAGTGGTTTATATTCTAATGACAGAGAGTTGCTAAGGAATGTTGAACTTTACCTGAGTAGTTGACAGTGGCACTAGTAATTCTGAAACTGTTTTGTGTATTTTATAGTCTGCAACAATTTAGTAACCAAATTGCAGAACCAGGGTCTGTGCTGATGGAAAGGGAGATAGATGTGAAGTGGCAGTGGTGGGAAGAAACATTCCAGGGGTGGATTTGGATTGATAAAAAATCATGACTTCTTGCAAATGTGTATTCCCTGGCTCTGCTCACGGTGTTGTTACATTGACAATGGCAATGAGCACACATAGCACCAGATTTTACTTTGTAAATTCCATTCCCAGGCTAAAAGGACAGAGGCACAAAGATGCAAGACGGGTCTAGGGCATCGTGGTGCCAGAACCCAAGTAAGGAATTGAAAAAACAAGGATGACCTGATGTAAGAGATAAATGGTTATGAAACGCTTCTGTCAAATCAGGGGCAGTCTGAGCATCACGAAAAACAATGATGGTGTGGATGTAAGTGCAGAATACCAGAAAGCCCTCATTCCATAGTGATAGTCACAGTAAGAAAAGAGGGAGTGGGAAAGAAGCAAAAGCTCAGGTGGGCAGAAGAATGCCAGCTGACAAATGCAGGAAGAATAATCATTAGAAAATCACCAGTTTGCAACCCCTGATAAAGTAATTAATTCAAGCAAGGATCACTTGTGGATGTCAAATTACTGAGTAAAAGGATGTTTGAGGATAGGAAATTCAGTCTGACAATATTTTCCCCACATGATACTTACTAATTATACAGAGGGAAGGTGTCCTGATAAGAGAGAGCGCTGGTGAATACCCCTTAGCTAGATGATCAGATTTAGTGTTTCCTATAACCAGACAGCTAATGTATTCCTTCTGGTACATGCAATGCAGTGAAAAATGCACAGCATCCTTTGTTCAGACTCTGCCAAAAATGTTTAACCTGAATCTGATAGTCAGAAACCAGACAAGTTAGAACATAGGACATTTTCCATAGCAGCTGACCAGGACTCTTCAAAAATGGAAACTTCGTGTAAGACCAAAACCAAAAAGTGGGAGGACCATTCTAGATTGGAGTAGACCAACAAGACGTGACAGTGCAGTGTACTGGCCTTGACTGGACCCCAGATTGTTTAAAATAATACAGCTGTCAGGACATTTGGGGAATAACAAGGAACTTTTGAATTTGGACTACATTTTAACTGATTTTACTGAATCAGTATTAAAATTCTTGGGTGTAAAAAAACATTATTAAAAATATTTCCAATCACTTTCTGGCTTTTAAATTGAGAAGTCCACATAAAGTATTTTATGTATAATTTAATTTTTATTTAACTACATAGAAGTTTTGTAAAGCAGAGCTTGCCAATAGAAACATAATGTGTGCCACATATGTAAGTTTAAATTATAGAATCCACATTTTAAAAAGTAAAAAGAGATTAAATTAATTTTAATTAAAATTTTATTTAAGCCGATATATCCAAAGTTGTATTTCAACATATAGTCAGTATTAAAAGTTAGTGAGACATTTTACTTTTTTTTTAAGTATTCATTCTTCAAAATTCAGTGAGTATTTTACATTTATTATAAAATAACTTGAATTGCCCTCTAAATTTAGAGGACAAATTTTCAGCAGAAACAGTCAAGCTCTATTTAGATTTTATAAAACTTTCAGTTGACAGAGTAGTTATGTATTCAAATTGTTTCAGACATGCTTAAGACTTATATAATGACTGAATCAATAATCACTTTTTAAGTTTGAATTTAAGATAGACATTCAATTCCTTCATTATACTAGCAATATTTTAAGTGACTATCATATTGGATATCATACTGGATAATAGCACCATCCAAAGTTGATATGGATCACTGATATGATTTGGCTCTGTGTCTCCACCCAAATCTCATGTCAAATTGTAATCCCCACAGGTCAGGGGAAGCAACTGGCAGGGGGTGATTGGATCGTGGGGGCAGATTTCCCCCTTACTGTTCTCATGATACTGAGTGAGTTCTTAGGAGATCTGATGGCTTAAAAGTGTGGTACTTGCCCCCCTTGCTCTCTCTGTCCTGCTCGCCATGTGAGATGTACCTTGCTTCTCCTTCACCTTCTGCCATGATTGTAAGTTTGCCTCCCCAGCCATATGAAACTGTGAGTCGATTAAACCTCTTTTCTTTATAAATTACTCAGTCTCAGGTAGTTCTTTACAGCAGCATGAAATACAGTCACTTAAATAAGCCAATACCATTTATAGGTTTATGTCATTTTGCATAATTTTATCTATTCAAGGGATCCATGGATAAAGGCTCTGCAGGATTCTGGAGGAGAATTGGTAATAAGGCCAAGCTGTAAAAGCCAGGGCACCCCCAGAAAATTGGAGCTCAGGTCAAGAGTCCAACTGAATGTAGGGTGGTCAGAGCAGAGCTGCTGGGCATTGCAGCCTTTCGGTCTTCTGCTTCTTTGCACTGGAACATGTTGACAACTAGGCAAATCTTGTTTATTAGCTATTTTTAAATAACTCTTGTTTATTATTTATTTTTAATATTTAAAAATAATGAACTTTGCCGGGTGTGGTGGCTCAAGCCTGTAATCCCAGCATTTTGGGAGGCCGAGGCAGGTGGATCATGAGGTCAAGAGATCGGGACCATCCTGGTCAACAAGGTGAAACCCCGTCTCTAGTAAAAATACAAAAAATTAGCTGGGCATGGTGGCGTGTGCCTGTAACCCCAGCTACTCAGGAGGCTGAGGTAGGAGAATTGCCTGAACCCAGGAGGCGGAGGTTGCGGTGAGCCGAGATCGCGCCATTGCATTCCAGCTGGGTAACAAGAGTGAAACTCCATCTCAAAAAAAAAAAAAAAAAAAAAAAAAACTTTATTGCTATTTGTTGAGTCTGCATTGAATCCTTTATTAAAGTAGAACCAGAGTTGTATACCACACAAGATACTTAAATTTAAAAGGGGAAAAGAAGAATATGTTGATCAGATTTGAATGCAGAGATTCTGCTCTTGACTCTGCCTCCTAAGCAGTGACTACATTGAATATACTCTCTCAGTTGCACCAGATTTACCTGTTGCTCTCTGCTGACTACTCTGTAAATGGTTTATAGCCGAAGCTTCATTGTAGTATGAAACTTCATTTTATTTTTAAAAACCTTTCTTTGTTGTCTAGAGCCTGTGTGGTGCCCATATCTCCTTGTCCCAAGGGCCTCCCTTGCCTTGAAAGCCTTCTTATTACACCAGCCTTGGAATGGACAGTATTCTTTGGACATTTCTCATGTGTAAGTTTTTTCATTTTTCTTTTTGTTTCATAATTTACTTGGGATTGAAGGACACCCATGAAAGTCAGCCATGGCCTATACTCCAGAATTTAAAGGGAATGGAGCCTTTAAAGCCAAGAGACACTACAGACTTGCCAGGCTCCCTCTGGCTTCCATCTCTCAGGGGCTTTTGTGGAAGTGTGGGTCAGTGAGGAGCTGTGAGGTCGTGTATTGCTCTCCAGTGGCTGTGTGCTTGTCTTATGGTCTGAACATGGATGTGTCATGACGATAAAAAGGTTGCACGTGAAGAGGGCAATGGAAGCCAGGGGAATTTGGAGCCAGGCCCATGCTTTTCAAAAGCAGCATCAACCATTGTGGAAGACAGTGTGGCAATTCTTCAAGGATCTAGAATTAGAAATACCATTTGACCCAGTAATCCCATTACTGGGTATATACCTAAAGGATTATAAATCATTCTACTATAAAGACACATGCACAAGTATGTTTATTGCAGCACTGTTCCCAATCGCAAAGTCTTGGAACCAACCCAAATGTCCATCAGTGATAGACTGGATAAAGAAAATGTGGCAAATATATACCACGGAATACTATGCAGCCATAAAAAAAGGATGAGTTCATGTCCTATGCAGGGACATGGATGAAACTGGGAACCGTCATTCTCAGCAAACTAACACAAGAGAAAACCAAACAGCACATGTTCTCACTCATAAGTGGAAGTTGAACAATGAGAACACATGGACACAAGGAGGGGAACATCACACACCTGGGGCCTGTCGAGGAGTGGGGGGCTAGGGGAGGGATAGCATTAGAAATATTTAATGTAGATGATGGGGCGATGGGTGCAGCAAACCACCATGGCACGTGTGTACCTGTGTAACAAACCTGCATGTTCTACCCATGTATCCCAGAACTTAAAGTATAATAATAATTTTTTAAAAGCAGCATAATTAGCTTCAGGGGTTTACTGTGTTTTACAAATCTCAATATTTGACTCATTGCAAAAAAATTCACAGAAACTATTATTAGTGATTATTAATTAAATTCACAAATATTGCTGAACTCCTGCCATGTGCAGCATGGATTGGGGGTTTAAAGATAATGCCGGGAGGTGTCTGTTCTCTAAGCACTGTCTCCTCAGAATATTCATTCTGCAGAGCTCAGTGAATGAGCAGATCCCTTTAGCAATTGCTAAGTCCTTCATTCAAAGAAATCTAAACCTGATAGATTTTAAAGCCTGCTAATAAATGTCCTGTTTCTTGAAAGCTAAGGAGACTCTCTTTACTTATTTTGTTGTTTTTGACTCAATAAGATAAAAGCAGATCTTAAAGGTGATTAGTGGGGTCCTGTGTAGATTTTTGTTATTTTGGTCTATAACCAGGTTTTTAACCAAGAACTACAAAGAAGGTTATCTCTGTATTAACACGACTTTTTTCAGGTCAAGAAATACGTGATTTTAAGTGAAGAGATAATGAACTCATTCAAAATCTTTTCTGTACAGTGACTATCCAGAAAATGAAGAAATAAAGAATCTCCTCCAAGAACAGTTGAATTCATTGTCTAAGTAAGCATTCCATGTTTTATTAGAAGATAGTAACACGAGAAAGAAAAATATAATTAGACTTTTCAAAATTATGTTTTAGAAAATATTAGTGGCCCAAGAAGAGACTATTTTGTTTGCAGAAGTTTGCTTCCCTTTAGAACCTGTGTTTTGCAGAAAAAGTACTTATTCATTAGTTATAGTGACAGAGCATTTGCCTTCACCAGGTTCATGAGTCCAGCTGCTCTGGTCTCACATCAGGGCAGACTGGATGCTGCAGTGTGAGCATCCTTATAGCTCAGCCTGCCTCTACCACAAACCTCCATGAAGCCTCACAGTGGAAGACAAATCACAGGGCAATTCTGGGTCTGCTTCCCACTTCTAAAATGAGTTCTCTGTGTCAGGTGCTGGTGTACACAAGTCTGGCTAAGAAATGAATGTGCTCTCTGGAGCCAAGGGCATTTAACAGAATGTACTGGGAATAAGAAAGGAAAAAATATGTGTCCATAAGGAGTTCTTGGGGAAAGCATAACACATTTTTGCAATCCAGAATCTGTTAGGAGTAATTATAGTGTTTAACAAATTAAGCATAAGATGTTTTATTGATGGGAAATTTAAAATAATTAGTTTTTGCTATGCAAAAATTAACATTTACGTTTAAATGGGAAGCTATAGATTTAAAGAATATCTTCCTGCCTGACTTGTGAATATTCAGTATTCGACTATTTTAGAAACATCAATTTATAAAAGCACTAGCGATTCATCCTTACTTTATTTTTTAAATCGTTTCAGAATAAATTACGAATGCCATTTTTTTTATTTACTGTTCCCGATGATTAGCAAAATGGTTTTGTCAACAATGGCATTCTTGTTCCGGTAGTTAGGCACCTGATACTTTCAAAACTGCTGCAAGCCTAGAAACCAGAAATCATAGCCCTGCAGCTCCCTGTGGTGGTTGACAGCTGCTACTTCTCCAATCCTTGAGAACACTCTCAGCCCCCTTCAACTTTTGTAATTTCAGGGTCATGGTAAAGTACCTTGTCTTGTGTAAATTCTCTATATTTATATAAAACATATTATTTGACTGAAATTTTTCATTTCAAGAGTATATTGATCAACCTCCATGCTTTATTGTTTGATTCAAAACTTTTGTCTGGTTTCCTTCTGCAGTGACATAAAGAAACTATTGCTTGATCCAGAATTCACTCTCTTGCAGAGGTGCCTGCTTGTTTCAAGGTAATATTGTTTGATGTATTCTGTATAAGAGACAGGATTTCAAGTTAACTCATTTCTTTTAAGGGTTTTTAGTTACAAACACTTAGATTTTAGAAAATTTTATCAGTTCATTCTTTAGATATAACTTAAAATAATTTTGAGAGTTGTAATAACAAATCGGGAAAAAATCAAATTGCATTTTAAATGTGAGATCTAGGCTTTCTCTCTGGAAAGCACTTCCTTCTACAGCTTTTTTAAATATGTGTTTTAAAATATTGGATGCAAACTGCATATATTTAAATATACCAATAAATTATATTTAAAAGTGACAACCTGTATATTCTGACTTACAATAGAGTTTGCCACTTATAAAAAAGACTCCACTCCCCACAGAATAAATAGCACATTACTTTCATACCTTATCTAGCCGGTTATCCCAGAGGAACTTCTTACTAATGTGAATCACTGGCCCACATTGAAAGGTGTGCTAATGTCAAACCAGATAAACAATTGTTCCTAACACAGAACGGAAAGATGTTGGGGTCTGAAGGGGTCCTGTGCAGTCAGGCCCCTGTACTGTTGGAGACCCAGTAGCAGGCTGGAAAACTTGCTGCCTCCCCCTTTCACCCTGCCAGGCTCCATGCCAGTGTCCCAGTGGATATGTGACAGCACCCTCTTCCAGTCCCTCAGTCTACTCTAGGAACCATCCAGGCCCAGGTGTTCTGTGAGTACAGTCGAAACTTTACTTCATCCTTGCCAGGCTCTATGGTGATGAATCGGAGCTGCACTTCTGGACTGTTGCTGCCCACTACCTGCACAGCTTATCCCAGGAAAAGCCAGCTAGCACACCCGCTTTTATAGAAGCTGCTCCTCGGGACAAATTGAGCAACCCACTGGATATATGCTATGATGTGCTCTGCGAAAATGCCTACTTTCAGGTAGTCCACTTCACATAGCACTTGGGAAACTTTCAAACTAAGTTACTGTTCAGCAATAGAAATAAGCCCTTGAAAATTAGCTGAGTGTGGTGGTGCATGCCTGTAGTCCCAGTTACTCAGGAAGCTGAGGCAGGAGAATCCCTTGCACCCAGAAGGCTGAGGTTGCAGTGAGCCAAGATTACACCACTGCACTCCAGCCTGGGCAACAGAGCAAGACTCTGTCTCAAAAAAAAAAAAAAAAAAAGAAAAAAAAAAGAAAAGAAAAAAGAAAGAAGGAAAAGAAAGAAGCCCTTGATCTTTGCATTAAAAAAAGCCTGATTCAAGATTTGAAAAGCTCATAAACAATTACTGATTTTTTTCACCAAACATTAAAGTTTTATTATTAAACGGTCTTAATTTTTTAATTTGTCTTACATTTTTTTTTTTTCCCCTGGGGGTAAGCTGTATTTGATTTGGAAACATGTCCATGCTATATTAAAGAAACTTGAAATTTACAAAATAACAACTATCATAATAATCAGACATTTGTAAACAAATTCCATGTAAAGTTATATAAGTTTAGAAAACTTACTAATAACTATACTACAAATGGCTAACTCTTATGAAATCTAGGAAGTACGACTGGAAGATAGATAAATGACCACAGCTTGCTTTTTATCACTGAGTGACTCACTCATTCTTGCTGGCCCTGTTTCAACGAACTTGGTGCCAAGCCTAAGGGAAAAGGAAATATAAAAGAGTAAAAACACAAAACTCTCAACCTGGCTTTAAGAGCCAAGAATTCAAAGGTTTAAAGTAGACTCTGCCCCATGTTTTAGTGTAACTTCACATGTTGAGTATTCAGAAATATGTCATGGGATGGAATACATTTTCTCACTTCTGCTTAACATATATATCCACCTTACCAGGAACAAAATAAACTTCTGCTCTAAGCCAGGTTAGAAAACTGCATCCCATGGACCAAATCTGGTCTAACACACTTTTGTAAGTAAGTTTTTCTAACACACAGCCATATCCATTTGTTTCTGAATTGGTTATAGCTGATTTCACATTATAATGGCGATGCTGAGTAGTTGCAACAGTATGGATTATACAGTCTGCTCTTTTACAAAGTTTGCTGACCTCTGTATATTGTGTGTGTGGTTTTGTTTTGTTTTGTTTTTGTTTTTGTTTTTAATTTGTCTTACATTTTTAACTTAGGTTCATTTTAATTCTGTTGTTAATTTTCTATAAATAACTTATAGTTTATCCACTTGATTTGAATTTGCCATTCACATCATAATTTCTTTAACCTCCTGCAGAATACTTGAATAAACATAGGTGTTTTATCCAGTTCTACTTAAGTGCCAGTTTCTGTAAGCAGGCAGGTATGCATGCAAGTGTTAATATCCATCAACATTTTTTATTTTCAAATTCTTGTTAAATTTTTGGAGTTCTATAAAGTTGATTATCTAATAACCTGAAAAGTCAAAGATCATTTTATTGAATGGTCTTATTAAGTACAGTAAAATTTAAATAATTCCAAAGTCTTATAATCCAGGCTAAATTTTTCTTCTTTTCCAATTCTAGAAATTTCAGCTGGAAAGGATTAATCTACAGGAAGTGAAACGGTCAACTTATGATCATACAAGGAAATGTACAGACCAGCTACTACTCTTGGGTCAGGTATGTTCAGTTTTTATAACTCTTTTCTGCTTCATGAAATTGCTAATTAGTATTTCAGAGCAATGTATCTAGATGTATACATCATAATATTTTCCTCTCGAATGTACCTCTTCCCCCTATAGTCAGTTTAGGCTTTCTTTCAAAATAATACCAATAAACCTAATAAGAAAGTAAAAACATATGGTTAACCAGCTTGCAATTTAGGCCTCCATACAGTGAAGCCAAGCTATTTGTTTTGTTTAGTTTCTGCATCTGAATTGACTGGTGCAAAGCTGAAATAGGCAATTACTCAAGCACTTAGATCAGGTATCCCCAAACATGCGGCCCCCTGAGGCCATTTATCCAGCCCTCCTGTGCATTTCAGGAAGGGGCACCTCTTTCCTTGGTGGTCAGTGAGAGGAGCACAGTATGTGGCGGCCCTCCAAGGGTTTGAGGGACAGTGAACTGGCCCCCTGTGTAAAAAGTTTGGGGACGCCTGACCTAGATACACCAGACTCTGGCTTTATGTTTGTCTCAAAAGAGTAGAGTAGCATTCTGTTTAATTTTTGTATTTATAAACAAAATATTCAATTGCATTTTTCAAAAATGAATGTCTTCCTTTAGTTTTCCACATTATGAATTTTAAAAAGTTATGTTGAAGGAAAACGTTCTCATAATTAGAAAAACCGTTTGTCTTATTAGACAGACAGAGCTGTGCAGTTGCTGTTGGAAACAAGTGCCGATAACCAGCATTATTACTGTGATTCACTGAAAGCCTGTTTGGTCACTACCGTCACCTCGTCAGGCCCCTCTCAGAGCACCATTAAGTTGGTGGCAACAAATATGATTGCCAATGGCAAATTGGCAGGTAAGGCACACTTGGTATATTTGTCATCTTTCTGAAAAATAAAACCTTGTTCCCAGCAAAGTATTTGATTAGTAGGAACATTTCTTTCTTTTTTACATATGCTGAAGAAAAATTCTTGCTATCTCTATATGTCAGATGACTATAAAACCAGAACCCGTTGTTCACACTTTTCAGAGTGAAAGAGGGCGCTGTTGATTGCTGCGATTGTAGGCATAAATCCAACAAGCCTAGGCAGACCAGAGCAGTAAAACCTGTGACAGAACTGCGCTTTCCCTGCTATTCCCCAGACTGTATGGTGCTTCCTACCCTGGCAAATTGAGTAATAACAACTAACACAAAACTCTTAATATTATGTTTTAAAATTTAAGTCAAGAATGTCTTCAGTAGGTATAAAGTGTACAAGACTAGACGAAGTCAAATGGGATTTAATTTTTTAATGACTTCTCAAAGAAGGAGCTGCAGAGTCATTGAGGGCTGCACTTTTGTCTTTCAGAGGGTGTTCAGCTGCTCTGCCTGATAGACAAGGCTGCAGACGCCTGCCGCTACCTGCAGACATACGGTGAATGGAATCGGGCCGCATGGCTGGCGAAAGTAGGTGGTTCCAGGTTTCAGTAGGTGCCCTCAACATTTGAGATAGAAAGCTCATCTTGAACTTGGGACTTAGGACTTAGAAGCATTTTTTTGGCCTGCAAAGCTGCTTTGCAAATACCTTCTTGCAGCTTTCATCCTCTTCCAGTTCTTTATGAGTGTAAATTGCTTTACTTCTTTAAAAATGGATCTCGCATTGGCAGCAATTAAGTAAAAGCAGCTGCCTCCTTTTCCTGCTGGGTTCTGAGCCTAAACTACATTCCAGAGGTGTACCAGGCCCTGGGTCCTGTAGGTTCAGACTGTTATCATTCATGGTATGCAGCAGCTTCAGGTCAGTGTGCTAGTCAAACAGAGGCAAGCCTGTATTTCCTAGGAACAGATCTCACTTCAACTGAACTATTATTTTTTCTTTGTAGAGTGCAGGATGTTTTTGTTGTTAACACGGGCGTCTTTCTCAGGTCCGTTTGAACCCTGAGGAGTGTGCTGATGTTTTAAAGCGTTGGGTTGACCACCTTTGTTCTCCACAAGTCAATCAGAAATCAAAGGCTCTCCTGGTCCTCCTCTCTCTGGGCTGCTTTTTCAGCGTGGCAGAGACGCTTCACAGGTAAACCAAGAACACACGCGGGCTGCTCGGGACTGCCTGTGAGCACTCACTTTCTGTTCTCTAACGGTTGGTTCTAGCAGGTGATGGTACTCAATGTGTGAAGTGAAAGGAGAAGTATGCATTTCAGGTTTGTCAGAAAAACCAAAGGAGAATGGAACTGTCCACATTCATTACATGGTCTAGGAGCTATGATCGTTTCCTACTAATGTACTGGTCAAACCTAACTGGCACCTAGTAAAAAGGAATTTAAAAGTCTTCAGAGAATTGGGGTCCATTTTGCTTTGACTAGAGCAACTGAGAGGAGGCCCAGAGAGCAGGAGGATAGGTAACAGAAGGCATGATGAGGGGGAGATGTCCTGTCTAAAAATCGAAGAGGAGCAACCATCACTAATTGTGGGGCATTTCATGTATTCAAAACTAAGGGAGGTAGATTGAAGAAATATGACAAAAGGTGACTTGTCAACTATGGACAGTGGATACATGGGCACTTGTCATATCTCTAGACTTTTGTGTATTTAAACTATTTCATAATACTTTTAAGTATTGATTTTTTAAAGCTTGGGTTTGGAGATGTGACTATTCTTCCCTCCTTTTTTTAATAAACCAGGGCTTAGAAAAGTGCTCGTATCTTATGCAGGGAAAATGTGTAAATGTCTTTATACAGAAATATACCCTTCAATGGTGCTGCCCACCAGTGACATAAATCACAAAGTGTAACTCTTGTTTTGTTCTGTTGAGCAGCATGAGATACTTTGATAGAGCAGCCTTATTTGTGGAAGCTTGCCTTAAGTATGGAGCATTTGAAGTCACTGAGGACACAGATATCCTTTGCGAGGTTGCTTATAGTGACGAGGAAAAAAGTGGCCTGCATGGATTTTGGAATTTCTCTTAGTTGTGTTGCCTGGACAGGAGCTATATTATATTGTGAAAGATCCATGTTCTGATTTTCTGATTCACCAAAGCCAGGAAAGAGGGAGAAATTGGAGGAGAAAGAATCAGAAAAGAAGGTGGCTGCACCACTGGCATCAGCTCTGACTAGGATGGAGGGAAGCAGGAAGGACTAGAGAACGGGGCCCCCAAGTCTTGTTTGAACTTAAAAAGAAGATGAAGGAATGATTTGGGAAACAGGTAGAAGGACCTGGTACTTTCAAATAGTACTTGTTCAAGACCAGGCATTCCATAGAATAAATTGTATATATTTATCTAGAAAAAAATACACTGGAATAACTAAAAAAAGACTTCCGTGATCACCCCTAGTGGCAATATAAAATGGAACAAAATTACAGCACTTGAAGAGGGATACTGCTCAGGCCAGCCACTCTGATCCACCCACCAGACCAGCCAGGGCATTTTGTTTCTTCTAAATGTCGGTTGAGCAACATCAGTTTCTTTGAAAAGAATGAACTTGAGAATGCCGCTCCCGGGGCAGTGCTTGTGCAGCCCTGCTGCCGCTCGCTGCACTTCGCTTCCAGGAAGCTTGGTTTTAAGCTCTCATGTCTACATGGCAGGTACTTGGTTATTTCTCTCTGTCTCTCTCTGTCTCTGTCTCTGTCTCTGTCTCTGTCTCTCTCTCTCTCTCTCATTCTCACATACACACTCACTCTGTGTGTGTGTTTATAATTTGTTTTTTTCTAAAGAAAATTAAACTAAAACCAAACTAAAAACATTTGTTTTTCTTTTTTTGAGGCAACGTCTCATTCTTCTGCCCAGGCTGGAGTGCAGTGGCATGATCATGGCTCACTCCAGCCTCAACTTCTTGGGCTCAAGCAATCCTCCCACCTCAGCCTCCCAAGTAGCTGGGATTACAATTGCATACCACCATGCCTGGCTGTTTTTTTCTTTGGCAGAGATGGGGTCTTACTGTGTTGCCCAGGCTGATCTTGAACTCCTGGCTCAAGCGATCCTCCCACCTTGGCCTCCCAAAGTACTGAGATTACAGGCACGAGCTACCCAGCCCTACACTGAAAGTTTTAAAAAATTAAAGCCTGAGCCTACTCAAGATTATGTATACCTAGTCACTGGGAAGGTGACTGGTCCAGTGTATCCATTTTGAAGATCAAAGCATCAGCACAGAATACCCAATAGGCTGTTTAAAAAAATAAAAAATAAAAACACAACAGGACAGGGCTTTCTGAAACACAACATCCAGATACATGGAACTTTGAGAAATAAATATCTGCCCCCAAACTGCTAGCCTCTCAGACTTTCAAATGGAATGCGGATATATGCAGGTTAAGTTTATCATTCATCTTCCAGTCTTTAGTTGAGTATAGGTTATGGAAGGATGTTGGTTGGGTTCTCTTGAAGGAGAAGCTATGGACTCAGCTGGTGTGAAAGGGGATAATGGCACAGACTGAGACATGGCCTCCTATAGCCTGAATCACCCTCCACCCGCAAAGAGGCTGCTGTGTTCATCCTGTGCTGCCCGCTGTGGACGCCAGGTCCCTTCTGAGCAGCCAGCAGAGCAGAGGTGACTCATCTTTCCTGCCTCTGGGAGCCCATGGGGAAGCCTCATCACAGCCCCTTTTATTCTTCTTTTCCTTAACTATGGTTTACAGAAACTCCTCACTGCTGTATATGCAGATTATGCCCGGAGTCTGAAGAGCCTCGGTTTTAAGCAGGGAGCAGTTCTCTTTGCTTCAAAAGCTGGAGCAGCTGGAAAAGACTTACTGAATGAGCTGGAGTCCTCCAAGGAAGAACCCAGCAAAGAGTGACAGCTTAATAAATGCCAGGGAATCTGATGTGGAAGGCAGATGGGAAGGGGGTATGGTCTGGCTGTGGTCACCATCACAGTCCAGGATGACGAGGAGTACAGGATCCTGTGAGCTATTTCACCACTGTTCTAAGGCTATGTGTGCCCAAATGCATGTAACCATCTGTGCTGGGAGTAAGATTTGTATCCTGTGTTGGTCTCAGAAAGAATGCGAATGCTTACGATTTTGAAAGTCCATAATATTTTATACTTTTGGAGAGAGCTTTAAGAATCCCTGGAAATACTTTTTGTTGGGTAGAGATAGCCCATCCCCCATATCCGGGACCCACATTCGGCAGGCCGCCTCTAGAGATCAGTCTACCCAGCAACAAGGCAAGCCAATCATCTCCCCACTTTAGCCCGCCAAAGCTAAACCAACCCTTGCACACCACGACATTCCCCTCCGCCCGCCACCAATCACTCCGCGACACCTCGCCTATACAGGCCGCCGCCCCTATAAAAACCCTCTCTGGCAGCTGCTGGGTGCAGCTCTTCCCTCTCCCACTCGAGTTGCCCGCAGACCCAAATAAACCTGGACTCGGCCCAACGGTTCCTCAGATTAAATTATTTTGGGAAGGGTCTCTGCGGGTCGCACATTTGGTGCCGAAACCCGGGAGGTGTGAGCGGCTGGTCCACCAGCGGCCCCCTCCCTCTGGCAACCCCCTTCCTCTGAATTGGCCTCCACGCTCCGGATAAGGTAAGTCCATTTGCTTGCCTATCTTCCCCGCGGTGCGTGTGGTGGCCTCTTTTCCTTTCGCGTCTCCCACTCCACGGATCCCTCGCCAAGCGCCGGCCGGCCCGAGTCAGATCCTCCAACCAGGCTCCAGGAGCCTTGGAAGTGATTAGACGAGGGACGCCTCCTCTGGTCTTTCCCACACGCACATTCACATAATAGGGGCAGCCAGACGGGGGACGCCTCCTCTGACTCTTCCTATTTCCCTCTAGAGGGGCTGTGGGACAGACGGGACGCCTCTTCCCACACCACTCTAGCCCAATCCCGCTAAAAGGAAGGTCCCGCCACACGCGCCATGGGGAACACGGAGTCTCAAATTCCTAACAACACCCCTCTCGGGTGCTTACTCCAACTTTTCTCGGCTGGGCTACTCCCAGATCCTCAAACGAAAGAAGCTTATCTTTCTATCCCAAGTGGCCTGGCCCCAATACCAGCTTGATAACCGGTCACATTGGCCTCCAACTGGTACTTTCGATTTCAACGTCCTACGAGACCTAGACAATTTTTGTCGCCGTACTGGCAAGGATCGTGAGGTGCCGTACGTCCAGGCTTTTTGGGATTTGCGTTCCCACCCCGACCTCTGCTCCTCCTGTTCCACTCATCAAGTTCTCTTAGCTCGTACCCCTCCCAAGGTCAGCTCTCCCCCTCCTTATGAACCGCAGGAGGAGCTGCCTGATCATCTGTCGCACCCCCCTCCTACTCACCCCAACCCCCCGCCTCCGCCGGTTGCAGGACCTGCCCCCGCTCCCCCAACTTCCTCTACCTCTGCCCCCACACCAACAGCTCCTCCTCCTCCTTCCTCGTCCTCCTCCCCTCCTGCCGTCGCGGTGCCGCCCCCTTTAAGTTCTCCAGTTGCGGCCCATACTCGTTCCCACCCACCGACTGTCTTGGTGCCAGTTCGTGAGGTGGCCGGGGCAGAAGGTCTCGTCAGAGTTCATGTTCCTTTCTCCCTCCAAGACCTGGCTCAAATCGAACGCCGACTTGGATCTTTCTCGGCTGATCCCCCCACCTATATTAGGGAGTTCCAGTACCTTACTCAAGCCTATAGTCTCACATGGCACGATATCCGTGTCATTTGCACCTCCACTCTTTCCGCAGAAGAACATGAGTGCATTCTAGCGGCGGCTAGACATATAGCTGACAGGGACCATGCTATAAACCCCAACCAGGTCCCCGTTGGGGCTGAAGTTCTCCCTAGCACAGACCCCCGGTGGATTTATCAGGAGGGGCCAGGATCCCACATCCCAGCTCGTGACCGCATGCTCCAATATCTCCCACGGGGCATGGATACTGTCTCCAATAAGGTGGTAAACTATGACAAACTTAGAGAAATAACTCAAAGGGCAGATGAAAATCCCACTCTCTTTCTCGGCCGCTTGCAAGATGCTCTTGTCCGTTTTACCCGGCTGGACCCCGCGTCCCAAAGTGGGGCGACTGTTCTCGCCTCCCATTTCATCTCACAATCTGCCCCTGATATCCGGAAAAAACTAAAAAAGGTTGAAGATGGGCCGGAAACCCCCATATAGGACCTGGTAAAAATGGCCTTTAAAGTTTTTAACGCCCGGGAGGATACAGCAGAGGCAGCCCGCCAGGCCCGAATGAAGCAGAAGGTCACTCTACAAACCCAAGCCTTGGTGGCAGCTCTGCGGCCGGCAGGGGGTGGGAAATCTGGTGGCCGTCAGCGCCCACCCCCCTCCGGGAGCTTGCTTCAAATGTGGAAATGAGGGTCACTGGGCCTCCAACTGCCCACAACCCCGTCCACCCACTAAACCTTGCCCCCTTTGTCAACTCATGGGACACTGGAAGTCGGATTGCCCCAGTGTGCCCAAGGCCTCAGCCGCCCTTGGCAGAGGGATTGGATCACGCGGGGCAACCCTGGATGATCCAGCCTCCGACCAGAGTGCACGAAAGTCGGATTCTTCCGGAGGTTTCTGTCCCGAGTTGCTGGGGCTCTTAAACGACTAGAGAGGCCCTGGCTCCTCAACCCCGCTTACCCTTGCCGAGCCCAGGGTGTCGCTTCAGGTAGCGGGTAAAAGTGTCTCCTTCTTACTCGATACGGGGGCTACCTATTCCGTACTTCCTTTTTACCATGGTAAAACTCGTCCTTCCCAGGTTTCTGTTATGGGGATTGATGGCGCCCCCCACGTCCCACGGCAAACGCCTCCGTTAACTTGCTCATATGGTCCCACTTTGTTTAGTCATTCCTTCCTAGTCATCCCTTCCTGTCCCCTGCCCCTGTTGGGCCGCGATATTCTTGCCAAACTCCACACCAACATCACCTTCTCCCCCACCACCAACTGCCGCTTCCTAGCGCTACTCCACAGTTCTGACCCTCCGTCTACTCCCACAAACTCTCTTTCCCTCCTCCCAGACGTCAACCCCCAGGTCTGGAACACTGAAACACCCACAATTGCCAAACACCACCAACCTGTCAAAATTTCCCTTAAGGAACATTCTCCCAGATTCCTCTGTCGTCCCCAGTTCCCCATCTCCAGGAAGCACCGCCTTGGACTTTCTCCCATCGTCAACAGACTCAAAGGTCGCGGCCTCCTCATCCCCATCAACTCCCCGTGTAATACTCCCATCCTCCCTGTTCGCAAACCGTCTGGAGAGTATCGACTGGTCCAGGATCTCCGCCTGGTCAACGATGCCGTCATCCCCATACACCCGGTTGTCCCCAACCCCTACACCTTACTCTCAAAAATCCCCCACAACACGGCTTTCTTTTCAGTCCTGGATCTCAAGGATGCCTTCTTCACCATTCCCCTTCACCCTGATTCATACTTCATTTTCGCCTTCACCTGGGAGGACCCACACACAGACCTTTCTCAACAACTCACTTGGACGGTCCTCCCCCAGGGCTTCAGGGACAGCCCTCACTTACTTGGGCAAGCTCTGGCCGCCGACCTCCTTGACTGCAACCTCGCTCCTTCTGTTGTCCTTCAATATGTTGATGACCTGCTGGTCTGCTCTCCCAGCCACCCTGAATGTGTTCGGGCCACCACCCTCTTGCTGAACTTTCTGGGCTCGAGGGGGTACCGCGTAACCCCCAAAAAGGCCCAAATAGCCACCCCCTCTGTAACCTACCTGGGCCTGCAAATAACTCCTGGAAAAAAATCTATCACAGCTGACCGCTTGCAGGCCCTCAGGTCCCTCCAACCACCCCAGACGGCAGCAGAAATACTCTCCTTCCTGGGAATGGTTGGGTTCTTCCGCCACTGGGTCCCAAACTTTGCCCTCCTGGCAAAACCACTATACCAAGCCGCCGCGGACACTCCCGAGGGACCGTTGTCCTCTCCAGGTGCGGTCACACAAGCTTTCCACACCTTACTCCAAACTCTATGCGCCTCCACAGGCCTGGCCTTACCCAACCCTAGCCTCCCTTTCCACTTGTACACTGATGAAAGGGCTCATGTGGCCCTAGGAGTCTTAGCGCAGCCCATTGGCCCCACCCTTCTTCCCTTAGCCTATCTCTCCAAACAACTGGGACCCACCGGAAAAGGGTGGCAGCCTTGTCTCCGGGCACTGGTGGCAGCCGCTATTCTCACCCCAGAAGCCCTCAAAATAAATTTGCAGCAGCCACTTCAGGTCTTCTCCCCCCATAAGCTCCAGGAACTCTTTTCTCACCAGTCCTTGCCACACCTGGGACCTTCTAGGATCCAGCTCATGCATCTACTCTTTATAGAAAATCCCAACATTACTCTTTCCCACTGTCCTGCCCTAAACCCGGCCACCCTCCTTCCTGATCCCGCCGCTTCCCCCGCCGAGCATAGCTGCCCCGAGGTTCTATCTGAGGCCCAGTCCCCACGACCGGATCTACAGGCTACCCCCCTAAAGGCAGCTGTAACCCTCTTGGTAGACGGCAGCTCTTTCTCACGTCCCTCCAAACCTCGTGCAGCTGGGTATGCCGTCGTCACCCACTCTGAAGTCATTGAAACCCACTCCCTACCTTTAGGTACCACCTCCCAACAGGCAGAGCTTGTCGCACTCACCCAAGCTCTTAAATGGGCAAAAGACAAGATCGTCAACATCTACACAGACTCCAAGTATGCCTTCCTTATTGCACATTCTCACTGTATGATCTGGAAGGAAAGAGGCTTCCTCACCACCAAGGGTACCCCGGTAATCAATGGCAAGCTTATCGCTGGCCTCATCGAGGCCATCCAACTGCCTGTTTGTTAAACAAGTAGCCATCATTCATTGTCGGGGACATCAGTCCTCGGGGTCTCCTGAGGCACTCGGTAATGCATTTGCCGATAGGACAGCAAGGGACACTGCGCGAAACTGTCCACCCCCGGCCAAAATATATTTTCTATCTCATTGTTACAATCCTCAGTATTCTGACACCGAACTCCAAACCCTACAATAAACCCCTGGTGTTGCCTTCAGAGATGGATGGGCCTTTAAACATAACCTACTTATCCTTCCCCAGTCCCAAAAAACCACAATCATACGGGACATCCATAACTTGCTCCATATCGGACCAAAAGCCTTACTCCACTCCCTTACACCCCTGCTACACCCCAGTGGACTCGCTCAAACCATCCACCAAGTCCACAAAAACTGTCTCACGTGTGCAAAGACCAATTCTCAAGGGGCGTGTCACCTCCGCCAGCAACTCCACCAGCTCCGCGGGTTCTTACCGGGTCAGGATTGGCAGATTGATTTCACCCATATGCCTAAACACAAACGCTTTAAGTATTTGTTAACCCTGGTTGACACTTTTTCAGGATGGATAGAGGCTTTCCCTACCACCTCTGAGTCGGCTGACCAAGTGGCCCACCATCTGATCCAGGACATTATCCCTCGTTTTGGACTCCCAGCTACCATCCAGTCCGACAACGGCCCCGCCTTTATCTCCAAGGTCACTAATGCTGTTTCTACCTCCCTAGGAATCCAGTGGAAACTCCACGCTGCCTACCATCCTCAATCTTCTGGTAAGGTAGAGCGAGCCAACGGGCTCATCAAGGAGCAGCTCACCAAACTCTCCTTAGAACTCCGACAGTCGTGGATCACCCTGCTTCCCCTAGCCCTTGCCAGGTTATGGGCGCGTCCACGGGGCTCATCACAGCTCAGCCTGTTCAAACTCCTTTACGGGCGCCCCTTTCTGCTGTCCACCCCTCCACCTCCAAACACAACCCCCCTGGAAAATTATCTCCCCTACTTCACCCTCCTCAGGAACCTCCTCAGGGAGCACACAAATTCCTCCATACCCCACCCCTCTAATCCTCCTACCAATTCCAAGGGAATCTCCCCTGGAGACCCAGTCTTCATAAAAACCCTTACCCCAAGGCCTCTAGTTCCTCGGTGGGAGGGCCCTTACACGGTCATCCTCGCCACCCCTTCAGCCATTAAAGTCGCACAAATCCCGTCGTGGGTCCACTTGTCCCGAGTGAAAAGGTGTCCTGATGGCCCCCCCTCTTCCCGCTGGGAGTGTACTCCTACTGGCCCTCTATCTCTCAAACTTACCAAAACTTAACCCCTCTCAGTATGTCTGGAGATTCTTCCTTACTGAAAACTATACCAAGACACATCATATATGTGACTCCTCCCCTTACTCTCACAATCATCTCCTAGCCACCTCGGACTGTCCCGCTGCGGGGTGCTCACACCCCATTCAGGTCAACTTTTCCTCCTTTTTTAACTCCAAGGTCCCCCGCCCTGTACTCTGCTTCCACTACAAACAGCCTGATGGCTGTAAGGCCTCTTCCTGGCACTCTTGTCTGGGCTGTGTCTGGTCATCCTGTACCCTGGACCAAGTCCCACCATACCCGAACAGTAAAAACGGTTTCTCACCTGTAACCAGAACTCCACAATTAAACCCCCAGGGAACCCCAATGGGAAAAAACCAATTCACTCTAACCATTTCCGACCCGTGGGACCAAAGATGGACCAGTCCTCAAAAGGCAGCCCTTTACGACTTCCCAAAACAACAGTTCCCGTCCTCACACCTGTACATATGGCGCGCTTACGTCCTTACCCCCGCACAGGTTCGTTCTTCCATACAAAGTCAGGAACAAGTCCTAACCAACCAGCTCCAACCCCGCAACACCCCCTTTTCATGGATCGCCCTCCTCAGGGAGGGATTGGCACTTGCCAATCAGTCCGGGCTTACTAATTTAACCTCCTGCCTTCTGTGTGCCACTCTAGGACAGACTCCCCTCGTTGCGGTACCGGTTCCCTTCCCGCATAATACCTCGGAACCATCCAACCCCTTTACTCCTATTCCTAACGTACACCTCTATGCTCTACCTGAGTCTCAGCTTCCGGCCTGCTACTCCCTAGGCCACAGTTACTCCCATTGTAACCACACCAGGCGGGTTTCAACCAACCTAACCGCTCCACTGGGCATTTTCTTCTGGTGCAATGGCACCCTAACCAAAACCCTGTCCTCTAGCCAGCCTCCAACTCTCTTATGCCTTCCAGTCACCCTAGTACCTCGGCTCACTGTCTACTCTCCGGCCGAGTTCCTTCTACTACAGGTCCCACAGGCTCCGTCTCATCGCGCCCGAAGGGCGGCCTTCCTCCCGGTGGCTGTGGGCCTATCCCTTACAGGCTCCGCGCTGGCCGCTGGGATGGGAGGAGGGGCATTGTTCCATTCTCACCAAGCTCTGGCTCGCCTTTCCTCACAACTTCAGGCAGCCATTGAGGACTCAGCAGCGTCTCTAGCATCTCTCTGACAGATCACCTCAGTCGCCCAGGTAGCCCTCCAAAATCGGAGGGCGCTGGATCTACTTAACGGCGGAGCGTGGAGGAACCTGCATCTTCCTACAAGAAGAATGCTGCTACAGTGTCAACAAGTCCGGACTGGTAGAAACGCGAATTGAAAATCTCCAAAAAATCAAAACCAGCCTCCAAAATTACAAGTTTTCAACAGAAGCCTCCGCATGGTGGTCGTCTTCCATGTATACCCTCCTATCCCCACTACTTGGACCCTTACTAATAATCTGTCTTCTTTTACTCATTGCTCCTTGTCTTTTCCAGTTCCTCCAGCGATGGCTTCAAGAACTAACCCGAGTTACCATCAACCAAATGATGCTACAACCAGTCTTCCCCCTCCCGGAGCCAAACTACGATAACACCACACCAGCACCTGTCCCCCAGGACAACTACACCACTCCCCCACCAACCTCCCCAGAAAACTACATCCTTCTGCCCACTTCTCAGGCTCCCTAAGAAATCAAACCCCTCCGCCGCCCACCTTCAGCAGGAAGCAGCCAGAACGACCTCGTCGTCCTTTTTCCTTTTTAGGGAGTCGGGAATGTTGGGTAGAGATAGCCCATCCCCCATATCCGGGACCCACATTCGGCAGGCCACCTCTAGAGATCAGTCTACCCAGCAACAAGGCAAGCCAATCATCTCCCCACTTTAGCCCGCCAAAGCTAAACCAACCCTTGCATGCCACGACATTCCCCTCTGCCTGCCACCAATCACTCCGCGACACCTCGCCTATACAGGCCGCCGCCCCTATAAAAACCCTCTCCGGCAGCTGCTGGGTGCAGCTCTTCCCTCTCCCGCTCGAGTTGCCCGCAGACCCAAATAAACCTGGACTCGGCCCAACGGTTCCTCAGATTAAATTATTTTGGGAAGGGTCTCTGCGGGTCGCACATTTGATGCCGAAACCCGGGAGGTGTGGGCGGCTGGTCCACCAGCGGCCCCCTCCCTCTGGCGACCCCCTTCCTCTGAATTGGCCTCCACGCTCCGGATAAGGTAAGTCCATTTGCTTGCCTATCTTCCCCGCGGTGCGTGTGGTGGCCTCTTTTCCTTTCGCGTCTCCCACTCCACGGATCCCTCGCCAAGCGCCGGCCGGCCCGAGTCAGATCCTCCAACCAGGCTCCAGGAGCCTTGGAAGTGATTAGACGAGGGACGCCTCCTCTGGTCTTTCCCACACGCACATTCACATAATAGGGGCAGCCAGACGGGGGACGCCTCCTCTGACTCTTCCTATTTCCCTCTAGAGGGGCTGTGGGACAGACGGGACGCCTCTTCCCACACCACTCTAGCCCAATCCCGCTAAAAGGAAGGTCCCGCCACACGCGCCATGGGGAACACGGAGTCTCAAATTCCTAACAACACCCCTCTCGGGTGCTTACTCCAACTTTTCTCGGCTGGGCTACTCCCAGATCCTCAAACGAAAGAAGCTTATCTTTCTATCCCAAGTGGCCTGGCCCCAATACCAGCTTGATAACCGGTCACATTGGCCTCCAACTGGTACTTTCGATTTCAACGTCCTACGAGACCTAGACAATTTTTGTCGCCGTACTGGCAAGGATCGTGAGGTGCCGTACGTCCAGGCTTTTTGGGATTTGCGTTCCCACCCCGACCTCTGCTCCTCCTGTTCCACTCATCAAGTTCTCTTAGCTCGTACCCCTCCCAAGGTCAGCTCTCCCCCTCCTTATGAACCGCAGGAGGAGCTGCCTGATCATCTGTCGCACCCCCCTCCTACTCACCCCAACCCCCCGCCTCCGCCGGTTGCAGGACCTGCCCCCGCTCCCCCAACTTCCTCTACCTCTGCCCCCACACCAACAGCTCCTCCTCCTCCTTCCTCGTCCTCCTCCCCTCCTGCCGTCGCGGTGCCGCCCCCTTTAAGTTCTCCAGTTGCGGCCCATACTCGTTCCCACCCACCGACTGTCTTGGCGCAACTTTGTGAGGTGGCCGGGGCAGAAGGTCTCGTCAGAGTTCATGTTCCTTTCTCCCTCCAAGACCTGGCTCAAATCGAACGCCGACTTGGATCTTTCTCGGCTGATCCCTCCACCTATATTAGGGAGTTTCAGTACCTTACTCAAGCCTATAGTCTCACATGGCACGACATCCGTGTCATTTGCACCTCCACTCTTTCCGCAGAAGAACATGAGCGCATTTTAGCGGCGGCTAGACATATAGCTGACAGGGACCATGCTATAAACCCCAACCAGGTCCCCGTTGGGGCTGAAGTTCTCCCTAGCACAGACCCCCAGTGGATTTATCAGGAGGGGCCAGGATCCCACATCCCAGCTCGTGACCGCATGCTCCAATGTCTCCTACGGGGCATGGATATTGTCTCCAATAAGGTGGTAAACTATGACAAACTTAGAGAAATAACTCAAAGGGCAGATGAAAATCCCACTCTCTTTCTCGGCCGCTTGCAAGATGCTCTTGTCCGTTTTACCCGGCTGGACCCCGCGTCCCAAAGTGGGGCGACTGTTCTCGCCTCCCATTTCATCTCACAATCTGCCCCTGATATCCGAAAAAAACTAAAAAAGGTTGAAGATGGGCCGGAAACCCCCATACAGGACCTGGTAAAAATGGCCTTTAAAGTTTTTAACGCCCGGGAGGATACAGCAGAGGCAGCCCGCCAAGCCCGAATGAAACAGAAGGTCACTCTACAAACCCAAGCCTTGGTGGCAGCTCTGCGGCCGGCAGTGGGTGGGAAATCTGGTGGCCGTCAGCGCCCCCCCCCTCCGGGAGCTTGCTTCAAATGCAGAAATGAGGGTCACTGGGCCTCCAACTGCCTACAACCCCGTCCGTCCACTAAGCCTTGCCCCCTTTGTCAACTCACGGGACACTGGAAGTCGGATTGCCCCAGTGCGCCCAAGGCCTCAGCCGCCCTTGGCAGAGGGATTGGATCACGCGGGGCAACCCTGGATGATCCGGCCTCCGACCAGAGTGCACGAAAGTCGGATTCTTCCGGAGGTTTCTGTCCCGAGTTGCTGGGGCTCTTAAACGACTAGAGAGGCCCTGGCTCCTCAACCCCGGTTACCCTTGCCGAGCCCAGGGTGTCGCTTCAGGTAGTGGGTAAAAGTGTCTCCTTCTTACTCGATACGGGGGCTACCTATTCCGTACTTCCTTTTTACCATGGCGAAACTCGTTCTTCCCAGGTTTCTGTTATGGGGATTGATGGCGCCCCCCACGTCCCACGGCAAACGCCTCCGTTAACTTGCTCATATGGTCCCACTTTGTTTAGTCATTCCTTCCTAGTCATCCCTTCCTGTCCCCTGCCCCTGTTGGGCCGCGATATTCTTGCCAAACTCCACACCAACATCACCTTCTCCCCCACCACCAACTGCTGCTTCCTAGCGCTACTCCACAGTTCTGACCCTACGTCTACTCCCACAAACTCTCTTTCCCTCCTCCCAGACGTCAACCCCCAGGTCTGGAACACTGAAACACCCACAATTGCCAAACACCACCAACCTGTCAAAATTTCCCTTAAGGAACATTCTCCCAGATTCCTCTGTCGTCCCCAGTTCCCCATCTCCAGGAAGCACCGCCTTGGACTTTCTCCCATCGTCAACAGACTCAAAGGTCGCGGCCTCCTCATCCCCATCAACTCCCCGTGTAATACTCCCATCCTCCCTGTTCGCAAACCGTCTGGAGAGTATCGACTGGTCCAGGATCTCCGCCTGGTCAACGATGCCGTCATCCCCATACACCCGGTTGTCCCCAACCCCTACACCTTACTCTCAAAAATCCCCCACAACACTGCTTTCTTTTCAGTCCTGGATCTCAAGGATGCCTTCTTTACCATTCCCCTTCACCCTGATTCATACTTCATTTTCGCCTTCACCTGGGAGGACCCGCACACAGACCTTTCTCAACAACTCACTTGGACGGTCCTCCCCCAGGGCTTCAGGGACAGCCCTCACTTACTTGGGCAAGCTCTGGCCGCCGACCTCCTTGACTGCAACCTCGCTCCTTCTGTTGTCCTTCAATATGTTGATGACCTGCTGGTCTGCTCTCCCAGCCACCCTGAATGTGTTCGGGCCACCACCCTCTTGCTGAACTTTCTGGGCTCGAGGGGGTACCGCGTAACCCCCAAAAAGGCCCAAATAGCCACCCCCTCTGTAACCTACCTGGGCCTGCAAATAACTCCTGGAAAAAAATCTATCACAGCTGACCGCTTGCAGGCCCTCAGGTCCCTCCAACCACCCCAGACGGCAGCAGAAATACTCTCCTTCCTGGGAATGGTTGGGTTCTTCCGCCACTGGGTCCCAAACTTTGCCCTCCTGGCAAAACCACTATACCAAGCCGCCGCGGACACTCCCGAGGGACCGTTGTCCTCTCCAGGTGCGGTCACACAAGCTTTCCACACCTTACTCCAAACTCTATGCGCCTCCACAGGCCTGGCCTTACCCAACCCTAGCCTCCCTTTCCACTTGTACACTGATGAAAGGGCTCATGTGGCCCTAGGAGTCTTAGCGCAGCCCGTTGGCCCCACCCTTCTTCCCTTAGCCTATCTCTCCAAACAACTGGGACCCACCGGAAAAGGGTGGCAGCCTTGTCTCCGGGCACTGGTGGCAGCCGCTATTCTCACCCCAGAAGCCCTCAAAATAAATTTGCAGCAGCCACTTCAGGTCTTCTCCCCCCATAAGCTCCAGGAACTCTTTTCTCACCAGTCCTTGCCACACCTGGGACCTTCTAGGATCCAGCTCATGCATCTACTCTTTATAGAAAATCCCAACATTACTCTTTCCCACTGTCCTGCCCTAAACCCGGCCACCCTTCTTCCTGATCCCGCCGCTTCCCCCGCCGAGCATAGCTGCCCCGAGGTTCTATCTGAGGCCCAGTCCCCACGACCGGATCTACAGGCTACCCCCCTAAAGGCAGCTGTAACCCTCTTGGTAGACGGCAGCTCTTTCTCACGTCCCTCCAAACCTCGTGCAGCTGGGTATGCCGTCGTCACCCACTCTGAAGTCATTGAAACCCACTCCCTACCTTTAGGTACCACCTCCCAACAGGCAGAGCTTGTCGCACTCACCCAAGCTCTTAAATGGGCAAAAGACAAGATCGTCAACATCTACACAGACTCCAAGTATGCCTTCCTTATTGCACATTCTCACTGTATGATCTGGAAGGAAAGAGGCTTCCTCACCACCAAGGGTACCCCGGTAATCAATGGCAAGCTTATCGCTGGCCTCATCGAGGCCATCCAACTGCCTGTTTGTTAAACAAGTAGCCATCATTCATTGTCGGGGACATCAGTCCTCGGGGTCTCCTGAGGCACTCGGTAATGCATTTGCCGATAGGACAGCAAGGGACACTGCGCGAAACTGTCCACCCCCGGCCAAAATATATTTTCTATCTCATTGTTACAATCCTCAGTATTCTGACACCGAACTCCAAACCCTACAATAAACCCCTGGTGTTGCCTTCAGAGATGGATGGGCCTTTAAACATAACCTACTTATCCTTCCCCAGTCCCAAAAAACCACAATCATACGGGACATCCATAACTTGCTCCATATCGGACCAAAAGCCTTACTCCACTCCCTTACACCCCTGCTACACCCCAGTGGACTCGCTCAAACCATCCACCAAGTCCACAAAAACTGTCTCACGTGTGCAAAGACCAATTCTCAAGGGGCGTGTCACCTCCGCCAGCAACTCCACCAGCTCCGCGGGTTCTTACCGGGTCAGGATTGGCAGATTGATTTCACCCATATGCCTAAACACAAACGCTTTAAGTATTTGTTAACCCTGGTTGACACTTTTTCAGGATGGATAGAGGCTTTCCCTACCACCTCTGAGTCGGCTGACCAAGTGGCCCACCATCTGATCCAGGACATTATCCCTCGTTTTGGACTCCCAGCTACCATCCAGTCCGACAACGGCCCCGCCTTTATCTCCAAGGTCACTAATGCTGTTTCTACCTCCCTAGGAATCCAGTGGAAACTCCACGCTGCCTACCATCCTCAATCTTCTGGTAAGGTAGAGCGAGCCAACGGGCTCATCAAGGAGCAGCTCACCAAACTCTCCTTAGAACTCCGACAGTCGTGGATCACCCTGCTTCCCCTAGCCCTTGCCAGGTTACGGGCGCGTCCACGGGGCTCATCACAGCTCAGCCTGTTCGAACTCCTTTACGGGCGCCCCTTTCTGCTGTCCACCCCTCCACCTCCAAACACAATCCCCGTGGAAAATTATCTCCCCTACTTCACCCTCCTCAGGAACCTCCTCAGGGAGCACACAAATTCCTCCATACCCCACCCCTCTAATCCTCCTACCAATTCCAAGGGAATCTCCCCTGGAGACCCAGTCCTCATAAAAACCCTTACCCCAAGGCCTCTAGTTCCTCGGTGGGAGGGCCCTTACACGGTCATCCTCGCCACCCCTTCAGCCATTAAAGTCGCACAAATCCCGTCGTGGGTCCACTTGTCCCGAGTGAAAAGGTGTCCTGATGGCCCCCCCTCTTCCCGCTGGGAGTGTACTCCTACTGGCCCTCTATCTCTCAAACTTACCAAAACTTAACCCCTCTCAGTATGTCTGGAGATTCTTCCTTACTGAAAACTATACCAAGACACATCATATATGTGACTCCTCCCCTTACTCTCACAATCATCTCCTAGCCACCTCGGACTGTCCCACTGCGGGGTGCTCACACCCTATTCAGGTCAACTTTTCCTCCTTTTTTAACTCCAAGGTCCCCCGCCCTGTACTCTGCTTCCACTACAAACAGCCTGATGGCTGTAAGGCCTCTTCCTGGCACTCTTGTCTGGGCTGTGTCTGGTCATCCTGTACCCTGGACCAAGTCCCACCATACCCGAACAGTAAAAACGGTTTCTCACCTGTAACCAGAACTCCACAATTAAACCCCCAGGGAACCCCAATGGGAAAAAACCAATTCACTCTAACCATTTCCGACCCGTGGGACCAAAGATGGACCAGTCCTCAAAAGGCAGCCCTTTACGACTTCCCAAAACAACAGTTCCCATCCTCACACCTGTACATATGGCACGCTTACGTCCTTACCCCCGCACAGGTTCGTTCTTCCATACAAAGTCAGGAACAAGTCCTAACCAACCCCACAACACCCCCTTTTCATGGATCGCCCTCCTCAGGGAGGGATTGGCACTTGCCAGTCAGTCCGGGCTTACTGATTTAACCTCCTGCCTTCTGTGTGCCACTCTAGGACAGACTCCCCTCGTTGCGGTACTGGTTCCCTTCCCGCATAATACCTCAGAACCATCCAACCCCTTTACTCCTATTCCTAACGTACACCTCTATGCTCTACCTGAGTCTCAGCTCCCGGCCTGCTACTCCCTAGGCCACAGTTACTCCCATTGTAACCACACCAGGTGGGTTTCAACCAACCTAACCGCTCCACGGGGCATTTTCTTCTGGTGCAATGGCACCCTAACCAAAACCCTGTCCTCTAGCCAGCCTCCAACTCTCTTATGCCTTCCAGTCACCCTAGTACCTCGGCTCACTGTCTACTCTCCGGCCGAGTTCCTTCTACTACAGGTCCCACAGGCTCCGTCTCATCGCGCCCGAAGGGCGGCCTTCCTCCCGGTGGCTGTGGGCCTGTCCCTTACAGGCTCCGCGCTGGCCGCTGGGATGGGAGGAGGGGCATTGTTCCATTCTCACCAAGCTCTGGCTCGCCTTTCCTCACAACTTCAGGCAGCCATTGAGGACTCAGCAGCGTCTCTAGCATCTCTCCGACAGATCACCTCAGTCGCCCAGGTAGCCCTCCAAAATCGGAGGGTGCTGGATCTACTTAACGGCGGAGCGTGGAGGAACCTGCATCTTCCTACAAGAAGAATGCTGCTACTATGTGAACGAGTCCGGACTGGTAGAAACGCGAATTGAAAATCTCCAAAAAATCAAAACCAGCCTCCAAAATTACAAGTTTTCAACAGAAGCCTCCGCATGGTGGTCGTCTTCCATGTATACCCTCCTATCCCCACTACTTGGACCCTTACTAATAATCTGTCTTCTTCTACTCATTGCTCCTTGTCTTTTCCAGTTCCTCCATCGACGGCTTCAAGAACTAACCCGAGTTACCATCAACCAAATGATGCTACAACCAGTCTTCCCCCTCCCGGAGCCAAACTACGATAACACCACACCAGCGCCTGTCCCCCAGGACAACTACACCACTCCCCCACCAACCTCCCCAGAAAACTACACCCTTCTGCCCACTTCTCAGGCTCCCTAAGAAATCAAACCCCTCCGCCGCCCACCTTCAGCAGGAAGTAGCCAGAACGACCTCGTCGTCCTTTTTCCTTTTTAGGGAGTCGGGAATGTTGGGTAGAGATAGCCCATCCCCCATATCCGGGACCCACATTCGGCAGGCCACCTCTAGAGATCAGTCTGCCCAGCAACAAGGCAAGCCAATCATCTCCCCACTTTAGCCCGCCAAAGCTAAACCAACCCTTGCACGCCACGACATTCCCCTCCGCCCGCCACCAATCACTCTGCGACACCTCGCCTATACAGGCCGCCGCCCCTATAAAAACCCTCTCCGGCAGCTGCTGGGTGCAGCTCTTCCCTCTCCCGCTCGAGTTGCCCGCAGACCCAAATAAACCTGGACTCGGCCCAACGGTTCCTCAGATTAAATTATTTTGGGAAGGGTCTCTGCGGGTCGCACATTTGATGCCGAAACCCGGGAGGTGTGGGCGGCTGGTCCACCAGCGGCCCCCTCCCTCTGGCGACCCCCTTCCTCTGAATTGGCCTCCACGCTCCGGATAAGGTAAGTCCATTTGCTTGCCTATCTTCCCCGCGGTGCGTGTGGTGGCCTCTTTTCCTTTCGCGTCCCCCACTCCACGGATCCCTCGCCAAGCGCCGGCCGGCCCGAGTCAGATCCTCCAACCAGGCTCCAGGAGCCTTGGAAGTGATTAGACGAGGGACGCCTCCTCTGGTCCTTCCCACACGCACATTCACATAATAGGGGCAGCCAGACGGGGGACGCCTCCTCTGACTCTTCCTATTTCCCTCTAGAGGGGCTGTGGGACAGACGGGACGCCTCTTCCCACACCACTCTAGCCCAATCCCGCTAAAAGGAAGGTCCCGCCACACGCGCCATGGGGAACACGGAGTCTCAAATTCCTAACAACACCCCTCTCGGGTGCTTACTCCAACTTTTCTCGGCTGGGCTACTCCCAGATCCTCAAACGAAAGAAGCTTATCTTTCTATCCCAAGTGGCCTGGCCCCAATACCAGCTTGATAACCGGTCACATTGGCCTCCAACTGGTACTTTCGATTTCAACGTCCTACGAGACCTAGACAATTTTTGTCGCCGTACTGGCAAGGATCGCGAGGTGCCGTACGTCCAGGCTTTTTGGGATTTGCGTTCCCACCCCGACCTCTGCTCCTCCTGTTCCACTCATCAAGTTCTCTTAGCTCGTACCCCTCCCAAGGTCAGCTCTCCCCCTCCTTATGAACCGCAGGAGGAGCTGCCTGATCATCTGTCGCACCCCCCTCCTACTCACCCCAACCCCCCGCCTCCGCCGGTTGCAGGACCTGCCCCCGCTCCCCCAACTTCCTCTACCTCTGCCCCCACACCCACAGCTCCTCCTCCTCCCCTCCTGCCGTCGCGGTGCCGCCCCCTTTAAGTTCTCCAGTTGCGGCCCATACTCGTTCCCACCCACCGACTGTCTTGGCGCCACTTTGTGAGGTGGCCGGGGCAGAAGGTCTCGTCAGAGTTCATGTTCCTTTCTCCCTCCAAGACCTGGCTCAAATCAAACGCCGACTTGGATCTTTCTCGGCTGATCCCTCCACCTATATTAGGGAGTTTCAGTACCTTACTCAAGCCTATAGTCTCACATGGCACGACATCCGTGTCATTTGCACCTCCACTCTTTCCGCAGAAGAACATGTGCGCATTCTAGCGGCGGCTAGACATATAGCTGACAGGGACCATGCTATAAACCCCAACCAGGTCCCCGTTGGGGCTGAAGTTCTCCCTAGCACAGACCCCCAGTGGATTTATCAGGAGGGGCCAGGATCCCACATCCCAGCTCGTGACCGCATGCTCCAATATCTCCTACGGGGCATGGATACTGTCTCCAATAAGGTGGTAAACTATGACAAACTTAGAGAAATAACTCAAAGGGCAGATGAAAATCCCACTCTCTTTCTCGGCCGCTTGCAAGATGCTCTTGTCCGTTTTACCCGGCTGGACCCCGCGTCCCAAAGTGGGGTGACTGTTCTCGCCTCCCATTTCATCTCACAATCTGCCCCTGATATCCGAAAAAAACTAAAAAAGGTTGAAGATGGGCCGGAAACCCCCATACAGGACCTGGTAAAATGGCCTTTAAAGTTTTTAACGCCCGGGAGGATACAGAAGAGGCAGCCCGCCAGGCCCGAATGAAACAGAAGGTCACTCTACAAACCCAAGCCTTGGTGGCAGCTCTGCGGCCGGCAGGGGGTGGGAAATCTGGTGGCCGTCAGCGCCCCCCCACCCCGGGAGCTTGCTTCAAATGCGGAAATGAGGGTCACTGGGCCTCCAACTGCCTACAACCCCGTCCGTCCACTAAGCCTTGCCCCCTTTGTCAACTCACGGGACACTGGAAGTCGGATTGCCCCAGTGCGCCCAAGGCCTCAGCCGCCCTTGGCAGAGGGATTGGATCACGCGGGGCAACCCTGGATGATCCGGCCTCCGACCAGAGTGCACGAAAGTCGGATTCTTCCGGAGGTTTCTGTCCCGAGTTGCTGGGGCTCTTAAACGACTAGAGAGGCCCTGGCTCCTCAACCCCGCTTACCCTTGCCGAGCCCAGGGTGTCGCTTCAGGTAGCGGGTAAAAGTGTCTCCTTCTTACTCGATACGGGGGCTACCTATTCCGTACTTCCTTTTTACCATGGCGAAACTCGTCCTTCCCAGGTTTCTGTTATGGGGATTGATGGCGCCCCCCACGTCCCACGGCAAACCCCTCCGTTAACTTGCTCATATGGTCCCACTTTGTTTAGTCATTCCTTCCTAGTCATCCCTTCCTGTCCCGTGCCCCTGTTGGGCCGCGATATTCTTGCCAAACTCCACACCAACATCACCTTCTCCCCCACCACCAACTGCTGCTTCCTAGTGCTACTCCACAGTTCTGACCCTACGTCTACTCCCACAAACTCTCTTTCCCTCCTCCCAGACGTCAACCCCCAGGTCTGGAACACTGAAACACCCACAATTGCCAAACACCACCAACCTGTCAAAATTTCCCTTAAGGAACATTCTCCCAGATTCCTCTGTCGTCCCCAGTTCCCCATCTCCAGGAAGCACCGCCTTGGACTTTCTCCCATCGTCAACAGACTCAAAGGTCGCGGCCTCCTCATCCCCATCAACTCCCCGTGTAATACTCCCATCCTCCCTGTTCGCAAACCGTCTGGAGAGTATCGACTGGTCCAGGATCTCTGCCTGGTCAACGATGCCGTCATCCCCATACACCCGGTTGTCCCCAACCCCTACACCTTACTCTCAAAAATCCCCCACAACACGGCTTTCTTTTCAGTCCTGGATCTCAAGGATGCCTTCTTCACCATTCCCCTTCACCCTGATTCATACTTCATTTTCGCCTTCACCTGGGAGGACCCACACACAGACCTTTCTCAACAACTCACTTGGACGGTCCTCCCCCAGGGCTTCAGGGACAGCCCTCACTTACTTGGGCAAGCTCTGGCCGCCGACCTCCTTGACTGCAACCTCGCTCCTTCTGTTGTCCTTCAATATGTTGATGACCTGCTGGTCTGCTCTCCCAGCCACCCTGAATGTGTTCGGGCCACCACCCTCTTGCTGAACTTTCTGGGCTCGAGGGGGTACCGCGTAACCCCCAAAAAGGCCCAAATAGCCACCCCCTCTGTAACCTACCTGGGCCTGCAAATAACTCCTGGAAAAAAATCTATCACAGCTGACCGCTTGCAGGCCCTCAGGTCCCTCCAACCACCCCAGACGGCAGCAGAAATACTCTCCTTCCTGGGAATGGTTGGGTTCTTCCGCCACTGGGTCCCAAACTTTGCCCTCCTGGCAAAACCACTATACCAAGCCGCCGCGGACACTCCCGAGGGACCGTTGTCCTCTCCAGGTGCGGTCACACAAGCTTTCCACACCTTACTCCAAACTCTATGCGCCTCCACAGGCCTGGCCTTACCCAACCCTAGCCTCCCTTTCCACTTGTACACTGATGAAAGGGCTCATGTGGCCCTAGGAGTCTTAGCGCAGCCCGTTGGCCCCACCCTTCTTCCCTTAGCCTATCTCTCCAAACAACTGGGACCCACCGGAAAAGGGTGGCAGCCTTGTCTCCGGGCACTGGTGGCAGCCGCTATTCTCACCCCAGAAGCCCTCAAAATAAATTTGCAGCAGCCACTTCAGGTCTTCTCCCCCCATAAGCTCCAGGAACTCTTTTCTCACCAGTCCTTGCCACACCTGGGACCTTCTAGGATCCAGCTCATGCATCTACTCTTTATAGAAAATCCCAACATTACTCTTTCCCACTGTCCTGCCCTAAACCCGGCCACCCTCCTTCCTGATCCCGCCGCTTCCCCCGCCGAGCATAGCTGCCCCGAGGTTCTATCTGAGGCCCAGTCCCCACGACCGGATCTACAGGCTACCCCCCTAAAGGCAGCTGTAACCCTCTTGGTAGACGGCAGCTCTTTCTCACGTCCCTCCAAACCTCGTGCAGCTGGGTATGCCGTCGTCACCCACTCTGAAGTCATTGAAACCCACTCCCTACCTTTAGGTACCACCTCCCAACAGGCAGAGCTTGTCGCACTCACCCAAGCTCTTAAATGGGCAAAAGACAAGATCGTCAACATCTACACAGACTCCAAGTATGCCTTCCTTATTGCACATTCTCACTGTATGATCTGGAAGGAAAGAGGCTTCCTCACCACCAAGGGTACCCCGGTAATCAATGGCAAGCTTATCGCTGGCCTCATCGAGGCCATCCAACTGCCTGTTTGTTAAACAAGTAGCCATCATTCATTGTCGGGGACATCAGTCCTCGGGGTCTCCTGAGGCACTCGGTAATGCATTTGCCGATAGGACAGCAAGGGACACTGCGCGAAACTGTCCACCCCCGGCCAAAATATATTTTCTATCTCATTGTTACAATCCTCAGTATTCTGACACCGAACTCCAAACCCTACAATAAACCCCTGGTGTTGCCTTCAGAGATGGATGGGCCTTTAAACATAACCTACTTATCCTTCCCCAGTCCCAAAAAACCACAATCATACGGGACATCCATAACTTGCTCCATATCGGACCAAAAGCCTTACTCCACTCCCTTACACCCCTGCTACACCCCAGCGGATTCGCTCAAACCATCCACCAAGTCCACAAAAACTGTCTCACGTGTGCAATGACCAATTCTCAAGGGGCGTGTCACCTCCGCCAGCAACTCCACCAGCTCCGCGGGTTCTTACCGGGTCAGGATTGGCAGATTGATTTCACCCATATGCCTAAACACAAACGTTTTAAGTATTTGTTAACCCTGGTTGACACTTTTTCAGGATGGATAGAGGCTTTCCCTACCACCTCTGAGTCGGCTGACCAAGTGGCCCACCATCTGATCCAGGACATTATCCCTCGTTTTGGACTCCCAGCTACCATCCAGTCTGACAACGGCCCCGCCTTTATCTCCAAGGTCACTAATGCTGTTTCTACCTCCCTAGGAATCCAGTGGAAACTCCACGCTGCCTACCATCCTCAATCTTCTGGTAAGGTAGAGCGAGCCAACGGGCTCATCAAGGAGCAGCTCACCAAACTCTCCTTAGAACTCCGACAGTCGTGGATCACTCTGCTTCCCCTAGCCCTTGCCATGTTACGGGCACGTCCACGGGGCTCATCACAGCTCAGCCTGTTCGAACTCCTTTACGGGCGCCCCTTTCTGCTGTCCACCCCTCCACCTCCACCCCCCTGGAAAATTATCTCCCCTACTTCACCCTCCTCAGGAACCTCCTCAGGGAGCACACAAATTCCTCCATACCCCACCCCTCTAATCCTCCTACCAATTCCAAGGGAATCTCCCCTGGAGACCCAGTCCTCATAAAAACCCTTACCCCAAGGCCTCTAGTTCCTCGGTGGGAGGGCCCTTACACGGTCATCCTCGCCACCCCTTCAGCCATTAAAGTCGCACAAATCCCGTCGTGGGTCCACTTGTCCCGAGTGAAAAGGTGTCCTGATGGCCCCCCTCTTCCCGCTGGGAGTGTACTCCTACTGGCCCTCTATCTCTCAAACTTACCAAAACTTAACCCCTCTCAGTATGTCTGGAGATTCTTCCTTACTGAAAACTATACCAAGACACATCATATATGTGACTCCTCCCCTTACTCTCACAATCATCTCCTAGCCACCTCGGACTGTCCCGCTGCGGGGTGCTCACACCCCATTCAGGTCAACTTTTCCTCCTTTTTTAACTCCAAGTTCCCCTGCCCTGTACTCTGCTTCCACTACAAACAGCCTGATGGCTGTAAGGCCTCTTCCTGGCACTCTTGTCTGGGCTGTGTCTGGTCATCCTGTACCCTGGACCAAGTCCCACCATACCCGAACAGTAAAAACGGTTTCTCACCTGTAACCAGAACTCCACAATTAAACCCCCAGGGAACCCCAATGGGAAAAAACCAATTCACTCTAACCATTTCCGACCCGTGGGACCAAAGATGGACCAGTCCTCAAAAGGCAGCCCTTTACGACTTCCCAAAACAACAGTTCCCGTCCTCACACCTGTACATATGGCGCGCTTACGTCCTTACCCCCGCACAGGTTCGTTCTTCCATACAAAGTCAGGAACAAGTCCTAACCAACCAGCTCCAACCCTGCAACACCCCCTTTTCATGGATCGCCCTCCTCAGGGAGGGATTGGCACTTGCCAATCAGTCCGGGCTTACTAATTTAACCTCCTGCCTTCTGTGTGCCACTCTAGGACAGACTCCCCTCGTTGCGGTACCGGTTCCCTTCCCGCATAATACCTCGGAACCATCCAACCCCTTTACTCCTATTCCTAACGTACACCTCTATGCCCTACCTGAGTCTCAGCTCCCGGCCTGCTACTCCCTAGGCCACAGTTACTCCCATTGTAACCACACCAGGCGGGTTTCAACCAACCTAACCGCTCCACGGGGCATTTTCTTCTGGTGCAATGGCACCCTAACCAAAACCCTGTCCTCTAGCCAGCCTCCAACTCTCTTATGCCTTCCAGTCACCCTAGTACCTCGGCTCACTGTCTACTCTCCGGCCGAGTTCCTTCTACTACAGGTCCCACAGGCTCCGTCTCATCGCGCCCGAAGGGCGGCCTTCCTCCCGGTGGCTGTGGGCCTGTCCCTTACAGGCTCCGCGCTGGCCACTGGGATGGGAGGAGGGGCATTGTTCCATTCTCACCAAGCTCTGGCTCGCCTTTCCTCACAACTTCAGGCAGCCATTGAGGACTCAGCAGCGTCTCTAGCATCTCTCCAACGACAGATCACCTCAGTCACCCAGGTAGCCCTCCAAAATCGGAGGGCGCTGGATCTACTTAACGGCGGAGCGTGGAGGAACCTGCATCTTCCTACAAGAAGAATGCTGCTACTATGTGAACGAGTCCGGACTGGTAGAAACGCGAATTGAAAATCTCCAAAAAATCAAAACCAGCCTCCAAAATTACAAGTTTTCAACAGAAGCCTCCGCATGGTGGTCGTCTTCCATGTATACCCTCCTATCCCCACTACTTGGACCCTTACTAATAATCTGTCTTCTTCTACTCATTGCTCCTTGTCTTTTCCAGTTCCTCCAGCGATGGCTTCAAGAACTAACCCGAGTTACCATCAACCAAATGATGCTACAACCAGTCTTCCCCCTCCCGGAGCCAAACTACGATAACACCACACCAGCGCCTGTCCCCCAGGACAACTACACCACTCCCCCACCAACCTCCCCAGAAAACTACACCCTTCTGCCCACTTCTCAGGCTCCCTAAGAAATCAAACCCCTCCGCCGCCCACCTTCAGCAGGAAGTAGCCAGAACGACCTCGTCGTCCTTTTTCCTTTTTAGGGAGTCGGGAATGTTGGGTAGAGATAGCCCATCCCCCATATCCGGGACCCACATTTGGCAGGCCACCTCTAGAGATCAGTCTACCCAGCAACAAGGCAAGCCAATCATCTCCCCACTTTAGCCCGCCAAAGCTAAACCAACCCTTGCACGCCACGACATCCCCCTCCGCCCGCCACCAATCACTCTGCGACACCTCGCCTATACAGGCCGCCGCCCCTATAAAAACCCTCTCCGGCAGCTGCTGGGTGCAGCTCTTCCCTCTCCCGCTCGAGTTGCCCGCAGACCCAAATAAACGTGGACTCGGCCCAACGGTTCCTCAGATTAAATTATTTTGGGAAGGGTCTCTGCGGGTCGCACACATTTTAATTTTTTAGACTTAAAATTCAAGAGATGAAATCACTTTTCTCATTGACTAAATGTCAAGATGTTTGAGAAACCTGTAGTAAATGAAATTTGTGAGCTGTTTTCTCAACTATATGCTGTACCTGTCCTTATATACAGTCTTTCAAGATACAAACAGGGCAGAAACATTTAATCTAATATTAAAGATAGCTTACCAAAGCAATTTTTTGTTTTCTTACCTTGAAAACACAGAAATGTTAATTTCTTGGTTTAAGCAGTTACTAAGTTTTGTGATTTCAGGCTCAGAGGCTCATAAGAGGTTTTAAGATTTCTGTTTAGTTCAGTAGGTGAGGTCTTTGATATTTTGACTTTTAACTACTTTTATGATACATCACAATAACCTCATTTTTGAAGTCTTTGTACTTTCATGTTCTCTCTGTTCTAATAGTTGAAATATGAGATGTAACTATTATAAATTATTGCTGAAAACATAAATGTCTGTAACTTACAAAATGATAAATAAATACAAAATTCCGTCCAGGCCTTTGTGTTCTCTGCATTGCTGTGCATGAGGCCAGGTGATACGCTGGCCCCTCAGGAGTCATCTGGTCGCCCAGCCTTCAATGCCTGGCTGCTCCTGCTGTATCCAGAGAATCCCATGGGTGCAATACAGGGCAGGAAGGACACCCACACCTCAAGCAAGTCTACCTCTGAGTCCGAGTGGGAACGTGGCTTAGCGCATGGCTCTTGGAGATGAGGAAGTGAGCATTTCCGTCTTTCTCCTCCTGAGCCAGCTGGGTGACACATCATACCCACCAAGAGGTACAATTTTTAAAGAGAAGCGTAGCCTCTTTCTACCCTTAGAGCAACCAGTCTGACCCCCTCTGCCAAGGAACTGAGCTCCATGGAAAGGAAGGCCTGTCCCAGGAATATTTGTTCCTAGCTCAGTGGTTTGGCGAGCAGTTCTAGAAGAAATCCAGGAACCATTATTGGTCCCGTCCTGGCTCATATTACCTGCCCTTTCTTTGCCTAGGCATGCTGCATTAGACTTCCTTAAGGCCACGGCAAACACAGCTTTCTTTACATTGTTTATTATGTGTCCAGATTTCTTTATTCAGCCATTGTCTTAGCTTGGGCTGTTATAACCAAATGCATAGACTGAGTGGCCTAAACAACAGACAGTTATCTCTCATAGTTCCAGAGTCTGGAGGTCTGAGACAAAGGTGCCGGCAGATTTGTTCCCGGTGAGGAACTTTCTGGCTTGTAGAGTCCTGCCTTCCACTGTGTTCTCATGTGGCCTTTCCTCTTTGTGTTCACATGAAGCAAGGGCACTCTCTCTCTTCCCTCTTATAAAGGCCCTAATCCCATCATGGGGTCAACCTCAACCTAGTTACCTCCAAAAGGCAGAATCCTCAAATACCATCACACTGGAGGGTAAGGCTTCAACATATGAATTACCAAACTTAGTAAGCAGAGAGAAAGAAGAAACTTTATGCCAGAGGAGTACATTCTGAAAAATGAATATGCTTTGGATTTAAGGCCAAGGAATAGATAATAAGGCACTGCCTGATTGTGGGAGGGAAGCGGGGCTGGGCACGGCAGCTGGGTGTGAACATGGTGAGCAGACAAGGCCCAGAGCCTGAGTTTGCGTCAGTCCAGCTGGCTAGTGTAACAGTTAGGACTCCCATGGAGACACAGAGACCAAGCCTATATTGAGACACAACTGAAAGTCCCCTTACAAACAGAGCACGTGATCTGTCCGGTGTTATTCATGGTCACAGAGCTGAAAACTGCCATACCCACCTCCAAGCATTAGAAAGCAAGAGCTCAGCAAGTGTGGATCGTTTTGACATTGAGCCTTTCTAAATAATCTTTTCATGAAAGGCTGTTAGGAACGTGTGTAGTCAGTGCACTAATGAGGTGGCTTCACAGGCTGAAACAAGCAGCTGAAATGGGGAATAAGACTGAGAATGACTTCAGGGCAGCAGCCCCCACAGAAGCTGCTGGGCCAGGCCTGGGCCCTTCCCTTTGTCACAAAGCCCGGGTAGGGGTGGAGGAGCTGCTCTGGAGGTGGGGGCTTCTTCAGGAAGAAGGCTGGGTGGGTGGTAGGTGGTGGGTGCTTCCTCTTGGCTGGTCTCGGAGCTGTTTGCTCACTGTACTTTTTCCTGCTGTGCCAGATGTGTCTGGCTGCCCCACCACAGTCCTGCTCTAGGTCTAATCATTGCTTTGGACATGGTAGCAGGACATTTTGTTCTTTCAAAATCGGTAACGGAGCAGATTCATACAAACCTCATGTCCCTCTCACACAAGTACCTGATCAGAAAGTCTCAACGTATAGACACAATTAATACAAAAACAATTTCTCTATTTGTTTCCTGGAGGCTTCCTCTTGCATGAGGATGATGTTAGGTTTCAGTGAATCCTGAGCTCTGACTACCCCTGATACTCCATTCTCAGCAACAGGATGTGACTGAAGTAAAGCATTCAGGCACAAACTTGTAATTGTGCTGCTAAAAGAGGGCCACACAGGAATGGCACACAAGGAAAAATGTTCTAGGCAATGGGGCTGTTTCTCTGGGAGCCTGCTTGGGATTATTTTGACGGACTCAAAATGACTTGTGTATGAAAGAACCCTTTTAATTAAAATGTAACAGCAGTTTTGATCGATTACATGTTGCTGCCACCTTAAAAGAAGGAAAGAGGAGCTGGGCTTTTGGAAGGCACTTCTGAAAACTGCTGGAATCCAGTGAGATGGCTGGTCTAAGAGGAAATCTGGAGAGCAGACTACCGCCTCCCTGCCTTGCGTTTTCTGCAAGGGCCCTGCATGTTTTCTTTCCTTCCACATTTGTTTGGTCATTAGTGCAGCACACATTCAAAATAACCTGGGAAAGCCCCACTTTTCTCCTGCTCAGGATGCAAATGACTCAGGCTCTCACAAGAAGTCCCTGCAGGCAGCTCAAGCCTTAAAAACGCCAAATGAACACCACCCCCACCTTATTTTCTTTCAAAAACATTGTGAAATATGACTTAAGGTAAACTATGTTCTAAGTATGAAAGAAAGAAGGACATTCTGGGTTCCACAGGTGGCCTGGCATGATTTTTAGCTTTCCCATCTTCCATATTTACAGTGAGCAAAGCCAAGGACAATTAAAGATGTTCAAATTAGCCAGGCGTGGTGGTGGGCACCTGCAATCCTAGCTACTCGGGAGGCTGAGGCAGGAGAATCGCTTGAATCTGGCAGAAGGAGGTTGCAGTGAGCCGAGATTGTGCCATTGCACTACAGTCTGGGCAACAAGAACAAAACTCCATTTCAAACAAAAAGAAAAAAGATGCCCTGATGGGCTGCTTCAGAAAGACAAGATTCAAACAAATCATTGAGAATTTAAGAAAAGAAAAAGACATTCCTCAGTCACTCCCTTAAAAATGCAACCAGACTTTGGGAGGCTGAGACAGGCATATCACAAGGCCAGGAGATCAAGACCAGCCTGACCAACATGGTGAAACCATGTCTCTACTAAAAATACAAAAATTGGGGAATGCTGGGAAGATGGCCGCCTAAGAACAGCTCAGGACTTCAGCTCCCAGTGAAAGTGCAGAGGGCGAGTGAATGCCGCATTTACAGACGAACTCTTATTGCCCACAGACCAGGAGATACCCAGGCAGAGGGGTCGCCAGTGTCGCAGTCCCAGCCGGTGCGGCTGTTTTGGCCCCCGCGGGGCTGATTCCGCCCGCGCGGCTGCTGTGACCACTCCCTGTTGCTGCGGTTCTCCGTACAAAAGCCACTGGTCTGGGAGCCCTCTTAGCTGGCGAGCAGAGCCCTGAGACAGCAGAGTTGCCCATTCATCTGAAATAGCGAGCCAGGCCAGGAGATTCCTAGGCAAAAAATCCGCCAGGAGCCGGCGCCGCGGTTCGAGCCGACTCCGTGAGTCGCAGCACGGGAGATCCCGGTGCCTTTTCAACAAGCGACCGGAACTCGGGGTCGTTCAACTTAAAAGAAAAGACTCGGAGTCAGGGAGCCAGGAGATCAGGCTCGGTTGGTCCCAGCCTTCCACCCCCAACAACAACCAAAACAAAAACAGTAATTGGAAACCCTCTGGGTTGAGCCCTTCAAACCAAGCACAGCTGAACCCGGACGGTCAGGCTCCGTGGGGGAGGGGCTTCCGCCATTACTGAGACTCTCCACCGCTACGGAGGCAGGCTGCCGTTGCCGAGGCAACCCGCCGTTGCCGAGGCAACCTCCCACAACAGAGAGAGTCCGCCATAACAGAGGCGGGGCCACCCCACCATTGCCGAGACAGTTCTAACTACGCCCATATAAAAAGGACTACAGGGAAGAGCTCAGGGCAGCTAGGCGGAGCCCACAGCAGCTCAGCAAAGCCCCTGCGGGCAGGCAGTGGCTAGGCGTGCTGCTAGCTGGGCGGATCAGACCTGAAAGAAAAATCAAAAAAGGCAGTAGTACAACGGAAACTCATAAAGCTCCAACTCCCTGGGACAGAGACAGACAACAGGTGGATAAACCCACAAAAATGGGAAGAAACCAGCGTAAAAAGGATGAAAACTCCCGAAACCAGAACACCTCTCCTCCTAAAAGGGATCACAACTCCTCACCAGCAAGGGAACCAGACTGGATGGAGAAGGAGAGTGATGAAATGACAGAATCAGACTTCAGAAGGTGGGTAGTAAGAAACTACAGAGAGCTAAAAGAACATGTTCTAACCACACGCAAAGAAAATAGGAACCTTGAAAAAAGATTGGACGAACTGCTGACGAGAATGGCCAGCATAGAGAGGAGTATAAGTGAATTGATGGAGCTGAAAAACGCAACACGAGAACTTCGTGAAGCATGCACAAGCTTCAACAGCCGAATTGACCAAGCAGAAGAAAGGATATCAGAGGTCGAAGATCAACTCAATGAAATAAAAAGAGAAGGCAAGAACAGAGAAAAAAGCGCAAAAAGGAATGAACAAAATCTTCAAGAAATGTGGGACTATGTGAAAAGACCTAATCTATGTCTGATAGGTGTACCTGAATGTGATGAAGAGAATGAATCCAAGCTGGAAAATACTCTTCAGGATATTATCCAGGAAAACTTCCCCAACCTAGCAAGGCAGACCAATATTCAAATCCAGGAAATACAGAGAACACCACAAAGATATTCCTCAAGAAGAGCAACCCCAAGGCACATAATCATCAGATTCACCAAGGTGGAAATGAAAGAGAAAATGCTAAGGGCAGCCAGAGAGAAAGGTCGGGTTACCCACAAAGGGAAGCCCATTAGACTCACAGCAGATCTCTCAGCAGAAACCCTACAAGCCAGAAGAGATTGGGGGCCAATATTCAACATCCTTAAAGAAAAGAACTTTCAACCCAGAATCTCCTATCCAGCCAAACTAAGCTTCATAAGCGAAGGAAAAATAAAATCCTTTGTGAACAAGCAAGCGCTCAGAGATTTCATCACCACCAAACCTGCTCTACAAGAACTCCTGAAAGAGGCTCTACACTTATAAAGGAACAACCAGTACCAGGCACTCCAAAAACACACCAAATGGTAAAAGAGCATCAACACAATCAAGAAGCTGCATCAACTAACCAACAAAACAGCCAGGTAGCATCAAAATGACAGTATCAAAATCACACATAACAATACTATCCCTAAAGGTCAATGGACTAAATGCCCCAATCAAAAGACACAGACTGGCAAACTGGATAAAAAGCCAAAACCCATCAGTGTGCTGTATCCAGGAAACCCATCTTACATGCAAGGATACACAAAGGCTCAAAATAAAGGGATGGAGGAAGATCTACCAAGCAAATGGAGAGCAAAAAAAGTCAGGAGTTGCAATTCTCATCTCTGATAAAATAGACTTTAAAGCAACAAAGATCAAAAGAGACAAAGAAGGACATTACATAATGGTAAAAGGATCACTGCAACAAGAAGAGCTAACGATCCTAAATATATACGCACCCAATACAGTAGCACCCAGATACATAAGGCAAGTTCTTAATGACCTACAAAGAGACTTAGACTCCCACACAATAATAGTGGGAGACTTTAACACCCCACTGTCAATATTAGACAGATCATCCAGACAGACAATCAACAAGGATATCCAGGACCTGAATACAGACCTGGAACAAGCAACCTAATAGACATTTACAGAACTCTCCACCCCAAACCCACAGAATATACATTCTTCTCAGCACCACATCACACCTACTCTAAAATTGACCACATAATTGGCAGTAAATCACTCCTGAGCAAATGCAAAAGAACAGAAATCATAACAAACAGTCTCTCAGACCACAGTGCAATCGAGTTAGAACTCAGAATGCAGAAACTAACTCAGAATCACACAGCTTCATGGAAACTGAACAACTTGCTCTTGAATGTTGACTGGATAAACAATGAAATGAAGGCAGAAATAAAGATGTTCTTAGAAACCAATGAGAACGAAGACACAACATACCAGAATCTCTGGGACACATTTAAAGCAGTCTCTAGAGGAAAATATATAGCAATGAGTGCCCACATGAGAAGAAAGGAGAGGTCGAAAATTGACACCCTATCATCAAAATTGAAAGAGCTAGAGGAGCAAGATCAAAAAAACTCAAAACCTAGCAGAAGACAGGAAGTATCTAAGATCAGAGCAGAACTGAAGGAAATAGAGACATAAAAAACTCTTCAAAAAAATCAATAAATCCAGGAGCTGGTTTTTTGAAAAGATCAACAAAATAGACAGACCACTAGCCAGATTAATAAAAAAGAAAAGAGAGAATAACCAAATTGATGCAATAAAAAATGATAAAGGGGATATCACCACAGATTCCACAGAAATCCAAACCATCATCAGAGATTATTACAAACAACTCTATGCACATAAATTAGTAAACCTGGAAGAAATGGATAAATTCCTGGACACCTGCACCCTCCCAAGCCTAAACCTGGAAGAAGCCGAAACCCTGAATAGACCGATAACATGGTCTGAAGTCGAGGCAGCAATAAAGAGCCTACCACCCAAAAAAAGCCCAGGTCCAGATGGGTTCACAGCCAAATTCTACCAGACATACAAAGAGGAGCTGATACCACTCCTTCTGAAACTATTCCAGACAATCCAAAAAGAGGGAATCCTTCCCAAATCATTTTACGAGACAAACATCATCCTGATACCAAAACCCGGCAGAGACTCAACAAGAAAAGAAAATTTCAGGCCAATATCCATGATGAACATAGATGCAAAAATATTCAATAAAATACTGGCAAACCGATTGCAACAGCATATCAAAAAGCTCATCCACCATGATCAAGTAGGATTCATCCCAGGGATGCAAGGCTGGTTCAACATACGCAAGTCCATAAACGTAATTCACCGCATAAACAGAACCAAAGACAAAAACCACATGATTATCTCAATTGATGCAGAGAAGGCTTTTGACAAAATTCAACAACCCTTTATGCTAAAAACCCTCAATAAACTAGGTATTGATGGAACGTATCTCAAAACAATAAAAGCTATTTACGACAAACCAACAGCCAATATCATACTGAATGGGCAAAAACTGGAAGCATTCCCTTTGAAAACTGGCACTAGACAAGGATGCCCTCTCTCACCACTCCTATTCAATATAGTACTGGAAGTTCTAGCCAGAGCAATCAGGCAAGAAAAAGAAATAAAGGGTATTCAAATTGGAAAGGAGGAAATCAAATTGTCTCTATTTGCAGATGACATGATTGTATATCTGGAAGACCCCATCATCTCAGCCCAAAATCTCCTGAAACTGATAAACAACTTCAGCAAAGTCTCAGGATACAAAATCAACGTGCAAAAATCACAAGCATTCCTGTACACCAGTAATAGACTTCAAGAGAGCCAAATCAAGAACGAACTGCCATTCACAATTGCTACAAAGAGAATAAAGTACCTAGGAATACAACTAACAAGGAACGTAAAGGACCTCTTCAAGGAGAACTACAAGCCATTGCTCAATGAAATAAGAGAGGATACAAACAGATGGAGAAACATTCCATGTTCATGGTTAGGAAGAATCAACATTGTGAAAATGGCCATACTGCCCAAAGTAATTTACAGATTCAACGCTATTCCCATCAAGCTACCAATGACCTTCTTCACAGAACTGGAAAAAAACACCTTAAACTTCATATGGAACCAAAAGAGAGCCCGCATAGCCAAGTCAACTCTAAGCAAAAAGAACAAAGCAGGAGGCATCACACTACCGGACTTCAAACTATACTACAAGGCTACAGTAATCAAAACAGCATGGTACTGGTACCAAAACAGAGATATAGACCAATGGAACAGAACAGAGGCCTCACAGGAAATACAACATACCCACAACCATCTGATCTTCGACAAACCTGACAAAAACAAGCAATGGGGAAAAGACTCCCTGTTTAATACATGGTGTTGGGAAAACTGGCTAGCCATGTGCAGAAAGCAGAAACAGGACCCCTTCCTGACACCTTACACCAAAATTAACTCCAGATGGATTAAAGACTTAAACATCAGACCTAACACCATAAAAACCTTAGAGGAAAATCTAGGCAAAACCATTCAGGACATAGGTGTAGGCAAGGACTTCATGACCAAAACGCCAAAAGCAATGGCAACAAAAGCCAAAATAGACAAATGGGACCTAATCAAACTCCACAGCTTCTGCACGGCAAAAGAAACAGTCAGTAGAGTGAATCGGCAACCAACAGAATGGGAAAAAATTTTTGCAGCCTACCCATCTGACAAGGGGCTGATATCCAGAATTTACAAAGAACTAAAGCAGATCTACAAGAAAAAAACAAACAAGCCCATTCAAAAATGGGCAAAGGACATGAACAGATACTTTACAAAAGAAGACATACAGGAGGCCAACAAACATATGAAAAAATGCTCATCATCACTGGTCATCAGAGAAATGCAAATCAAAACCACATTGAGATACCATCTCACACCAGTTAGAATGGTGATCATTAAAAAATCGGGAAACAACAGATGCTGGAGAGGATGTGGAGAAATAGGAACACTTTTACACTGTTGGTGGGAATGTAAATTAGTTCAACCATTGTGGAAGACAGTGTGGCGATTCCTCAAGGACCTAAAAATAGAAATCCCATTTGACCCAGCAATCCCATTACTGGGTATATATCCAAAGGATTCTAAATCATTCTACTACAAGGACACGTGCACACGAATGTTCATTGCAGCACTGTTTACAATAGCAAAGACCTGGAACCAACCCAAATGCCCAACGATGATAGACTGGATAGGGAAAATGTGGTACATATACACCATGGAATATTACGCAGCCATCAAAAACGATGAGTTCACGTCCTTTGTAGGGACATGGATGAACCTGGAAACCATCATTCTCAGCAAACTGACACAAGAGCAGAAAATCAAACACCGTATATTCTCACTCATAGGCGGGTGCTGAACAATGAGAACACATGGACACAGGGAGGGGAGCACTACACACTGGGGTCTGTTGGGGGGAAATGGGGGAGGGGCGGGGGGTGGGGAGGTGGGAAGAGATAGCATGGGGAGAAATGACAGATACAGGTGAGGGGATGGAAGGCAGCAAACCACACTGCCATGTGTGTACCTATGCAACAATCTTGCATGTTCATCACATGTACCCCGAAACCTAAAATGCAATGCAATAAAATAAAATAAAATAAAATAAAATAAAATAAAATAAAATACAAAAATTACCTGGGTATGGTAGTGCATGCCTGTAATCCCAGCTACTCAGGAGGCTGAGGCAGGAGAATCGCTTGAACAAGGGAGTCAGAGGTTGCAGTGAGCTGAGATCCAGCTACTGCACTCCAGCCTGGCAACAGAGCAAGACTCTGTCTCAAAAAAAAAAAAAAAAAAAAAAGTAACCAGAGGGTCAATTTTCTTTTTGCAGTTAAGGTTTTTGTTGTTGTTGTTCGTTTGTTTTGAGACAGAGTCTCACTCTGCTGCCAGGCTGCAGTGCAATGGTGCAATCTCGGCTTACTACGACTTCTGCCTCCCGGGTTCAGGCAATTCTCCTGCCTCAGCCTCCCAAGTAGCTGGGACTACAGGCACACGCCACCACGCCCAGCTAAATTTTTTGTAATTTTAGTAGAGACAGGGTTTCACCGTGTTGGCCAGGATGGTCTCGATCTCCTGACCTTGTGATCCACCCACCTCGGCCTCCCGAAGTGCTGGGATTACAGGCTTGAGCCATAGCTTGAAGCCTGGCAGCTGACGTGGAGAAAGAGAGAGGAAAGCTGCATACAAAGGGGCCTCTGCTGTCTCTGTCCCTGGTCAGTTGCAGGGGTAGGGTCAGCCACCCACAGCTGGCAGCCCGAATCCCTGCCTGTCACAGTAAATAAGGTGTCACTTCAACAAAACTGTGCCCACCTGTTCGTCATCTTCGGCTGTTTTTAATGACAAGGTTGAAAAGTTAGAAGGGAAGCAAGTGGCCTGAAACCCTAAAATATTTACTCTCTGGTCCTTTACAGAAAAAAGAAGTTCACTAACTCCTTCTCTAGCGTCGAAATGCTTCCTGGTGATGAAATCTCAGCTGTCCACTGCCATGTTGTTTACAGACTGGTATGAGGTCCTTTGCAATTTTTCTACAGCTAGGTGCATTAGAACCTCCCTCCTTAGAAGGATGTCGTTATAAGCTCCATCCCATCTGGCTTCTTCATAGGCCCAAGTTGCCATGAGAGTGGGCCCAAGAGACTCCAAGGTTTATCAGCCAGGCTGACCTAAGTCTTATTATTGATAATTCTGAGGTAAAAGGCATAACTGTAAGTGCCATTTCATTATAAATTATTTTTTCTTCTTTTTTTTTTTTGAGACAGAGTCTTGCTCTGTCACCCAGGCTGGAGTGCAGTGGCACAATCTCAGCTGACTGTTACCTCTGCCTCCCGGGTTCAAGCAATTCTTCTGCCTCAGCCTCCTGAGTAGCTGGGACTACAGGTGTGCGCCACCATGCCCAGCGAATTTTTGTATTTTTTTAAGTAGAGATGAGGTTTCATCATATTGGCTAGGCTGGTCTCAAACTCCTGATCTCCTGATCTACCCGCCTCGGCCTCTCAAAGTGCTGGGATTACAGGTGTGAGACACCGCGCCCAGCCCATGGCCAGATATTTTTAAGCAAATCTCCATTTTACTCCAGATACTTCTAAACATGTTCTTCTATGAGATTGTCACTTTATTCCAATCTTTTGCATTCTACCATCAGTTTTAAGCCAAAATACTTCAGGCAGGCTAGAAGATGGGGAAATATTTACGTTCCAAATAAGTGGCATGCAATCCTATTGTAGAAGAGAACCCATGGGGTGCAGGAACTCACGTATGTCCCGCTTGGGAAGAGCATCTCTGGTCAGGGAATCCTGCAGGTCCAATGACTGGGGCTTCAAATAATCCCATAGAGCTGGGCCAGGAAGTGGAACAATAATCTGGAGTGAGAAATTGACACGTTTGTAATATAATCCAATTGACATAATTCAAGAAGGAAATCGGCAAACCATTAAGTTTGCAGAGGTATATTATGGAAGGAAGAGAGGGAATCCTGAAAAACAGGGGATTTCTTAAGGCTGATTTGGGAAGGCATGACTCAGATCATTTTCTTAGGAACTGTCTTCCCAACAACACAATTTAGTCCTTCAGGTTTTTACTTCCCGGTGTTCTTCAAAAATGTATATCAATCAGGAATTTAAATGAAGACCAGCCCTTATTTGAAGCTGCTGATCTTTGCCTAGAATAGGCCAAGGAAAATACACCTCATCGCGTTAAGGAATTAGAATGCCGTTCCAGCAGATAGTATTGTAGCAAGCCTGACATGAGTTCATCTGGGTGCAGAGGATCTGATCTGAGGCTGTGTTTCCAGAATTGCCACTGCACATTTCACAGGGCCTCAGTGACTGTCAGCCAAGCCTTGGTTTTTGCTTTTTGCCTATGGCAAACCCACTCAGGAACGGTGCTAAACACAAGGACCAGAGATGTGGAACAGGGTAAAAGCAGTGGGGCTGGCAACAGCTGCTTCCCGGCAATCCGGCTGCCTGGCCTCCGACAAGCTACCACCTGAGCCTCATTTGTAAACTGATGATAATAGGGCCTCCCTCCAGGGGTGGCTGAGAGAGAAGGGAGCTGCAAGGGCTTGTCAGAATCAAGGATCTGTCAGCTTAGCTGCTCCTGGGAAGGAGGCTGAGACTCACTTTGTCAGCTTTCATTCACTGAAAGAGTCTTGCTTGAGGGGTTTAGACAAGCAGGAGCTGGAATTAGAGTGGGTGGGACTGAGAAAGAGAGAAAAAAGAAAAGAAGCAACGATTGACTCTCAAAATCTCTAAAATCACCCACCCTACAAGTACAGAAAGCTTGTTTTGAGAAGACAGGGCTTGGTCGGGAGCCAGGTGGGTTACCTTCTCTCTTGGAGGCAGCTCTGGAAACAGGCCCCATAGGCTTCTGGCAGTTCCAGCCCTGAGAATCTCACACTCTGCAGGTCTCCTCCTGCCTGAGACTCAAACTCACTCCAATTCTTTTGCTGCCTCAAGCCCCTGATCTCTGTACCCCCCGGACTTCCGTGCCCCATCCCACCCATGGGAACCACCAAGCTCCAAGTACTTACTGAGCCACCACCTTCTTCCAGAGACTCGCCACCCCTGTGGGGGACACTGGGTAGCAGTGGAGAGCAGCTGGCTGGGGTCATTGGGAATACTGGAGTCGGGGCTTAGATAGAGACTGAGTGGGGAGGGCAGCTGTTCTGGGGAGGTGGGAGGAGATGCAGGTAAGTGAAGGGGACCAGGGAACAGCCCCGGAGGAAGGGGCTGGCCAGAGGCAGGCAGCAGGAGAGGAGACCCCTGCAGGCAGTGTGGACAGTGGGGCAGAAGTGTGGGGGCTGGAGGGCGCATACCGCTTGGGAGCCCGGTGTGAGCTCAGCGCGGGGCTCCAGCCAGGGTCCCTCCTGCAGAGAAACCAGCCTCAGTGTGGTCCAAAGAGCCCCAGGAGCCCAAGAAAGCAACAGCCACAGCAGGCAGAGGGAGGCTCAGGGAGGGGAAAGAAAAGATCAGAACTGAGGGGCGTCCTGGAAGCTCCCTGCCGTTCAGCAGCAACCGCAGCAGGAAAGTGGTTGTAGGGCTCGTTTATAAACGTCTTGGCCTGCTGGGGTGGGAGAGTGGAGAGGAGCGGCCCATAGCCTCCAGCGTGTTGTCAACAAAACTATGCCCACCTGTTCGTCATCTTCGGCTGTTTTCAATGACGAGGTTGAAAAGTTAGAAGGGAAGCAAGTGGCCTGAAAGCCTAAAATATTTACTCCCTGAGAAAAGAAACACACTAATGAGATTTCTGAGCCTTTTACAGCTTCTGAATAATTTATGCAACCACGACTTTCCTTTTCTGTTGTTTCTTAGGATTCCCGAGGTACAAGGACTCAGCTTTGCCATGGTCCCTTCCAAGTGGCATCCTGTCTCTGCTTACATATCTCTCATGATGGGTCGCTCACTACCTCTCAGTCTGTCCCTTGTATTACTCTTAGCTTCCATCATCAGAATGTGCTTTAGATAACAGCAAGATGACTCCAGAGATTCCCCCACATCAGACGGTTGTCTAGTGTAGGCATTGAAACTCTGGATTCTGAATTAGACCTCCTGGGTTGGAACCCCCAGCTCCATCATGTATGGGCTATGTACAAGTGAGCAGCGTGCCAGACCACTCTGTGCCTCAGTTTACTCACCTGCCAAATGGAGGATCATATACTGTACTTACCCTTTAGGGATGCTGAGTGATGCAACACTCATGTCGGGCAAGGGTTTGATGCCATTCTTTTCTAAATTGTGATGACTTGGGACATTCAGCAGTGCAGTCTTTTCTGGATTCTCCACCAAGTACATACATGTCTGTGAACCCAGCCTGGGCATCAACCCTTTGGACTTATACCAGGCAGCCATGTCTCAAAGGCACAGCCATGGCACCAGGAGGAAAGGGCCAGGGAAAGATCAGGACACTGGCACTATTCTGCCCCTCCATTGTGGTCAGTTCTTGTGCAGAAAGCTCAGGTCCTCAATCCAAACCTCGTCTTCTGATTCACTGAGGCTAATCTAGAGACTTTGGCCGTGGCCTGGTTGTGTAGCTCATCACCCTCTTCTCCTCCTGCAGGAACCTCTGTGGCTGCCAATGATGAAGAGGTGTCTCCTAAATTCACTCATCTGCTTTCAAACCTTGGCACCTGGTAAAGGAGCAGTGTCCCAGGTGGAATTCCCCAGGACCCTGGAACCAGGACCCTGGTGCCTCTCGCTGGAGATGGCCCTGAGGACATCTGGAGGCACCCCTAGTCCCCCAGCCCACAGACTCAGTTCCTTGGCAGTGCCCTGCCTGTCTTTCTTGGGGAGTTACACAGGTACCCCACTAGAAGCAGCTAGACAGTAGGTGAGGAACGGCGGGATGGAAAGGATATTATTGGGCGGGGTAAAAGTACATCACAGATGGAAAACATCCAAGTGACCTGGTGGGACAGCACCCACAAGTGGGTGCCCTGCCGGGGGCACCCACTGTGTACTCTCAGGGAGTGAAGCTTCCATTGATTCGCACTTGCCAATCCATGCACCATCTGATCCTCACAGCTTCAGGGTAGCCACGATCACCCCACTTCACAGAAGAGTGAGCTAGGCTCAGAGAGGTTGAGAAAACCAGTGTGACAAACCACCGCAGATCGCTCCAAAAGGAGGGGTTTCCTAGCACACCAGACTTTCAACTAAGACAGGGCTGGGCAAACCGGGACAGTTGGTCGTGCAGCTATTATGTGACAAATTTGGGATGCAAGACACAGCCCTGCCTAACATCCTGGTCTGAGCTGCTTCCACTCTAACCAGCTCTTCAAAGGAGAGAAAATTTAGAAGGATCTGACCCCCAGCGGTGCTGGAATCCCAAGTGCTCTCTTCCTGCAGGAGGGGAGGCTGAGTTCCGTCAGCAAATGAGACGGGAAGGGCCAGAAGCCAGCAGGGGCCAGAATGAAAGGATTGTCTTCTTAGCCATGCTCTGTTGGAAAGAACGCAGTTTTCAAAACATTTTTGAACTTTTTTGCGCGGTGGACTTTGGACATTCCAAGTAAATTTATTTGCAAAACTGGACCAAATTATATCACTTGGTTTGGGGTGCTCTCCTTTCATACAAAAACTACCCAAAAAGGACATTGCTGTTTCTTCTGTCCTTATTTTTCAGATGCTTTAGGAAAACTGAAACTGTACCTGTTGGCTGAAAGCCAAAACATCGGTTTATAGCATCTGGGCTTTGGAACCAGGATTCTTTTCCTGCTACCTTGGATGTGGCTCTGTTTTTAATTACGAGGCCAGCAAAAGACAGCGCTCACTCCTGACAATGTCACTAGGGTTGGTCTTCATAGGGACAGGGTCACAGTGGCCACTAGTCATTCCAACCCTGGTTTCAGACAGTCTCACGTTTAGGGTCACCTTCTACTGTTTGGTCTACTCGGGAATCCTGGTGAATCAGATTCAATAAATAAACTAAATAAACCTCCAATGAGGCTTAAGTAAAGCTGCAACACTTCTTACAGGTGGAAGCATTGTGACTGTTAAGATTTCATAAGCAGTCACGATGTTGCCTGCACGTGCAGGGGCGTGAAACTTTAAGAAAGCTCCAGAGGCTGGGTGTAGTGGCTCACACCTGTAATCCCAGCACTTTGGGAGGCTGAGGCAGGCAGATCACCTGAGGTCGGGAGTTCGAGACCAGCCTGACCAACGTGGAGAACCCTCGTCTCTACTAAAAATACAAAATTAGCTAGGTGTGGTGGCACATACCTGTAATCGCAGCTACTTTGAAGGCTGAGGCAGGAAAATCACTTGAACCTGGGAGGCGGGGTGGGGGTTGCGGTGAGCTGAGATTGCACCACTGCACTCCAGCCTGGGCAACAAGAGTGAAACTCCATCTTAAAAAAAAAAAAAAAAAAAGGAAAGTGAAAGTGAGCGAGAGAGAGAAAGCTGCAGAGAGGCTGCTCCTTCCCTTGCCTTTGCCCCCTGGCCCACCCCCTGCTCTCATCTCCTCCTCCCCAAGTCTTGCTGGGTGTAAATCAGACCATGTGAAGCCACTCGAGGTCATTAGAATGTTAAGTGGAGAAGCATGTCCTGGTGAACCTCAAGTGGCCTGAGCTCACTGTCCTCAGGAACGCTCTCCTGAGTCACCAAAACCTTTGCAAAGGTGAACTCTGCCACCCCCAGAGGTTTCACTCCGGAGTTATGCCTGGTCTAGGACACAGGGCTGGAACGTGGCTTCCCACGCTTATTGGCTCAGACTGTGGAAAGGAGACCTTGGTTCCTGTTACTGATGTCAGTCCCTTCAGAGAGGCATGTGGGCCGTGAGCATCCCAGTTCTGCCCCTCTGCTCCCCTCCCAGGCTTGCCTAGCATGCCCCCGTCCCGTCTCTTCTGCTCCCCTCTAACGCTCTGTCTGAGCAGGGACTCACTGCCCCTCCTCCCTTCCTCCTGCCCTGAGCTCCCGGATTCCAACAGCATGCCCTCCTGGCTGTTGGGACATCAGTATCTCTGCATCCTGTCATGGTTTTTTTTCACACAGGAAGCCTTAGAACACTACCACTGTCTTCTAAAAGTAGCCATATTTTCACGAAGAGAGGTCCCTCCCAGTGATCAGACATGGTGCAGGGTACACTTGGGGGCTGAGGACAATCCCCGAGGGGATGAGAATAAAGTGGGCTCTGGATGCATATCCCTTTCTAGCCCCCCCTTCCCTGCTTGTTCCTTTTCCCTAATTAATGGCTCCACCCATCACCCAGCCAATCAAGGTGCCTGAAAGTCGTCCTCCACACTTCTAGGATGGCCAGGGGGTGTCTCTTGATCACAGATGAGAGCGTGCCCCGTCTGCTGCCCCAGCCATTGGATGCCTCCCTCCCATCTTCAGAATGATGCCCCCATCTTGGCCTGGCACTCCCTCCCATCAGACTCTTCTTGGGGCTCAGCCTCCCAGCTCCACCCCACCCTGGGCCCCATTCATCCCAGCTAGCAGCTTCTGCTGCTCAAGTGCCCCTCTGCTCCTTGGGTGGTTCAGGAACTCCCCAGTCATCCAGAGGAGGCCTGAGCAGTGAAGGAAACCCTTGACACCCGCCTACTAGAAACACACTTTGATGCAATTTTTCTGTAGCATCATTTGGTGAGACAATTAAAATCTTTAAAGTGGCTAAGAAATTCCACTTGTAGACATTTTGCCAGGAAAACATGAATGGGTGGAAAAATTCAGCTGCAAAGATGTGTTTGTAGCAATTTGAAACACCCCAGTGCCGCTTAATGCAACCTTAGTGCATTCATACAGCGGAATCCTATTATATGTAAATGTTTGGTGCTGCAAAGAAAAAATCAGTACTGGGACAAAGGACCTCTCAGCAAAGCAATTCCGTTTACTTCCTGCAGAAAGAGTACCTTGTTAGCAATCTCACCACAAGAGTACAATGAACAAAGGAAAGCAGACATATTTATCACTTACGCATTTGGGGTCATCCTTACTGCTGCGTCTGATCTCTGTTGGCTAGAGTCAGACCTCACCATCTAAACTAAAACCCAATTGGCTAACAACTTAAAACTTTTCTTCACAGGTAAAAGCAATGGAGAACAAAAAGAAAATCCAAATAAGGAAGGGGAATAGGCTGCGAGCTGGGACATGCCTGTGAGCACGTCCAGCACAGACATCTTGGTTAAAGTACAAGGACATAGAATGTACTACGTGCCTGTAAGCACATAGGATAGGGCTTAACAAAGAGCTACTAGCAGAAAGCAGGAAGGCTTTGAAGAAAGTGTTTAAAAGAGACTATTATTTCTAACACTTAAGATTTTTCTTAAGAGAGGAAACTTTGAAGAGGCGCTTTTCTACTTTCCATAAATCCTAGGTGTTAACAACACTGAGGCACATGTACATTTTGTATTTGGAACTGTCACCTCTTCCCTGGACTTCCTCAAAGCCTCCTAATGGGCCTCCAGACATCCCTCTTTGCTCCTCTCCAAATCATTTGCACCTGGTATTGGGTGAAAAATAGCCTGATTCATGCCATTGGGCAGTTTAAGGCCCCGTAAGGCATTTCCATTGTAATTAGATGAGCATGTGAATTCCCTCCCCAAGCTGTGCACCATCAATGATGTGTGCTCTGTAACCAGGCATTTGTCTACCTGGAGGTCACACAGGAGGACACCTGCTCTGGCCACACCCACCTTCTATCAGTGCCCTGGGGTGAGCCCTGCCCCATCTCTGGACTTTGGATATGTTTCCTGCACCAATCTGCTTTCCCTTCTTGGCACTAGGGGTAACTTCTCTGCATCCTTCATTTCTCAGAGAGGCTTCCCTTAACCCTTCTGTTCAAATGGGGTTGCTGCTATTATTCCTCACTGGAACTTGTTCTTTCTGTTTTCCCTTTTCCATGTATTACACCCAGTAAAACCCTCAGGACAGCATTCTGGTGGGCTTTGTTTACAAGGGCACATCCAGCACTGAAGAGTTTGTATGCCTCACACAGAGGAGGTGCTCAATAAACACGTAAGGATGCCCATGCTACGCTGTAATTTACAAAGCAAACTACAAAACGGTATGATGGTATATATAGCATAACATATCTGATGCAATCTAATACAATAGTGCATGGATTAATATGAAAAACTCCAGAAGACAGCTGGGTGAGGTGGCTCACGCCTGTAATCCTAGCACTTTGGGAGGCCGAAGAGGGTGGATTGTGGGTGGAGTTCAAGACCAGCCTGGGCAACACGGTGAAACCCTGTCTCTACTAAAACACAAAAAATTAGCTGGGCATGGTGGTGTGTACCTGGAGTTGCAGCTATTCAGGAGGCTGAGTCAGGAGAATTGCTTGAACCCAGGAGGCAGAGGCTGTCATGAGCCGAGATTGCCCCACTGCACTCCAGCCTGGGTGACAGAATTGGACTCTGTCTAAAAAAAAAAAAAAAAAAAATCCAGAAGACCCTGCCACAAACTCTTGTCAGTGGTTAAGTATACATGGTGGGATTATAGATGGTTTCAAATGTTCACCTTCTCTGTATTATATTTCCCAGATTTTAAATACATTTTATTTTTATTTTATTTACTTATTTGTAGAGACAAGAGGTCTTGCAATATTGCCCAAGCCAGGCTCAAACTCCTGGCCTCAGGCAATTCTCCCACCTTGGCTCTCAAAGTGTTAGGATTAGAAGTATGAGCCAGGGTACCCAAACTGAATCAATTTTTAATAAACGTTAACAATAGCAATATTCCACAATCAAAAATAAAAATTCTGCTTAATTCTGATTGTGGAAAGACTCTGCCCACAAATCCCCAGCCTCTGTGAAGTGTTTCCTCCAAGCTCCATCTGAGGTGTGCCTGAGGCATTCTTCTCTCTCCCATAACCCCGGGACTGCCTCCGTCGTAAGATGAGTCACCACCACCCTTTCATAATGCTTCCTTTCCCTGCACCCCCCTGCCTATGGGAGCACCCAAAAATGTCTTCTTTATAGCCCTCACTCATTAAACATTGTGACTAATTAATTTCAGCTAATCCATTTTACATGCATTTTTTTGGCCTGCTCTCTGTCTTCTCCTGGCCGTAATTTCAATAAGGGTAGGGATCATCTACCTAATTGCTAACATAGTCTTTATAATTCATAGTCAATATTCGAGCAACAGTTGCTAATCAAACAAATGAATGAATGAATGAATGAATGAATGAATTCTAAACAGGACTGTCTCTGAAAATTGAAATCCCTGCCCTTGATTATGTCTGCCATCAGATGTGTGTCCCCAAAATGCAGAATGCTCACTCAAGAGCAGAGGCATATTGTCACTCACTGGAGTTCCATAGACATCACCTGACCACAGAGACTTTCTAAGTATCTTCCCTGAGAAGTCTCCGCTGCAAAGTTCGGATTCAGATACCTGCAAGCTGCGGAAATCTGAATGTTCTCACAGCACTGACCTTTCTCAACATGAACATGAAAACGAATAATCAAACTCCTGCATTTTTTTCATGTCTGATTTCAGTTTTAAAGATGAACAATATGATAAGAAAGTGTGTTTCTCTGCTGGATTTCCGTTTCCAAAGAGACAGCAAAGGTTCTCAGACTACTTGGAGAGTTTATTAGAATGCTGAGCGCTGGGCCTCACACACAGAGTTTATTATTCAGGAGGTCTGAGACACCAGCCCAAAAGACAAGTTCCCAGGTGATGTTGATGCTGCCGGTCTGGCGACCACGCTTGGAGACCCCGTAACTGTGCCCGATTGCTGGGGAGGCAGGAGCTCTGGTGAGCTGCTGCGTGGCCTGGAGGAAGTCACCACCCATTCTGAGCCTCGGATTCCTCGTTGGTAAACAGGACACATGCACATGAATGTTCATTGCAGCACTGTTTACAATAGCAAAGACCTGGAACCAACCCAAATCCCCATCGATGATAGACTGGATAGGGAAAATATGGCACATATACACCATGGAATATTACGCAGCCATCTAAAATGATGAGTTCGTGTCCTTTGTAGGGACATGGATGAACCTGGAAACCATCATTCTCAGCAAACTGACACAAGAGCAGAAAATCAAACACCGCATGTTCTCACTCATAGGCGGGTGTTGAACAATGAGAACACATGGACACCGGGAGGGGAGCATTACACACTGGGGTCCGTTGGGGGGAAATGGGGGAGGGACGGGGAGGTGGGGAGGTGGGAAGAGATAGCATGGGGAGAAATGACAGTTACAGGTGAGGGGAAGGAAGGCAGCAAACCACACTGCCACGTGTGTACCTATGCAACAATCTTGCATGTTCTTCACATGTACCCCAAAACCGAAAATGCAATTAAAAAAAAAAAAAAAAAAACTAAAAAACAAAAAAACCAAAAAAACCAGAACCTCTTAGGATGCGGCTCAGTGATGCCTCGGCGTGTCCCAGCCAGCGCTGGGCAGCAGAGGGCAGCAGAGATCAGGAAATAGCGCCTGGCAGGCCGCTTCTCCCACCGGTGGGCTGAGTTCTCTGAACTGTCGCTCAGCGCTCCAAAACCATCGGCCAAAAAAGCAAGACACCTCCTCGTCCCTTTGCTCTCCAACGGCTAACACTGAAAGGTATTTCTTAGAGTTAGGCACTTGTATCATCTTGAAAGCCCTTCTGCATCCAGCAAAACCGCAGCCGAGGGAGCCGGGGGGAGAGCCGGTGGCCCGCTGCTGGTGGTGGGTTCGGGACCCCATGTGGGCCTTTCCACTGTGTTCCGAGCTGAGTTTTACATTCTCTCCTAGAAAAGAATTGGCGAGGGAACGTTGAGGGCAGCTTTCCTCCATGGTGATGAGGGGCAAGAAGGACCCCAGGGACTCCTGGGTGTGGGAGAGAGGTTTCCAAAGCAGGGCCTGCTGCGTTTGGAACTCCCTCTTGATGGAGCTGGAAAAGGGAGTTCCCTGCAAATGTGTGACCCTGGAGTCCCCAAACATCTATTCAGAGACAGCAGATAATTCCCAGACGGCGCCTCTCCAGCTGGTCTTCAGGCTTGATCCCCCTCCTGGTTTCCAAGTGCGGATCCATCAGAATGAAGGGCTCACCCCTCTCCCCCGCTGTGGATTTCACATTTCTTGGTGCCTCTGAGTCGCCTGGCGGGGGCAGAAAATTCTGCCTCCCAGGCCTCCCCTCCAGGGACCCCCTTCACCCGGTTTGGGTGTGGTCCTGGGATCTGCATGCTAAACAGGCACTGAGGGTGTTTGCCCAATCAGACCTGGGCAATCTCTGGCCTGGAGGTTAAGCCCAGGTGGTGAAGAGGAAAAAAATAGGTGGCAAGCAACACTGAGAATTCTGGGGTTCCCGCTTCCTGGGGCTGGGTCTCTGTTCTTAGCATCGTACTCCTCATCCACGGGGAGAATTCCCTGGTTCTGGTATGTTCCCTGCAACTGTCTCCAGTTATCCTACATTCTGGGGAACCAAGATGAAAATAAAAATGAAGGTCCCGTGCCACGTGTCAATTATTAAAAAGTTATCAATCTGGGGTCTGGCGCAGTGGCTCACTTTTGTAATTCTAGCACTGAGGTGGGTGGATTGCCTGAGCTCAGTAGTTCGAGACCAGACTGGGCAATGCGGTGAAACCCAGTCTCTATTAAAATACAAAAAAAAAAAAAAAAAAAAAATAGCTGGGCATGATGGCAAGCACCTGTATTCCCAGCTACTTGGGAGGCTGAGGCAGGAGAATCACTTGAACCCAGGAGATGGAGGTTGCAGTGAGCCGAGATTGTGCCACTGCACTCCAGCCTGGGCAACAGAGCGAGACTCTGTATCAAAAAAAAAAAAAAAAAAAGTTATCAATCCGATCAGTTGTTAGAAGATAAAACACATTATTATTCTACTTTGATAAATACATCTACACAGCATGAGGGCGACGTTTGAATTTAGAATTCTGAGGCGTTGCCCTAGGAAAAAGGCAGCAGAGCCAGGCTGCAGCCTACCCCCGTCACGCCTCACCCCACTTGGCCTTTAGTGCGCACACACGTGTGTGAGAGTGTGTGTATGCACAGGTGTGTACACCCGCCAGCCCCACATATCCACATCCCCACCCATTTCCAGCTAAGCCATCACCCACAGAAGAATGACGGACCCCAGGAGAGAGGCACACACAGACCTGGAGGTTAGCTCAGGGTTCCAGGTATCCATGACTCTAAAAGGCAGGTCACAGGATCCAGGGAGGCCCATCCCAAGCCCCAGGGACCCCTCGCCCTGGATACAGCATGGCCTGATGAGACAGAGCAGGCCCTGCCCCTGCCCGCGGGGCTCCTTGCTGGCCAGTGGCAGGTGGAGGCCTTGGAGCTGTCTGGATGGTCCTGCTGAAGCCACGTTGGCTTTGGGCCCCTGGGAGCCCGCCTGTGGGGCCTTTCTCAAACCTCAGGCAGGCCTCACAGACAGACAGGGCTGCAATCCTGGGCTGAGCGCCTGCCTGGAGATGGGGCTCCAGGAGGGGCTGGGAGGGCTGTATGGAGGGAGGGCTGTTAAAATGTAGCTCTCTGGGCCCTGCACCAGCCCTTCTGAATCAGTGGAACTGGAAATCTACGTTTTAACAAGTCTTTCCTTCCCAAGGATTCTAACACACGGAAACATTTTGTTTTACTCACCCAGTCAACAGATACCCACAGAAACTCCCCTCCCTGGGCACCGTCCGATTCCTGTCCCCTGCAGCCAACAGGGAATCTTCCGCACAGAGTCTCTCCCTCCTCAGGTCTCAATTCTGATTTCATCTCCTCAGGGGCACCTTTTCCAAAAGAGCTGCCATCTCCCAGCCCTCACCACCACATCCCCACTCCTAGCTCCTTCTTGGCCTTTACCACAGAGACAGGTGAGCTTCTTGGACTATTTATTTTACTCATGGCCATGCCCCCACCTCTAGAATATAACCTCTTCCCAGGGCCAGGGCCTGATGTGTGGGACTGATTCCTTTACTGCAGTGTTGCTGGGATATAATTTGCCTATAAACCTACGGAGTATTTGATGAATGGTGAATGAGGCCACTACCACTCAGCAATTCATTCATCGCCTCTTCCCACAGTGGGACAATGGGGGCAGGTGCCTTTTGGAGAAAGAGGGAAGATGTAGGCGTCGGAAGCCTCTGAGCTCTGAAGACCCTGCATGGCGGTCTGCCCGCCCCTCCATGAAAGGAGCAGCTCTCCAGGAAAGCAAGAGAGAAAGAAGGGCCAAGAGTGTTCACAAATGGGTGTCTTCCCTTGTGAGGAAGGATTCAGGGCTCAACACGCTTCCTGGGGCTGGGTCTGTACAGGTAGAAGGAAGAGGCCTGGTGGGGTGTGAGGCTGGGCCAGCCCCGGCCCCGCGGCCTGGCGGTTTGCAGGCACCCTTGTTTCAGAGCATGCTTGTATGCACCTGCCCTGCTGGCACACCCTGAACCATTTCTTGGCTGCCTTGTTAGGAGATTAAGCTTTCTCTAAAAAGACGAAAAAAAAAAAAAAAATCTCTAGCAAAGGCCTGACTAGAGCTGACCCCCGAGGAGGCGGTGGTAATAGCTGATGGGCACTACATTTGTCTAATTAATCTTCTTGTCAACAAAGTTGTTCTTTGCTGGTGCCAGCTCTGACATCATCCCGCAAGCTTGCTACATTGGTTTGTACTCAGCCACAAAGGCTGCCTGTGACCCAGCACTACACTCCCTAACCACCCCCAACGCGCTGCCGCCTGGAAATGCGTGGAGGAGAACAGAGATGTCACACAGCTGCTAGCTTAGAAGGGGTTCCAGGGAATCACAGCTTGAATGAAAGGTGGATAAATATCTGGACGATTTAGGAGACCCCTAAGCTGGAAGAAGCCTGGTTTCTAAATAGGACACAGATGCTGAACATCTTCTTCAGGTTAAACTTTGGGACGTTCCATTTGCTGTGCAAACTGCTCTTGCCCTGGATGGGTTACCCCAAGAGTGACCCAGGACACTTTATGTGGCAAAGTTGCAAAATCAAGTGCCTACAGGCCCAGCCAGGGCTTTCTCCTTCAGTGCCCTGGGGTGAAATCTCTGGATGTCCGTGGCTGACCTGGACTCTAGGGATTGGGAGGGCTTGTAGTCAAAAGGTGAGTCCAGGCCTGAACACCAGATCCAAATTTTCAAAAAGACTGTGCAGATTTACGGGCAAAATCAGAGTCCCTCGTGGCCATTTTCTACTTCTGTAGGGGGCTCTTACAGTGAACCATCATCTCATCCAGGCCTTCCCGACCATCGGTTCCCACACAGGGCCTCCCTTCTAGTTTGATTGTTAGTTCCTCTCCTTGCTGATTTCCTCCAAGCGCTCATCACTGTCCACACTCGCCCTGTTTATTTCTGCTCACCGATCTGGCTTCTTAACCAAGGGGTCTCTGAATAAAATCTGGAGTGGGGCGGGGGTGGTCCATGAACTTGGACAGGGAAACATTTATGTCATTATTTTCACTAACCTCTAACTGAGATTTAACATTTTACTCAATTGTGAAAACAGGCAGCATGCCACAGTGTATTAGCAGTGTCTGTGGCTTTGTCTCCAACAGAAATCACAGCTATTTTTCTATCACGTCATAGTTGATGCAGTTATCTCAAAATATCAGTTGGGCTCATCACTATTTTGAAATGACTGCAGTGAATAGATTGGTCTGTAGATCTTGTTACATCCTCTATCAACAAAGAAGATATATGACTATAGCACCACTGAAAAATATTTTATAACTCCATGTTAGTATAATCGGTTTGCTTCGTAATCCTGTGTGGCTTAATTTACACTTTTCCAAATATTCTGGTCTCATGAGACTGGCAAGGGAGACTGACTGTAAGCCAGTTTTCTTTCCTTCTTTCTATTTCTCTCTCTCTCTCTCTCTCTCTCTTTCTTTCTTCTTCTTCTCTGTCTCTCTTTCTCTCTTTCTTTCTTTTTGATGGAGACTCTCACTCTTGTTGCCCTGGCAGGAGTACAGTGGTGATCTCGGCTCACTGCAACCTCTGCCTCTCCGGTTCAAGCGATCCTCCTGCCTCAGCCTCCCGCGTTCTCTTTTCTACCCTTAGCCCTGACCTTGGGTTCTCGCACACACTAAGTGCTCAAAACAATATTGTTGACTGAATTAATTAAGTAACCACTGCACAAATGAATTAAATAAGTGAACCGAACAAATGAACACGAGCCTTCACATGGCCTTGCCCACGTCCATGGACCCATGTATTCTGGAAGGTGCAGAAGGTTCCACCACCCTGACACCTTAGCTTCTGTCTCCGCGACATCCCCGCTGGCCACAGGAGAGACGGGGGGGGGGGGGGTGGTCTTGCTACCTCCGCTAAGAGCAGTACCAATAGTGCAGAGCTGACCAACGCGACTGGCTAAGCAAAGACTCCACCGGCCTATCGCCTTTGTCGCTGCAGCCACACGGGCCTCCCCCAGCCCAGAGCTGAAGCCAAGGGGATGATCCTAAAGGGAGGCCTTGGGCCCGCCCGTCACCGCCGCCCCCCTGGTCCCAGCTCGGGACGGAGCCGAGGCCCCGGGTGCACTTCCCGGGCCGGCCACACGATGACGCTGTGTGCCCGACCGCGGAGCCCCCGCGCGTCTGGCTCCCGCTCGCGCTCTCGAATCCGGCTCCGGACTCCAGGCTCGGAGCAGGGGTTCGGGCTACGGTTCCCGGCTCCGTGCGACCGATCTCGGGGCTCCCTGCCTGGGAAGGAAGCTCCCGGGCCTCCTCGGGCTTCGCTGCAGCCCAGCTAGGCTAATCAGCAGCCGCTCAGTCAGTCACCCATCGGTTGCGTGGGGCTGGAGACCATGCCTGGGGCTGGGGCGTGGGAGCGCGGGGCGCCCGGGGTCTGGATGCGGCTGCAGGGGCGAACGGAGCGGGTTCTCCTTGGCCTGGGATGACCTCTCCGGACCTAGGCTGTGAGACCCTCTAACTCGCCACGCACACCCAGTGTCAGCAGAGGGGACCGGGGTGCAGAGGCCACGCCCGCGGTCAGAGGGCAGCCGCGCACACCCGAGTCCCAGTGGCGCCCGCCTTTCCGCCATCACTCCCTCTTTTGCAAAATGAGATGATAAAGATCCCCGAGCGGCGGGTAGGATTGAAGGAGGTGTGGCCGCACAGGGGTCCTAAGCTCGGTGCCCCGCGCCCACTCAGCCCTGCGGGGCGCATGGTCTGCAGCCTCGTGGGCTCGGGCAAAGCGACCTGGGCTCGTCTCCGCAGGAGGGTCGAGGTCTGCCCTGTACTTGCTGCGTCTGCGGCGTGTGTCGGAGCCGAACGAAACGCCTGCAGAGCTGCGCACGGTGCCTGGCACACCGCGAGCAACCCTTCCCTTCCCTTGTTCTGCGCCCGTCCCGTGGGTGGACGGGAGGACACCCAAGGCCTCCGCTGCGTCTCCAATACTACGGTTACCCCAGGGCCTAGAGGCTTATTCCCGGGAGACGGGATCCACCCCGAGCCAAAGTCTCCCATTTTCTAGAGAGAGCCTGGGCAGCCGCGAATGCCACCCTCGGAAGGAAAGGCAAGAGGGAGGTGAACGTTCATCCCAAGGCCGTTCCGCGTGGGGAGAGGCACTGCTGGAAAACTGTGTTCTGGTCAGAAAGAAGCTGTTTGGGAAACCCAGCGGCGGTGCTGGAGGACGCGGGGAGGTGCCCACCGCTCCGATCCGTGTCTGACGTCTGTCCTGCGTGCGTCCCAAGGCTGAGTCCCTGCGCGGCGTCCCTGGCCCACTGGCCCTCCGGCCTGTCCCTGTGCGCGGTCACTGGGGCGTGCAGGCCCGAGTCGGCCCTCCCTGAGTCAGCCAGGGACCCCGGAGTGTCGATAATTAAGAGACGCACGTCAAGAATGTAAATGCCTGTGGTTCCCAGGCTAGGAAGGGTTCATTCGGTGCCTCAGGACAATTATAAGCCGAGGGAGTCTGAAAGAGCCAGTGTTACTGTTTAAAGTGTTATCAGTTTAATGAACTACTTATGAAGTGTTAAACGCATGCTGGGGTAAACTGCAACATCTGGGCTTGCGTTTTATTTGTAGACTTCAAACTGGGCCCTCGGTGTTTTGAAAATGCCAATTAACGGTGCGAAATCAGAATTTATAATGGGAGGAAGAAGATTTTTTTGTGCTATCTCCCTAAACTATCTCAAATGTCTTTAAAACACACACACACTCACACACAAACAAGGCAGCCTCAAGGACTTGAAGGATTTTCTTTTTAATTAAAAAAGCAGGAATTTGCTGCCCTCTTCTTTGTTGTTCACAATTTGATTTTTTTTTTTTTTTTTTCTGGAGGAAAGAAAGAAGAATTTAAAATCAGAGGTGTCATCAAGACAAATTTCCCAGAGGTTGTAGCAGGAAATTTGTCATTTCTGCCCATTTCTTCCAGGCCAGAAAATAGATCGCCTTCAGGAATATTTACTGTGCTTTCTTGAGAAAAATTTCCAAGCTACCCCTTGAAGCAATGAAGTTGGATTCGGAACAAGTGGAAACATTATAAAATTGCTTATTTTCTTCCAAAATTTGTATTTTTCTTCCTTATTTCCTGTTAAATCAGTGCCACTCATTAGCAACCATATTTTTGCATTATATACTCAGCAGAATTTTTGCTCCGTGACTGCATTCCAAATTAAACTTTTACATTTCCAGGGAAAGTGTAACAAATGTCTAAATCAGTTAGAAGTTAAACTAATGAGGGAAGGGAAGAAAACTCAAGTTTCTTCTGCTCGTGTAAAAGCAATTGCTTTTTATCTGTTTCATGCTTTGGGGACACTTTTATCCCTGGAATCTTGAAAGGATCATTCACAAAGCAAGAAGGCTCAGGAAAATGAAAAGATGTCTGAATTCAGCGCTGTTGAACAGCTCTGACAAACGCTAGTTTCAGGAAACAAAGGAAGACACTTTGAGAATTTCATTGCAAGATCTAGATAGGGCTGCCTATAACCAGTGGCCCTACGTTAGAGCTGGAAGGATGTCACGGGTAGTTATGGCGGAATTCCATAGTGTGATAGCAGCATACCCACGATAATTCGGTGATAAAATTGCAAATAGAGCCTTTACTCTTTGCTGAGTGTTCCTTAATGGACAGCTACCAGCCTCACTTATGGATGCCCCACTGCCAGGGTCCAGTGAAGACAGCTAAGTGCAAGTTATTGCTTTCTGGCCAATAGCACATGATTCTCTTAATAAAAAGAGGGTGACCACGCATGTTAATTTCCTGTCAACATGGCCCAGCAAGGCCCAAGCTGTTCCTTCACTCTTCAGCCCTTCTTGCTTCTCCATTCCAAAGCAAAAGGCCACTGTGAGTCAGGAAAAATCAAAAGACCAGTTTCTTGGAGAAAAGTTGTAAACTTGGCCTCTTAGAGGAAGACAATGTTGCTTGTTCGGGTCAACAAGAGTTAGATACACACCAGGCCTGCAGTAGCCTGGACTGTGCCTTTTAAGAGATTTTTGGTGGCACAGTGCAGCCCAGAATATTTTGAGAAAGAAGTATACTAAAAGTATTCTATCAGCCAGGCGCAGTGGCTCACAGCTGTAATCCCAGCATTTTGGGAGGCCGAGGTGGGTGGATCACCTGAGGTCAGGAATTTGAGACCAGCCTGGCCAACATAATGAAACCCCATCTCTACTAAAAATACAAAAATTAGCTGATTGTGGTGGTACGTGCCTGTAATTTCAGCTACCTGGGAGGCTGAGCAGGAGAATCGTTTGAACCTGGGAGGCAGAGGTTGCAGTGAGCTGAGATCGTGCCATTGCACTCCAGCCTGGGCAACAAGAGTGAGACCCCATCTCAAAAAAAAAAAAAAAAAAAAAAAAAAAAAAAAAAAAAAGTCTTCTATCACAATGGGGAGAAAAGGGTGGAGGGAAGGTATTATAAAACTTCAATAGCCAAATCAAACTGAACAGATGAATCAATATAATGGAATGTCTCAAACACAGGCCCTAATAGAGGTAATATAGACAAAAAAAGTTAGCATGTGGTACAGATCTGTGAGGGAAGGGAGGTTAGTCGATAAATGATGTCAAGACTGATCATGTGGAAAAAATTAAAGATAATCCCTATACCAAAGTAAATTCCACATGCATTTGACAGTTATATGCAAAAATAACAAAAATAAAAGACAGGTAAACTTCAGATCTTGAGAGCAGGACTTTGTAGATACAAAAGCTTAGGAATAGGTTAAAATGTAAAAGATTATTGAGTTTGACGACAGAAACATTAAAACTTCTAGATATCGGTAACCCTGGAAAGAAGTCTGGATAAATATCAGAACGAATCTTATTTTTATGTGAAAGCTTATTGCAAAACAATGAGAAAAGTGCTACCATAATATCGTTAAATTGGACAAAGAACACAAGTAAATAATAAAAATACAAATATTTAATAAGCAAGATATTCAAATATCAAAAATAAAATAAAAATTCATTTTGCCCATCAAATTCCCATGTAATATGCACCATTACACATTGCAGGTGGGAGTTTCCATCAATAGAAACTTTCTGTAATTGACTGAGGGCCTTAAAAGTGACCATAATTTTTGTAATTTTTTTTCCTATTTCTACAAATGCTCTACAATCAGATAAAAGTGCAGAGACTTATTTTCAAGGATGTCCACTTTGGGGATTACTTATACATTTTGAGAAATAAACTATATGACCAGTAAGGAGAATTACTTTCTTCTAAATGCTAGAAAAATATGCAGCCATTGTTTTTTTTTTAATATTTAAGGATGTGGTGGCATGATCATGATGGCATGCTAAGTGCAAGACTTTGGATGTAAAAAGGTACATATTGTATATAGCAAAAGACTAAAAAAAAAAAAATCCAGAAGTTTTCAGTGGAGTTAGTGAGAATTGGGTATAATTTTAATCTTCTCTTTTTATGTGCTCATTTTTTTCCACAATAAATATATAAATGTATAATAGAAAACAAGTTACTGAAAACAGCATGACCATCTCTGTCTGATCTCCCCACACAGACCCTGTTGGCAGCTGGTTGGGCGCAGATGTTTTTCCCAGGTGGTGATGAAAGCATGCTTAGTAGGAGACACGGCTGCATTCTCACTAAGCGGGCTTGGCACCTGCATTCTCACTAGGCGGGCCTGGCACTCCCATGAGCTTCTTGAATGTTCAATGTAACCCATATTAGGTTACATGAAGACACTGAAGTTTTAGGGGTAAGGAGTTTTTGCAGTGTAGCCTTACATGGCCTGACTAATACATATGCTTCATAACTAAAGAGCAGGAGCAGGAGCCGGCCAGGGTCTCATGAGAGGCTAGCTGAGGGGTCCTATCTACAAAGCACACCACTCGGCTGGTCCAGGTGTGAGAAGCTACTTGGCTAGTGGGAAAAATTCTACCTAACTTTTGTTTTAGGAAAAATTTAAATGAGACTCTCAATGGCCAATAAAGGACATTTCCCTTAGACACAATAAATACTTGATATTTGACGTGATTATTTATTATGGGATATATTTCTGGTTTCAGGATTATGATCATGTGTAGAGGGTCTAAAAGCCAACGTCTGATGAGCTAGGTGAACATACGGCATTTCGCTCCAAGAAGAATATGTAAACATCACTTTGTGTGTGTGTGTGTGTGTGTGTGTGTTCCCACACATCTACAAAGTTCAGATGAGTTAAGAATATAATAAATAGAAGTTTTTATCTGCCCATTTTGTAGCTGGCAACCTAATGGCTCTACACTAGAAGCTGGTATCAAATAATAAGAGATTTTCATAAACTAAATGAAAGAGGCCAGAAAATCAGCCCCCAAAGGAAGGTCAGTCATGTACTAAAATATTAGGTAGTGAAATATGGTTGTTAAAAGTGCACTCTGGCCAGATGCAGTGGCTCACGCCTATGATCCCAGTACTTTGGGAGGCCGAAGTGAGCAGATGATTGAGATCAGGAGTTTGAGACCAGCCTGGCCAACACGGTGAAACTCTGTTTCTACTAAAAAAAAATACAAAAATTAGCCGGGCTTGGTGACTTGATGCCTGTAATCCTAGCTGCCTGGGAGGCTGAGACATGAGAATTGCTTGAACCAGGAGGCAGAGGTTGCAGCAAGCCAGGATCATGCCACTGTACTTCAGCCTCGGTGAGGGAATGAGACTGTCTCAAAAAATAATAAAAAAGTGCATTCTTTGAACTCTGCCTGAGCTAGAATCCTGGCTGCATCCCCCTTCAGATGTTTGACCTTGGGTTAGTTATATAAACTCTATATACCTTGGTTTCCTCATTTGAAAAATGTTGATGTCATATTATTGTTATGGTGAGTAAAAGTAATAACTCTGCATTAGGATTACGTTTAGCTGTTGTAATAGCATACCTCAAATAACAATGTATCTTAGTCAAAATGGGCATCTATGACAAAAGATCATAGACTGAGTGGCTTAAACAACGGATACTTATTTTTAACGGTTCTGGAGGCTAGGAAGTCCAAGATCAAGGCTGCAGCAGATTTAGTTCCTGGTGAGGACCCTCTTCCTGGCTTGCAGACAGCTGCCTTCTCACATGGTGGAAAGAGAGTACTCTAGTTCTCCTCCCTCTTCTTATGAGCACAGTAATCCCATGATGGGGACTCCACTCTATGACCTTATCCAAACCTAATGACCTTCCAAAAGCTCGCCTCCAAGAACCACCATGTTGGGGTTTAGGGCATCAACATATAAATTTTGGGAGCCAGACTCATTCAGTCTATAACACGGTGGCTTAAAAAGAGAAAAGTTTATTTCTCTTACCTCCAAAGAAAGACCAAAGCTAGGCAATGGTATGTAGTCCACGGTGTCAGAGACCCAGGCTCCTTTTGAGTTGTTGCTGCTCCACAATCTCCAACAAGTCACTTCCGCTTAATGACCTATCACAGCAACAGGAGTTGCAGCCACTGATCTTCACTCCAGCAAGCAGGAAGGAATAAGAGAGAAATACAAGGCCAAGGGCTCATTCTGTACATCTCACTGACTGAAACTTGGTTTCATGGCTGCACCTAGATGAGAGAGGCTTGTAAGCTTGTAGATGTGGTCTGTATACTGGAAGGCTACATGTCTAGCTTAAAACCAGGGTTTCTATTATTAAAGAAAAGTAGGGGCCAGGTGTGGTGGCTCACAGCTCTAATCCCAGCACTTTGGGATGCTGAAGCAGGTGGATCATGAGGTCAGGAGATCGAGACCATCCTGGCCAATGTGGTAAAACCCTGTCTCTGCTAAAAATACAAAAAATTAGCTGAGTGTGGTGGCGTGTGCTTGTAATCCCAGGTACTCAGGAGGCTGAGGCAGGAAAATAGCTTGAACCAGGGAGTCAGAAGTTGCAGTGAGCCGAGATCACATCACTGCACTCCAGCTTGGGAAACAGAGCAAGGCTCCGTTTCAAAGAAAAAAGAAGAAAAGTAGGAAAGCAGATATCAGAGTATATAATTTGTAGTCTGCTTGAAACAGTGCCTGGTACTCAGTGAGCAGACAATAAACATAAACTATTAACTCTTATCAGAAGTCCGCCATACTGGATGGAGCTAGTCATGCTTCAAGCTCGTCATAGGCCTCATTGCTGTGCTCAGAGCACCTTTGGGGCTTAGTTTCATGCTCAGGTTGAGTCAACAGACTGCCTTTCTGCTTTAACAGAGTAGCTACAACAATTAAAAATAAAAAGAGGTAAGCAGGCATAAGAATAGTTAGACTGAATCTTAGGTTCCCTGGGAGAGAACGTAACTGCACCTGAATGATGCCAAGGGCATTGGTGCACTGGGGAGCTGCGGCTGCAAGGGAGCCCGGGGGGAGCAGCTGGTCCAGGGGACATCCTCCTCCAGCTAGTGGGAGGGTTCCAGACAGAAGTGGCCAAGTGCGATGCAATGAGAATTGCTCTAGTTCTTCTAAAGGACACATAAGGTGACATGTCATGGTAACTTATCTTCCCTAGCTCATGGGTGAGGGTGGAGGGTAGAAGAGGAAATAGAAGACAGATGAGACTTGGAGAGAGGCTTGGACCTGGGAGGAACTGCCACCCCCAAACCTTGTCCTCAAAGCCTTTGGTTGCCAAGACTGCAGGGGAGCCACTGGCCCCACCCTAGATTTGCACAACAAATGAGGTGTTCTAACCTCTTCCATCTCTGACTCTGGTTATCTTCCTGAAAGCAGCAGAGGCAGGAGAGGCCCTCTTTGCCCCAAGTTAGTCAGCTGTCTTTTAGAGGCTTCACTCTATGAATGTTTTATCTTTATTGATTGATTGATTGATTGATTGACACAGAGTTTCACACTTGTCACCCAGGCCGGAATGCAGTGGCACGATCTCAGCTCACTGCAACCTCCACCTCCTGGATTCAAGTGATTCTCCTGTCTCAGCCTCCTGAGTAGCTGGGATTACAGGTGACTGCCACCACACCTGGCTAATTTTTGAACTTTTAGTAGAGACAGGGCTTCACCATGTGGTCAGGGTGGTCTCGAATTCCTGATCTTAGGCAATCTGCCTGACTCGGCCTCACAAAGTGCTGGGATTACAGGCGTGAGCTACCACGTCCGGCCCTATGAATGTTTCGGATCCTTGTGTTTCTAAACCGGTGGTTCTCAAAGTATGGCTCTGGAAGGCGTCTTCAAGAAACTTCCAGAGGGTTCACTAGGTCAAAATCATTTTCATATTATTACTGTTATTTGTCTTTTCACCCTCATTCTCTCATTAAGTTATGGTAGCGTTCACCAGTGGCTGTGTATGTAACGTCACAACATAGTGAACATACACCTGTGTTCTGTTAACCCAGACTTAAAGGAAATTTGCAAAGACATAAATCAATCCCACTCTTCTTAGCTATTTTTGTTTTGAAAAATATAGCTGTTTTTCACCAAAATGCATTATTTATATGAACATGTAACAGGTTGTTATTTTAAATAAATAAATATTTTATTTTTTAGACCCCCATCCAATGACCTATCAGGTAAATATTTCAAATGTTCATAGTTTTAATTTCTAAATACAGCAAAGGACAATAAACAGAATCTGTATTTTTAAAAAGCTATTTTGGGTTCTCTGCAATTTTTAAGATTCAAAATGGGCTCTGAGGCCAAATAGTTTGAGAACCACTATCCTAAACAAAAGAATTTTTGTGTGCATTGCTGTGCAGGTATGCTTTCCTACTTTTTTTTTTTCTTTGATATCTGTTTTCCTACTTTACTTTTCTTTTTTTCTTTGAAATGGAGTCTTGCTCTGTCACCCAGGCTGAGTGCAGTGGCGTGATCTCAGCTCACTGCAACCTCTGACTCCCTGGTTCAAGCGATTCTCCTGCCTCAGCCTCCTGAGTAACTGGGATTATCGGCACACATATGTGCACACATATGAACACTTAAAAGTATATTGTCAACAAATATCTTCTCATACCTCCAGACCAAGGATGCGCAAACTTTTTCTGTAAAGGACCAGAGAGTAAATGTTTCAGTCTTTTGGGGGCTGTCTGGTCTCTGTAGGGACCACTCAGCCCTACTGCACTATTTACTAACATGAATATTTACTGACATGAAGTTTATAAAACCTAAAGTGAAAATACAGTCAAACAATATCAGTCAAACCAAATCAGACACAGACGACCACTAATAAATGGGTGTGGCTGTGTTCCAATAAAATTATTTAAGAACACTGAAATTTGAACTCTAACTTTCACTTTGTGTAATTTTACAAAATGTTATTCTTCTGCAAATCTTCTTCTTCCACATAAATAAATCTGTAAATCAGATAACCTCCTCGTTTTCTACTTTTTGACGTGGGAAATGTGATTCTCCATACCACGTCATCGCTTTTCTCAACGCCATCAACGGCCTTTAGATTAAGTGGGTGGTGAAGGTCATGTGTGTCATCAGAAGTTTGCTCCTCTGGGAGGGGACATGTGAGCCGGGTGCTTATGCCTCAGAGACATCTAAGAAGAACCCGCACAAAGGCAGGGCTAATGAAAGAAGAAACCAAGAAATGCATTATGCTGAACTGGGATCCAAGGTGTGTAACAATTTTCCCACTCATCCAACACGCAGTGTATTTATTCACTTACTATGTACCAGGATATTAAGGGTTAAAAGATCAAATTCAAATCCTATTTGCCAAAGAGATTTTCTGGAAAGCTTTTTGGAAAGGATGTTCATGAATAGAAGAGGTCGGTAATCCACAGGCAAGACTTCTGCAGTCTGAAAGATTCATACATCTAAGACATACACAGTCAGTAAGCATCATCTGTGGTGGTTATGTTCAATACAGGCACTCTGAACACTGAATTCGCATGTCCTGACCCATTGCTCCCAGGGGAAATACAAGGTTTGGTTCCCGTGAGCCTCTGATCATACTATTTTTTTTTTTTTAAGATGGAATCTTGCTCTGTCATCAGGCTGGAGGACAATAGTGCGATCTTGGCTCACTGCAACCTCTGCCTCCCGGGTTCAAGCGATTCTCCTTCCTCCGCCTCCCAAGTAGCTGGGACTACAGGTGCACACCACCACACCTGGCTAATTTTTGTATTTTCTTAGTAGAGATGGAGATTCGCCATGTTGGCCAGGATGTTCTTGATCTTTTGACCTCATGATCCACCCATCTCGGTCTCCCAAAGGGCTGGGATTATAGGCATGAGCCACCGTGCCCAGCCCATACTATTTTTGTCAACAGGTCAATGCATAACTGTGTTTTATGTGTGTTTCTGTTTAAAGACCCCTTATTTCATGTGTATCATTGATTCACTGATATTGAACTCAGTGTCCATGGCACTATAACTTACACATGAACAAGCTTGTCTCACACATAAACACTCTCTGTAAGGCACATCAGGGCCTTCTTGCACTTAGGAACAACAGACGGCACTTCAGCACTGTGTCTGTGGCCATTTTAAGCAGTGAAATCACTAAGAAAAAGCACAAAAATGAGAAAAATGTGGCACTAAACGGAGCATGAAAGAACACTTGCTTAGCCGATATGGTGGCTCACACCTGTAATCCAGCACTTTGGGAGCCCGTGTGGGTGGGTCACCTGAGGAGGGAGTTCGAGACCAGCCTGACCAACATGGACAAACCCCGTCTCTACTAAAAACACAAAAAATTAGCCGGATGTGGTGGTGCATGCCTGTAATCCCAGCTACTCGGGAGGCTGAGGCAGGAGAACTGCTTGAATCTGGGCGGCGGAGGTTGTGGTGAGACGAGATTGCGCCATTGCACTCCAGCCTGAGCCACAAGAGTGAAACTCCATCTCAAAAAAAATGTAAAAAAGAAAGAAAGAAAGAAAGGACACTTGCTTGTAGTGTGAGAGCTGCAACACGAAGGTCGAGTCTCCTCGTTCAGCCTCAGCGAGAAACATGCACATATGTTTTCACCACTCTGCGCTTGTCTGTGAATGACCGTAAGCATGCAGCAAGTCTTGATTTAGGGGTTATAAATTAATTGTATCAAGTATAAGAATTTGCCAACATGGAATTTATGAACAATGAGGATCAATTATTTGTATTTTTGATATCAGAGAAGAGCTCACAATGGAAACTGGTACACTTGTTTGGAAGGGGAATTGGACTGTGAGCACCTAAAATTGTTGATGTTGGGAGTTAAACTCTGGAAACTCATCAGAGAAAATTATCAGGCAAATGAGTGAATGATTGTGTGCAAGGATGCTCATGTATAATTTAATGAAACACTATACAATCATGAAAATGCATTGATGAATACTTACTAACGTGAAGTTTATAAAACGTAAAGTGAAAATACAGTCAAAGAAGGTACGCATCATAGTCCCATTTTTGTGCTCAATATATTTTATGATATCTAAAACAGATATATTTAGTTTATAATCTAGATATATTCCATTTCTGAGTAGAAAAAATGCTGAAATGATATATATCAGTAAGGTACCATGTCTGGAAGTTGGGATTATAGATGAATTTAGTTTTGTTCTTTGTACTTTTCAGTGTTTTCTAAATTTGTTTACAGTGAAAGAACTGCCTTCAAAGTGCTTTGTTTCACAGTGAAGATACTTAAGGTTCTTACTCTATGCCAGGCACAGGGCTAAGTTCCTTAACTCTCGAATTTTTATTACAATTCTATGAAACAATCATTTATATTTCACTATTAAGAATAAAAATAGAAAATGTCTCAAGATTCCCTAGCCTCATTCCTCAGGTTTGGAAGGCCCTTGAAGGCCAGCTCCCTCACCCCCAATACATCTTGCTGCCTGCCATTCTGGGAACCAGAATCAGAGGTGGAGACTCTGGCCCAAGTCCCCACTGCTCAGAAAAGTGCTGAGGTCTGAGTCTTTCCAGCCAGGGCAGAATTCCTGGGGCTTGGCCACAGGGACAGGACTAACATTCAGGCAGGAATTTTGTGTGTCTCCTTCTCTCTTTTTAAAAGAAATAGCCACTGCCTAAACTGTGTGTTATCTGGTTTTTTTCAAAGCCTGAGCGAAGACAAGCTGCTTCTATTCAATTATTCAGGACTGTCTGGGGAATGGGGTGTCTGGGAGAAAAGGTCCTCTGCCCAGAAACGACTCAGTCATCAGCAGGGCCCATTACTGCATGAAGATGAGCTTAACAGATGTCAGCCCATCGGCGTGAGAGTTTCTGCTTCTAATTTATCTTTTGGAGCATTGCTCTATCTCCAACTTGTATTTTTCTAACAGTCAACAAATCAAAAAATGACCAAAGGTGACAATAGGGACCAAGTTTGGTCTCCCACCCTTTCCACATGGCACCTTCCCTAGTACCAGCCTCTCTCGCACGATATCTGATGAATCCCTGACTTTCCAGCTTTTTTGTTTTACTTCACTACTTAAAAACTGCAGAGTCTGCTGGATTTGAGGCCAGAGGACTTGGATGCAGGTGCCAATTTGCCACATTTGCCTACGTGACCTTCACAAAGTCACTAATCCTTTCTGGTCCTTGGGTTACCCATTTGGAAAATCGGTTCGAAAAATGAGGTCATGTTTTGATTTGTTGGCTTAAAAAAATGCAGGTTGGGCATAGAGCAATGAGAGCCCCTCCTGGAGACTGGATCATACGCCTGCCTGTGGAGGTGTGTGTCTGTTACAGCAAAACCGCAGGTTTCGATTTTGTGATGTTGACGCACAATCAGAGGACAAAATGGGCTACTCAATTTCAGCATCAACGAGCTTAGCCAGAGGGCATGGCTTTGGGCAGGAGCCGGGGGACCTTCCAAAAACCACACCATGCAGGGGGTCACCTGACCTACATAGAACAAGGCATTACCCTCTGGGGCAGGCTGACTGGAGCTCCTGGGATCACGTGGCAGAATTACACATGGTTTATGGTTCTTTTCAGGCAGCCAAATTCTCCAACAGTGGTGTAAATGTTAGTTTCATGAAAATCCATTCTAAAAGCCCCATCGACTTTTCAATCACCTGCTCCCCCTTTTCCACCCAGTTCTCCTGAGAGCTGGAGGCGATTCTGAGATCAGAGAGCATAATTACAAATGAATCAGGGCTCTGGGGATGGCTTACAGCTTAATTAGCTCCCATCTCTGCACTGTCTCCATTGCTCGCCTCACGCTCAGCTCAGCGCCCGAGTCCTGACTGCCAAAGAATTCAGAACAGAAGCCTCCTGGCTTGTTAACATGCTCTCCTCGGTCCCTCCTGACTCTCACATCTAGGCTGCAATTAGGCCCAGCTGAGGCGACAGAGAGTCCTGAGCAGCTCTCACTGCCTGTGTTTGTGCATCCGGAGCTGGCTGGGTGTTGGTGCTTGTCTGGACCGGCCCGGAGGTGAGGTGCACCATGGAATGTGGAGTGGCGGCGGCTGCAGCCACTGCACCTGCTCAGCCCAGCCCAGGTCAAAAGGCTGCTGGCTGCAGGTGTGTTTTCGGGGGCATCTGACAGGGCAGGGACCAGGCACTGAAGGCACCTGGAGTTAAAGGGTGCTGTCCGGTACCAGCTCGGGGAGAGAGGGGACCGGGAGAGGTCAGGGCTGGGATGGCTCCTGGGCAGAAGTCACCCTGGGCAGCAGGAGCTTCCCTCTAAGCACAGCCAGCACCCTAGAAAGGACTTTGGGTTTGTGCAACACCAAAAGGAAGAAACTACAATTGTACCTTGAGGGTTCCTCTCAAGGAAAAGTGCAAACCTGTAAGCTGATTTCTTGGTCCTCATGACTACCTGGTGGCTTAAGGCTTGGGCTGTCAATGAGTTTCCAGCTTGCAGTCTGTGACTCTACCTAGAAACCTAGAAAGAACTTTGTCTCTCCTAGAGAGGAGGAAGCTTGGAGGAAGAATCTTTTTTTTTTTTTTTTTTTTTTTTTTAAAAAAAAAAGACTGAGTCTCGCTCTGTGGCCAGGTTGGAGTGCAATGGCACGATCTCGGCTCATGCAACCTCTGCCTCCCAAGTTCAAGGGATTCTCCTGCCCCATCCTCTCAAGTAGCTGGGACTACAGGTGTGTGCCACCACGCCCAGCTAATTTTGGTATTTTTAGTAGAGACAGAGTTTCACCATGTTGGCCAGGATGGTCTCAATCTTTAGACCTCGTGATCCACCCACCTCAGCCTCCTAAAGTGCTAAAGAAAGCTCATTAGCTGGGCAATAATGCCTATTCAAGAAGTCAAAGGGAGAAATAGCAGTGCCGCCTGCTCCCAAGCTGGGTCCACTTCCACGCCACCTCACTGCCGGGCGGCTCTGCCTAGGTTTATCAAACCCAAGACCCTGCAGAAGGGTTTCAGCCTTCCTCGGAGACAGGAAGTGAAAAAATAAAACTGCAATAATGTTGACGTGAATGTCTCCAAACATAGGATTATCTCTGAAAGTCAAGGTTGCTCTACTTCAATCATTACATAAAACCGTTCTATAATGTTATACCCGAGCGAGTCAAGGAATGCGCCACACTCTGAGATTGAGTTATGAGTCCTTTTACTGCCGGCGACTGAGAGAGGGAGAGTCAGTTAGGCTAACAAAAGGTAGGTTATCAGAGTAAGAGGGAGTCGTTTCCCCAAAATCAAGTTCCTGAGGCCTGCAAACCTCTTAATATAGATCTGCCCCTCCCAAAAGAAACCCGCAGAGATGAAAGAAGCATGAGTCTGTCCAGTCACAACAGCACCGAGGGCTCACAGGGACCACAACCCTGGTCAGGGGCCAGCCCCATGGCTCCATGAAAACGCTTCATTGTCAAAGAGATCCTCAGCACTCTCATCCTCAAAACTGCACTCACCTACCAGGTTCATGGGCAGAACCTGGTGAGGAAGCCAAGTGGCCCGTGCGCGGAGAGGCGGGTGCCGTAGACTTCGGGCTTCCTTCTTCAGGAAGAATGATTAAGCGGGAGACTTCAAGGGAAAGAAAGAACGCCATCCATCTCCCCCTACCCTGGAGTAGGAGTTCTCTGTGCTGATTTCTCTCCTTCACTGAGAAGTGCCCTTTCTGCTTCCTTGGGCTCTGAACCATGCTGCATTTTGGTTAATTGTTAGGAAACCATGGCTCCTATGCACACGATAAAGCCAGAGAGACAAAACACTTTCCATATTTATATCTTAAACAGGCATCGACTGAATGGCTACCATGCACCTGACAGGTGCTAGTTTTGAGGTGCTCAGAGGCCAGTGGGGAGATAGTTTTTGCACAAGTTTCCCCAGAGCAGAAGAAGGCACAGAGTGTGGAGAGGCCTGGAGAATGTGTGATCAATTCTAGCTGAAGGTAGGAAGCCTTCACAGAGCAGGCGGCCACCAAGCAACACCTCCAACAATGGCATGGGTGTCCCAGGCCTGAAAGACGGTGGGAACTTAGTGGGGAGGGACTGGGGTGCTGGGCAGGACCCAGGCTGGAGAAGTGGATTGCAGTTCAAGGGAGGGAAACTTCATGCTGCCCTGAGCACTTGGGAGAGCAGCTCTTAGTCTATGGGCGCTACTGAAGAAGCCCAACCTGGGAGACACCTGTTTGTTTCTGGGCTGCAGAGTAGAAAATGGAAGGGACAGGAAGGAAAACAGGCTTCGTCCACTGACTGCTTTTTAGCAACATCATCGCTACACATCAGTCACAGCCATGACAGGGTCACACTGCTGTTTCACCCTTCCAGTGTACCACTGGCTTTCTTTGTAGCTCTTCTGTCTACAAACCAGCCATGTTTTCATGAAGGCCAGAGATGGGTTTGGATCTAGCTCCAGAGCCAGCTGGAAGCCCCAGGCCTTGCTACTCAGTGTGGCCTGGGGACACCACAGCATCAGCATTACCTGGAGCTTGCTAGAAATGCAGAATCTCAGGTCCCACCCCAGACCCGCCAAGTCAGATTTCCCCAGCTCTCCAGAGCCAGATGTGACTTCCTGAGGATTCCTGGACCAATAGTGGCCACTGCCTGGAGCACTGTAACCTGAAGGATGGACCCTTCCACTCTCAGGCTCAGGCCACAGCGGACAGGGCAGGAGCAAAACCAGAAATTCCTTCCAGGTTCTAAGCAAAGCTTCAGCTTCGGTTTTTTGATATTCTAGGTGGGAGGCCAGCCAGAAAGGGCTCAGTCAATCTCAGGCACACGGGCATCAGACGCACTGTCAAAAAGCAAAACCACCCAGGAATGCAGGTGAGCTCATGCCACCGAGCAGCAGTAATTCATGCTGCAGCAAGTTACATGTGTTTCATAGAGGAGGACGCCTGTACAGGTGGAGTCACGCACCCGTACCTGTCAGCACTTTCATTATCCATGATTATCCGGATTTTCTTTCCATTTGGCCCTGGAGAAGGAGCCGCCACACAAAGAGTTCAGCAGAATGAAGTCACTGGCCTTCCTCTTGGATAGAGCAGTATCCACAGATGTAAAGAATAACCAGTCTAATAGCGTGTGTGTGTGTGTGTGTGTGTGTGTGTGTGTGTGTGTGGTGTGTTCATGTATAGGAGACATCTGGTTAGACCTCAGGGCTGCTGAAATGTGATGTCCCCTAAAGGGAACTTGGAGAGAAGCTCTCTACTTTGCCGATCTGTGGGTCACAGTGTGAGAATAACTTTCTCATCATGTTTAGGGCTTTAAGCATTTGAAAATAATAAAACGAAACAGTTTGAATTAAAATTTATGGTTGAGTCTGCCTGTCTGGGAGGAGTCGGCTTAGTGGGCAAGGCTGACGCCAGCCAGGCTGCAGGGGCTGGAAGGAATTGGATACCAGCAAGGCTGTAAGTGAGGAGGGGTGACTCTCATAGACCCGCGTGGTGGGCCCGCTGGGCCAGCCGCTCCCAGCTCTGGCTGCACATTGGATGCTCCTGGGAGAGCGTTTTAAAAATGCTGATGACTGGGCCACACCATAGACACAGTAAATCTGAATTGCTGGGATTGGGGCCCGGTGACTGAAAGATTTTTAAAGCTCTTTTGGTGATTTTAATGTGATGCCAGGGTTAAGAATCACTGGCTGAGGCCAAAGTCTCCAGGCTGGAAGAGAGCGGATGGGCCTTTTGTTTCTGCTCTTGGGTGGGTTTTCCCCTCTACCAGGCAGGCAAACAGACAGGCCTCAGTGGGTGCAGAAGGGGTGATCTCTAGCATTCAACTCCTTGGAAATTTTACCAAACTATAGATTCGGACAGTGAGTCTGACCAATCCATCTGCAGGGCTGCGAAGTCAATTCCTCAACAGCTGCCCCGTCTCTGCTAGCCTCTGAACACTTGCTATGGACACTTGTGATTCCCACCAAGATGCGCTTTTTATTTCTCAGAGAACGTGTACACCAATGATCTTATTTTATCTTGTGTATTAGTTTTCTATTGCTGATGTAACAAGTTACTGCCAAAGTCATGGCTTGAGACACAAACTTACTGCCTTATAGTTCTGGGGCACTAAAATCAAGGTGTCAGCAGGTTACATTCTTCCTGAAGCCTGTTGGGGAGAATCGGGTTCCTCTACTTCTCTGTCTTCTAGAGGGTGTTGTGTTCCACTGCTGGTGATCCCCTTCCTCAAATCACTCTGACCTCTGCTCTGTCTGCATCTCCTTCTCTGACCCTCCTGTTTCTGCCTTCCAAGGCCCCTCGTGTTTACATCATGCCCACCAGGATTATCTTCCCATCTGAGGACCCTTCACTTAGTCATATCTGCGAAGTCCCTTTTGCCATGGAAAGTCACATTCACATGTTCTAGGGATTAGGATATAGACATCTTTGGGGAGCCATGACTCCATCTCCATGCCCTGACAACGTGCCACATGAATCAGCTGTGTTATTACACCCATTTGGCAGATGAGAAAACCGACAGCCAGAGATCTAGGTTTTAGAGAGCCAAGGTGAAACTAAATTCTTGGTATTCCCCATCTGGTTGTTGCCCCGACCTCCTGTGGGGTAGTTCTTCCCACACACTTTTGTTGGACAGCTTCGTGGGCACCCAGTTACTGATACAAAATTACTGCCACCAGGTTGGGTGTGGCCCAGGCGTCGCCATGGGCCCAGGAAGCCAGGTTCTCTCTCTGGGTTGGTGCCCATTGTTCTGGATGTCTGTGATCTCCTTGACTAGGTCTATGCACCTTTACACACAAATAATTACCACACAATCCTCCCTTGTGGCGTTTGTCAGGATTCTACCATTGTTTATGCACCTCTGTCATTAATCTCAGCCTTTCCCTTTCAACAGTAAACTCCATGAGTACAGAATACATACTTGCTTTTGTACTCAGCACTTTGTAGAGCGTTTGTGGATGTTTAATAAAAACGAATGAATGTTTGCCAGCAGTCGAAGCCTTACAGATTACAAGCAACTACTCCTTTGCCTGGCAGAAGCTGTGGCTGATTGCTCTAGTGTTCCCACCTACTCACTTCCTGTAGGAAGATTACACATCCCATTCATTGGCCTGTGACTGCAGGGGCTGCTTCCCACCCCACCGCTGGGCTTGGCCATATGACTTGCTTTGGCCAATGGAACGTGAATGTGAATGTAACAGAAACCTTGTCTGCGCAGCGCCTAGAGCCGTTCCATGGCTTGGCTCTGCCTCTTGTTCTTTTTCCTTTCCCAAGAGAGTACAATAACCAAACTATAGGACGCTTTTTCGGCATGTGTCCCAGAATGAGAAGACATTAAGGAGTGGAGCCATCACGTCCACCTTGCAGCTCTCAATACGTGTGAGATTGAAGCTGTTGTTGCTATAAGCCAATACGATTTGGAGGTTTTTGTTACTGCAGCATGACTTAGCAAATTCTGACAAATACAGAAGTCATTACTGGACATCTAAGGCCACATCCAGATTTTCTTCCTCCCCAGTGGTGACCCAGTTACAGCCCTGGCCCTGCCACTCACAAGCTGTGTGATTTTGAGAAAGTCACATCACATCTTTGGTTTCAGAGTTTTATATCAATAGATAAAAGTTTCCTACGGCTTCAGAATCAGCGATTCTGGAGAGCTCGCCTACTATTGAGCACTTGACTCTGTCTTTAATGAATTATCTGCAGGGTAGTTGCCCCAAATTTTTAGTATGACAGGTACATATTCTTGGGCAAACTTTTTTGCCTTTTTGTTTGTAAAAGTGTTCTTATCTGTAAAAGGGACATTTATCACACAATGTCAAGGTATGTCACCCAGCTCATGGTACGTACTCAGTAAATTTAGGGATCCTCCTCTTTCCTTTAGCTACTTGATCAGATTACATATTTTCAGGTGTACTTTTATTGCATCTTGTATGCCCTAAACTTGGGTCCCTGGAGAGAGGGGGTGAAAATCCCTGGATAAAAATGCACAGAAACGTACACAGATCTTCATAGCAGCATTACTTCTAATAGCCCCAAAGTAAAAACAACACAAAGGAATGCTACTTAGCCATCAAAAGGAATAAGGTACTGGTTTGTGCTACAACATAGATGAGCCTTGAAGAGATTATGCTAGAGGAAAGAAGACAGTTGCAAGTGGCCAAACACTACATGATTCTATTTATGTTAAATGCCCAGGATAGGTAAGCTCAGAGGGATAGACGGTCGATCTGTGGTTATCTAATTAACTGGGAGACTGGGGAGTATGGAGGAGCTGAGTGGGGGTGGGGGGGTTGGCGGCTGATGGGTATAAGGTTTCCTTCTGAGGTGATGAAACTGTTTCGAGGTTAGTGGTGATGATTGTGCAACTTAGTCAATACACTAAAAACCACTGAATTGTATACTTTGCTTACTTTTTTAATCATATGCTTTTAAAGTGTGAAATGTGTGGTGTGTGAATTATATCTTAATATTGAAAAAAATCCAACGACCTCAGAGGAATGCAGAGGGGTGAGTCCCAGGGGTTGCTAGCTCGGGTGGAGGGGTATTGCCATGGCAGCCCTGTTTCTCAGGCTTGTTAGTTTTATCTTACGTTGTCCTCCTCCCACATCTCTCTTCTCTGCTGCTGATGCTGCATGCCCCAGCAAGGGGAAAGTTCTCTTGTTGCTTAGCTCAAAGGAAATGGTTAGGAGCTTTCAAAGATCATTTTATTAAAATTTTTCAAGGGGCCAGGCATGGTGGCTCACGCCTGTAGTCCTAGCACTTTGGGAAGCCAAGGTGGGCAGATCACCTGAGGTCAGAGGTTTGAGACCAGCCTTGCCAACATGACGAAATCCCATCTCTACTAAAATTACACAAATTAGCCAGGCGTGGTGGCGCATGCCTGTAATCCTTGCTACTTGAGAGGCTGAGGCAGGAGAATTGCTTGAACCCAGAAGGTGGAGGTTGCAATGAGCTGAGATCACGCCACTGCACTCCAACCTGGACAACAAAATGAGACTCCATCTTGAAAAAAAATAAAGAGGTAGGGAGTAAAAATATAAACACATAAGAAGATGGAAGTGTTCTGGAGATCATATTCCTTACACTGAAGTGGCCACAAACACAGGCCAACTCTGGGTCTTGTGTCCTTCCTACCCACTCAGCCCAGTCTAGGGGAATGGGCCCTGGAGTCCCCAGGTGGAAGCTCTGGACAATTTCCTCTGTTGTCCCTTCCCTTTCGTGCTGGGCCTGAGCCCTCCCTGGTCATGGTCTAGTGGGAATGGATGGCAATGGGTTGGTGGTCCTCTCAGTATAGAACACAACTTTCTTCCCCTGCAGACCCAGGAACCAAGGCACTGGTGAGTGGGGGAGGGGGGCATTTATGAAGACTCAGTTCTTCCTTCCATTCCCCATTCCTCCCCCTACAAGAGTAGGAAGGGTTATTTCCTTACAGTGCCCCAGCAACACTTGTTGATGGACCCATTGCCAAAGGACCCAGAAAATCATAACTTCTTCTTGCTTCACTGAAGACTGTCAGCCCCTCACTCCCGTCTTCAATCTACAGTTTCAATGATCGCCAACTCAATTGTTAGAGTATCCTAGCAAAATGGAGAGAAATAATTACTCTTCTATTTTTCGCTTGGATGATTTTAGATTTTAAGATCAAATCATCTTTGCATGTGTTTTGGATTGGTCTGAGTCCTGTCGGCCACTGTTACATGACCAGCTTGAGCTGACAGGTTAACTCCCCCACATACAAGAGAGTGAATGGGTAGCACCTTGGGGCCCCTCCAGGAACCGTCATCACCAGTGGGGCGGGGAAATGTTTGCTTTTCCTCATCAGTCCCCACTTCTAGGGGTTGGCTGGTATTATCTAGAGAGACCCTGGCATATGGGAACATGACTTGTCTCCTTCTTCAGAGCCTTAGAAGCTTATTTACAAAGCTCTCTAGGTCCCGGGTTGAAAGACGTAAGATGTTCTCAAAACAATCCAAGACCCAGTCAATATTTATAACCCAGGGTTTTAGCTCAGGTGGCTTCATGAGACTATTTGAGCTCCACTTAACTACTGTACATTGATCATCTGCAGAAGCCCTTTTGCCTGCTGGCTCCTTTATCTTTATTATACTGTGCAGTTGGGAATACACTTGACTCTCAAAGACTCAACTTGTACCTTTCAAAGGAAAAATTTCCACCTTATTTTTAAGCCCTATCTCGTTCCCCTGCAGTCTGAATAAACATTACTCAATAGCTGGAGTTACTTAAGCATCAATCATTTCCATTTCAAGGAGAAGGTAAAGGGAACAAAGATGTAACAGCACAAAAAGATTGAAATTTAACCTCCACTGCTGGGTGCTTTCCAAGCTTGTTCAGATTAGTTTGTCAAAAAGAAGCCCCAGAGAACTGATGTCACCTCAAGTTCACTGAAATTCTCTTTCTCTCAAGGATTACACTTGACTATGAAGCAAGTTGTCCTGGAAACCCTAGGAAGGTAATGAACTCAGCTAGTGAGCAATTTGCTTTCTCCAAGTAGTTTCCACAAACCTTGTACATTCCTCTTATCCTCAACAACACACCTTCCCTCAAATGGGTCCCTTGCCTGGCCTCCACCATACCTCCATCCAACATAACTCACAATTCATGGCCTTCCATTCTCTCTCTCTCTCTCTCTCTCTCTCTCTCTCTCTCTCTCTCTCTCTCAATTCTTCCTTTCCCTCCATCCTCCTCTGAAAAATAAAATCACCCTGTATAGAAATATTGGCCTCCAAAATCTCAACTTTCTCCAGTCTCATTGACTTCCCAGATGCCATTTTTGGCTCTGAGATGCAGAAGCCGCCTGCATTCTTTGGCTTGTGGCCTCTTCCTCCATCAACAAAACCAGTAGGTAAGCATCTTCAAATCTCCCACTTTCTTACAATGACTCTCAGGCCCCCTCTCTAAGATGTCTTGTCATTATTCTGGCCTCACTTGGATAATACAGGATAATTTCCCCATCTGCAAAGTTCATATCTGCAAAGTACAATTTTCCATAAAGTGGCATATTCGCAGATTTTGAGTATTAGGACTTGCACATTTTGGGGACTATTATTGAGCCAACTGCATCTCTAGATCCACTCTCTTTACTTCCTCCCTGCTGTTCAGTGCCCTGAGGGACTGACCTATATGGACTGCATTTACCAGCTCACTTGCTCTTGCTTCTGGTAGGGTTTAGCCAATTGGGGGGCACCAGCAAAGATCAGAGAACAGAGGAATCCCTGGTTTCCTGCCTGCAGATTGGATGCATCCCTCTATCAAAGGACACACTCCTGGTGGCAAACCCTTTCTACACAGCTCCAGCTCCACTTGTTCCACTTCCATTTCTTGCCCCTCAGGCCTAAGGATGGTAACAGCCTCCCTGCCTGGCTAGGGCCAAGGTACTGCAACATTCCTTGTTAGTTTCCTTTAATCCTATACACATCTCTGGAAAAGTTCCTGTTTGGCATAAATGTAACAGCTAAAACTATAAAACACCTAGAATACAACATAGGGATAAATATTCATGACCTTGGGTGGATTCTTAAATATGACACACAAAAAAAGCACAGTCAACCAAAGAAAAAATAGATACACTGAATTTCATCAAAATTTAAAACTTTCTCATAAAAGAACACTAGCAAGAAAGTGAAAAAGACAACTCACAGAATGATAGATCTCACAAGGGTCTTGTATCTAGAATATAAAAAGAATGCTTACAAAACCACACACAAAAAAGACAGACAATTCAATTAACAAACGAGCAAAGACCTTGTATAGGTATTTCTCCAAAGAAGACAGACACAGGGCCAAGAAGCATGTGAAAAGATATTCCCATCATTAGTCATCAGGGAGATGCAAATCAAAACACAAGGAGATATGACGTCACACATTCTAGGATGGCCATAATAAAAAAAAACAACAAGTGGGTTGGTGAGGATGTGGAGAGGGTGGAACCTTCACACACTGCAGGTGGGAAGGTAGAATGGTGTGGCTGCTGTGGAAAATAGTTTGGCAGTTCCTCACTAAATTCAATGTAAAATGACCATGTGATCCAGCAATTCCACTCCTAGGTATATACCCTATATAACTGAAAACAGGTGTTTATATTAAAACTTGTACATTTATGTTCCAATCCATCACCCATGGATCCTCCCAGCCAGCTCCAACTAAGAGCAGAAAACTTTTGCTTTCATGCACTCTCACAGCAGACAATGGATGTCATTGCAAAAAGCAAATGTGTGGAGCCTAGAGAGGGCAGGACTGAACATTGTCCAGGAGTGCTTATCACAATGTGACACCAAGTTCAGGGTTTCTGCCAGCCGGGTTATTTCTCAGTATGCTGGAGGGGGGTGCCCTTCACATGCCTAGAGAGGCTCCTGATTTATAGGGCTTTAAGAAGAAAACAAGGTCAGAGGAAAATTGGCTGACCCACTGTGAGTCCAGAGTGATTTCAACTAAAACAGAAAGAGAAGATGGAGATGATAAAAAAGGAAATTTCAGATTTAGGGTCTGATGCTCCACCTCCTAAAAATAGGCAACCTCCCAGGCTCTGACCTTGGCTTTCTCTTTGCCTTGTCTCTTTTGGAGCTCACGGTTAGACGTTTCTGTGCTAAATATTTCTACCTGCTACAAACCCTCTGCTGAGAGTCACAGCACATTTCCAAGGCAGCATATTCCAAACGGAACTCCTCCTTCCTTCCTTCATTCACCACGCTTCTCTTGTCAGCATCGACTTCAAACTACTCTGCACCCTGGCCTCCCTGTCTGTGATGCCGGCACTGCCACTTCCCTTCCCCTGGCTGTGAACCTCCTGATCTCTGGCACCCACATCCTTTCCATCTCCTGGGACCACAGCCTCACAGCTGCACCGTGCTCAGCATTTAACAGGGACTGTCACATTCAGCATTTCCTAGCAAATGGGAAGTGAGGCATCTAACACCATATACCCAATCCATATTGCCTCCCAACACCAATGAATCTCTGCTTCCTGGCTCTCCCTATTCCAGTCTACCCTTGGACCCAATGCCCAAATTCTCTGAACCCTGGCTCCAAGTTACCTGTTCCCTGCTACAAGCCTTCAATTCATTATCATAGAAATGTTGAAAACTCCATTTCCATCATTCTACATCAGAAGTTTCTTGCATATCCATTTTGTGCTGGGCATGGTGTTAGGGACTGGTATTATAAGAGTGAACAAGACTCTCAGGGGGCTCACAATCCAACAGGTAAGATATGTATGACATTGTACTATAGGGTGAAAGGGAATGAGGAAGTGAGTACACTCTGGGACCACAAATAAGGTACCAACCCCAGACTCAGTAGGTCAGGGAAGGTCCCCGGTACTCTCAAGATCAAGTCTAGATTCCTCAATATGGGTGCAAGGATACCCACATCTGGTCTAGATTCCCTTATATGGCCTCTAGACTCCTCGCATATCTCATGAAGCACCCGCAAAAAGGTCCTCCTATCGCTTTCCAAAGAAGCCAGCACCCTCCTACTTCTAAACATTTTTATTTATTCTTCTCTGGGTTATCCTTGCTCCTCACCTGTACATGTCAAACTCCTACTGAACCTTCGAGAGCCAACAGAAACACCATCTCTTCCCTGAAGCCTTCCCTGATCTCTAGACTCAAACATAATTCCTCTGTGCATTGCGCCTATCATTTTTTACATGGTGTATTGCATATATCTTGTCCCACTGAGCTCAGTCCGGGCAGGTATATGTGGTTCATCTTTGAGGGCTCCCAAAGGATCTAGCTACCACAATACCTTGCACTGAGGTGAAGAGGAGGGTGAGTTAAAAGGCCCAACAGGATTTGGCTGTGTACAGTAAAACACGAATGGGCCATACACGGTAGATTTGAATCATTCTGTGTGCATCGCATGCATGCTTGTATTAAAGTCCTCTGTCAACTCATCTGCTCTCTGGGAAAAAGTTAAGGTAGGTCACATTAGTCTATGTGTCCTAGGGCCTTGAGCTATACCTTGTAGGTCTGCAGTAAACATTTCCTGACCCCAACCAAGAGCAAAAATGTCAGTCTTTCACATTATCCTTGTTGAGACTAAACTTAGCCTCTTGCAAATATGATCACATCTTTCCCTTTCAGACATTTGGTGAGGGAGAACTGGCTTTTATTCTGGGATCACTGCTCTCTGCCATCCTTCGCATCCATTGCTCTCCATTTGTCCACCCACTGCTCAATCTTCACCTCCTAAACCAGTTCTGTTTGAACTGGCCATCAGCCCAATCCACACAACCTTCCTTCCCTTCCCTCCTCTTGCACTTGGGGCTCTCACCTTGGCTTTACTTTGGAAAAAGTTTAAAAGGCTGGTCTCCTCAGTCCCCTTTAATATTCTGTTATCTTGATCAGCATTTGTATTTTACATTGCAAGACATTCTGCCCTGAATTCTGACTTCACTGGGGGAGGGGAGGGAGTTGGAAAGAGGATTGTTGATGACGGCGATATTTTATTACGTGTGATGGTCATGGGTTAGATGTTCAGCTCATCAAGCTGGAGGCTGGGGGTAGGGAAGGGGAGAGGACACTAAATATCATGATGTCACAGCACAAAATATTTTTCCGGGAGACATCAAAGCCTTTTTCCATGGTATCTTGCCTTGACCCCATTTCACACTGGCAAAACAAACTCAAATTAAAATAAAAATACCAGGCTAGCTCCATTTAGTCAGTTGGGCTGCTGGGCTCAGTGACTGCCTTTATTAAAATCACCAAATGCAAACATTCCAAGATTTATTTTTCTTGCTTATAATTTTTCTGCCTTTCCACTGGTGGGCTGTTTATTTCTAATAATTTGAGAGGAAAAAACATTGGCTCATACCAGTGAAGGTCGTATATGCCAAGCTGCAAACCAGAGCACATTTTACTGAGGAATAAAACCCCTGGAAAACAGGCTCCAGGGGGGCCCGCTGACGGCAAATTTACAAGCGTAGTACAATTGACGCCATTATAATTAGTTCCCCCAAAAGTCTTTTTCAGAGCAGAGATCTGATCCTTTCTCTTTACACATGAATATCTCTGGACTAGAGCAAAAACATTATGGAGGGTGAGTCACAGACCGGCTTTTGGGCTTTAAAGACTAACGCAGATCCTATAAATCTAACCCACATTCTTTTACTGGGAATGACTGACTTTTATGAAAACCAAGGACTGTAAATCAGAAACCTAAATAGCTTACTTTGCACCAGATAAACACAGATTTATGTAGTGATGGAGCCCTAAGTTAACCCTTTCATGGGGCGATAGCAGACCAGAGGGTTTATGTATGGTGGGGGTGGGTTCCATCCAGGCCTGGTGTTCCTTTCTAAACACTGTAGGGTGGAGGGGAGATATGCCACATGTTTAGCTCCAGCAGACTAAGGTGGAAGACAGGAGGGATGTGTCCTCTTGAGCCAAGGGAGCTTCCTACTGATCCATCTCAGCTGGGTGTGCCTTAAGCAGACAAGATTTGGTCCCTGGTTATTTCAAAGGACAATCTCCCACTTGCAGTGACACACACCAGAGCTAACCTACAAGGGACTTCCGCACTTGTGTGTTGTAGGTGAGCCTATTGTAGCCTGGGCTTCTAATCGTTAGCTGTGTAACCTCTGACAAAGCACCAAACCTCCGTGGACCTCAACCTTCTCATCTGCAAAATGGTGCACCTGGCATGTCACAAGGATTAAATAGGAACATTTTGTAAGGTGCTTAAAACAGTGCTGGACTCAGGTTAGGCATTCAATATATATTAGCCAGTATTATTCCTATTGTTACTAGAACCACTGGTTATGTAGACCGGGCTTCTCAAACTACTGCTCACATAAGTCGCCTAGGGACTGAATTAACATGAGGCTCTGATGCCGCCTCCTGAGACCCGCCTTTCCAGCACCCTGCCAGGAGGTGCTGATGCTGCCAGCGCCCGACCGTGCGTTGAGCAGCCGCAGGTGTGCAGCCAGCCTAATGCACAGGCCACGCCCACACCCTTTCTTGTTCATTTCCCATTGCAGCTCCTTTCGCCACGTGGACAGGTTCAGCACTCGCTGGTCGATGCCATTATTGGCCATCAACGCGAACCCTGGCAAAGAGATGGATCCCAGCGGTCTCTGAATCCCCTCGGGCGCTAAGCGCGAGGTCCCCCACCTGGGTGCAGCCCACGCGGTCCCCGTGTCCCTCTCGCCGGCCGAACCCCCGCGTCCCTGCAGCCGCCGCGCGCTTATCTCTGCCTGCAGGCCCCGCTGGCCAGTTCCTGCGCAGCCTCGGGTCGGCCTCGCGCTTCTGGCTTTAAACAAGATTCGCCCTTGTGTTGCCCACTTCAACTTTAAAGGGAAACAGGACCTGCTGATCCCGGCAGGGAGAGAAGGGCATCTATCATTTTTATGTGGCATTTCAAAGAAGGAGGCCTAGGCAGGCCAGAGACAAAGGCCCGCTGCGGGGTTAATGGAGAACGCCCATTTAATCATTAACGCTAATATTAAACCCGCCCAGAGGAGGCCCGCCTGAGGGGGGTGCAGAGGGTACCCGAGAGGCCCTGGCTCAGCCCCCGGGGGCTGAGGGGCCCTATGGGCGTCGGACGGGTTCAGGGCTCTCGTGGGTGGCTATGGCACTGGGGCTCCGGGCTCCTCCTTGTAGAAGGAAGGGGCTTTCTGCCGAAGCTCAGGGTGGGAGCCTGAGAAAGGAGGGGGTGGTCTCCGAGGCGGCACCAAACTGTGGAACTGAATCCCTCTCACCGGCTCCCCTTGCCCTGGGAAGGTGAAAACATTTAGTTTATTTTCTAGGCCCGACCTGAGACCTGAGTGAGTAAACCACGCAAATCCACGCGCACCTGTGGTCCTCTGCGAATGTGGGTTTCCGCAGTGCCTCCTCCTTCTGCCAGGGCTGTGACAGGGGCATCCTCCCGCTCTTTGGAACGCCCCTCCCACCCCGTTCAACCCCAGCACTAAGGCATCGACTCTGACATCTGCTGCTCTGACATCTGCCCCCCACCCACTCCTGCCCATCCCTCACTCTTATCTCATTTTAATCATTTACCTGGAGCTGTGAATAAGCTGCCTCCTCAGTGTTTTCTCAACTGCTTGAACAAAGCCTGGCATTGCACAGTGAGAAAGTCATTTCCTTTCCAGTGCCCCTCCAAACCTGAGGAGGAGGAGGAGGAGGAAGAGGAGGAGCAGAAAACATGGCCAGCACAGGCTTTGACCCCTGCTGGGCACTTCTTCACCCTTTTCTTAAAAGAGGGGAGCAGACCTCAGACCCTACACTGACCCTGGTTTCTGCTAGAATTTAATAAGCACTGTAGTGTGTTAGCTGCCTTCGACTTATTTTTAATTTTTTTATATTGAAGTTTAGCACCATCCGTGATGTTAAGTGGATGTAAAACAAGGTGAATCATCACAAACTGAACAAACTGTGAAACCAGCACCCAGATGGAGAAACAGAATTTGCTAATTTTGAATTCAGAAAACAGAATTTTCTGGGCTCCTGGAAGCCCCCGCCCCCTTCCCTTTCCACTCTCTGTCCCTCCTCCCAGAAGGGCAGCCCCTCTCCTAACTCCCAGCAGAAGATAGTTTTGTCTGCCTTTTCTCTCCCTCAGCCTGTTGCTCGTGATTTTCATTTGTGTCCAATTCTGTGTAGTGGAAGATTTTTCATGACTATTGCTGAAGAGTATTCATTGTGTTTATTTATGGTGATTTTCTTTATGTAATACAGAGATGCTGGTTTTCCATTTACCGCCATCTCCACTTGTTCAAATTATAAAAGAATAAAACAAATCCGAGTTCATTTAAAATATCAAACAGCACTGATGAAACACAGATATTGCAGAAGCAGTGAGGATGGTGCATGAATTGTGAAGATGTGGCATTTCAACCTAATCATTTAGGGAGATGGGGCTTCTGATCCTGTGCACATGCTTGAGTTGGGCTAATTTTAAAACTTGTCAAATGGGAGCTTAATAGAGTCTCCTGGGGCTCCCTTGCAGGCCAGGCATCACAGTGGCACCCTCCACTTGCAGGTCCCTGGTGTGTCTTAAAAGGACCCAGTGAGCACACAGGTGTGGGTTCCAGTACTTCTCCCAAAGCCCTCCTGTGGCAAAACGGGGGTAGGGGTGGGCCTGCCTTAGGGCTCCCAGGACACACAGCTGACCTTTCCTGCCTCCCTGTGGGAAAATTCCCCAAGAGGAGATAAGGTCAGAATAGTTAGGGCCTTGCAGGGGGCCTCCTACCCCTGGAGCAGGTTAGAAGGAAAAAGGGTTTAGATCTGGCTTCAGCCAAGTGGCTGCGCCCACCCACCAACCCCGCCCCCAGGACTCTGTCTCCCATGGGAGCTTCTGCAAATCCTGCTCTTCTTTCCCTGCGGAGGGTGAGACCCTCCTGGAAATAGCACCCGACCAATACCCCAGGGGCTGTAAGCAAAGGAAACCTGAAAGAAACCTGAGCTCTTGCTTTGGGCTCAATTCCGTTGGGCTTCATTCGCTTAGGCTTAATTCGGTGTAGATTTCAGTTTCTCCCTCAAGACAGGAAAAGTAATTCACAAACCCTAAGGAGAGGTGATACTGGCTTGTTTACCTTCAGATAGGGCTTTGAAAGTCCTGTTGACTCATTCATCTTGGAGATCTGATCACCCTGCCCTTGATCGCCCACACTTACTAGGCTGAGAAGAAAGGCTTTTGTTCTCTCCTTACAAACCCAAATTTGACTCCCAGCTCTCCCTTCCTTCATAACTCCATGACCTTTTGCAAGTCCCTTAACCTCTCCCAACCTTAATTTCCTGGTGTGTCATGTGGAGGTAATAGAACACTCCTTGAAGGGCACTGGTGAGAACTAAATGGGCTGGTGCCATCCAAGCATTTGGCAAGAAGCAGCTCACTAAGCAGTGTTGGGCTCCACATGTGCAAAAAGAGGAACAGAAAGAAGTCTCACTTAGAACCCCCAAAGGCTAGTTTTTAACCCCAGTTTTGGGTGCTTCATTCATGTTCAGTTTTTTCTTTGAACAGAAGAGAGAAATGAAGGAAAGAGGCAGAGCTCTGCTTGTCCTACCAGGGGGATTCTGGCTGGTTTAGGGTCTCGGGTTCCACCTGCAGCACGATCCTCTGGGAGCTTATTTATTTCCAATGCAGACTTTGAGATGCTTCCAATGGGCTATCTTAGCACCTTCAGCAAAGGCCCTGAAGCAGGATTCTAGCAAATACCTGCCACAGGATAGTGCCTCTGCTACTCGGAAAACCTTACTCCCTACTCACTAAGGACCTCAAACATTATTAGACATTTCTGATGCTTAAAAGAAAACTCTAAGTTAAATTCCAAATAATTTATGTGCAACACTTGGGTTTTTCTGTCTTGAACTGAGAGTACCAACTTGACCTCATTTGCCTGGGATTTTCCTGGTTTTAGCAGTGAAAGTTTCCTGTCCCTAAACACCACTGTCTTAGATAAACCAGGATAATGGGTCACCCTACTCAAATGGCTTAATCACATTCTGTTCTGGTTATTTTCTACCTCACCCTAATTAGTAGCTACGTTTATTAAGCAGAGACTGTGCTAAGCACATTTCCTACAGAATTTCACCTGACTTTCCTAATAATCCTATGAGGTAGATATTATTATTATTATTAGTTATTATTGAAACTAGCATACTTCCCTGTTTCTGTGCTAAACAATACTGGGACTAGGAAAAATAATTTAGCTGCTTGCTCCAGGAAATACTTGCTGCTGGAAAACAAAGCTGCTGACCTGTTTTCTTATCAAGACCAAAAGCTTGCTAATCAGTACTCACTTTAAGACCCTAGCCTCACTATGCACGCTGATCAAAAAGTCCAGTCTTTCAAGAACTGCCTTAAAATCACACTGCTCAGAACAGAAAACCCTGTCAATACCCTTCTCTCGACTTCTACCTTCTGAGACTGTGAAGATAGTGGGCACCGTACCTTCTAATATATTTTCCTGATGTTTTTTGTGAGAAGTCAACTGTCAGCATTATGCATTATTTCCTTAGTTTTTGTTTTTGTTTTTTGTTTTTTGTTTTTTTGAGACAGAGTCTCGCTCTGTTGCCCAGGCTGAAGTCCAGTGGCATGATCTCGGTTCACTGCAACCTCTGCCTCCTGGGTTCAAGTGATTCTCCTGCCTCAGCCTCCCAAGTAGCTGTGATTACAGTCACAAGCCACCACCACGCCCAGCTAATTTTTGTATTTTTAGTAGAGACAGGGTTTCACTATATTGGTCAGGCTGGTCTCAAACTCCTGACACCATGATCTGCCCGCCTCGGCCTCCCAAAGTGCTGGGATAACAGACATGAGCCATCGCGCCTGGCCTATTTCCCTAGTTTTAATGATGAGGCATCTGAAGCACAAGGAGATGAAGTATATATATATGTATATATATGTATATATATATATGTATATATATATTTATTTTATTTATTTCATTTTATTTTATTTTTTCTTTTTTTTGAGACGGAATTTCACTTTTGTTACCCAGGCTGGAGTGCAATGGCGCGATCTCGGCTCACTGCAACCTCCGCCTCCTGGGTTCAGGCAATTCTCCTGCCTCAGCCTCCTGAGTAGCTGGGATTATAGGCACGAGCCACCACGCCCAGCTAATTTTTTGTATTTTTAGTAGAGACGGGGTTTCACCATGTTGACCAGGATGGTCTCGATCTCTCGACCTCGTTATCCACCTGCCTCGGCCTCCCAAAGTGCTGGGATTACAGGCTTGAGCCACCGCGCCTGGCTGAAGTATATTTTTTGATGAACAATAAGCACTTACTGTTTTTGCTGGTTGAGTTCTTCTCAGGGTTAGCCAGTTCCCCTAACCAGCTCCCCCATGCAGCAAACCACTTACCTACAAGAACTCACACGAGTGAACCAACCAATCCCAACCCCCACCCCCAACCCCCTCCTCTGTGGGGCTCTCACACTCTGGGCCACCATTCTGCTGCCCTAGCTACCTCAGGGCCAGGAACCAGACAACTAGGGACAGCTCTACACCCCAGAGCCCAGTGGAAGATACACACCAGCCAGCCCTACACGTGCTGGGCCTGACTTACCTGTTTGTTCCCTTGGAAACCACAATGAACGCCCTGCCCATTTCTCCCCCTTCCCTCTGCTGCCAGCACCTGGTGCTTCCCCTAGTACTTACCCACACTCCCCCTACCCCCACCCGTGGTGTGTCCTGCCCCATCTCCTGGGATCTGTGAGTGTATCACAATTTCTTTTCAATGGCAGCCATCTCCTGATCTGGTGGCCTTACCATACCTGATTAATAATAAAACTTACATTTTAAAATACTTGTGTCTGAGGTACAGAGAGCAGCTCTGGACATGTGGGTCACAGCTAATAAAACCCAACCCTGCTCTGCTGCTCTGTGGTCCTGGTGGCACCTTGTGTGACATTACCAGGCTGGGCTATGCTGGGCTGAGGCTGAGTGCTGCTGACAAGTGTCCTTTGTGCAAAAGCGCCCACTCCCAGGGGGCTGCAATCTCCTTTCTGCCCAAGTCCGTAAGAGTCCAAACCATTCATCCTGTTCAGCTCTGCACCTGCGGATGACCTGAGAACCAATGACCTCTGCACCTGCTGATGACCTCTGGGCACAGCACCGCTGTGTCTGGCCTGACACAGCCCTTCCCTCATGGGGCCACCGATTGGAGGACACCCAAGGCAGCAATTCCCCAGCCCCCACTTTCTATGTTTCGGTATTAGTCTGTTCTCATGCTGCTAATAGACATAGCGGAGACTGAGTAATTTATAAAGGAAAAAGGTTTAATTGACTCACAGTTCCACATGTCTTGGGAGGCCTCACAATCATGGTGGAAGGTGAATGAGGAGCAAAGTCGTGTCTTACATGGTGGCAAGCAAGAGGGCATGTGCAGGAGAACTCCCCTTTATAAAAAACCATCAAATCTCATGAGACTTATTCACTATCATGAGAACAGCATGAGAAAAACCTTCCCCCATGACCCAATCACCTCCCACTAGGCCCCTCCTCCAATTCAACATGAGATTTGGGCAGACACAAATCCAAACAATACCAGGCGGTCATAAGAAAGTACCATGGATAGAGTGGTTTCAACAACAGAGATTCATTTTCTCACAGTTACAGAGGTTAGAAGTCCAAAATCAAGGCATCGGCAGGGATAGTTTCTCCCAAGGCTTTTCTCCCTGGCTTGCAGATGGCCACCTTTTCGTGGTATCTTCTCACAGGTGTCCCTCTGTCTGTGCATGCTACTATTGTCTTTCCATGGGTCCAAATTTCCTTTTCTTATTATAAGCACACCAGTCACATTGGATTAAGGCCCACCCTGAAGACTTCCTTTTAGCTTAATTATCTCTCAAAATAGTTTTTCTTTAAACATGGTTAGACTCTAAGGTGCTGAGAGTGAAGACTTCAACATCTAAATTTGGGCAGGGACACACTTCAGCCCATGAGTGGTGGTGTACACACATCTCAGCCCAGGCACACAAGATGGAACACAGATGAGCAAGTGGTTTTTATGTGGGGAAGGTAGAGAAAATTCCTCAAGTCCATAAGGCTTAGGATGGAATCCATCACCTTGGGGCAAAATATCCAGCTCTGATCCCAGGCTGCCATTTCCTGGCCACAGAACCTAAGGAGGCTCGCCTCTTCCCAAAGCTGTGCTTTCATTGTATCAGGAGGGAGAATGATCACAGTCTCGGAGGCTGACGGTGAGGAGTTAACAGGATAATTCGTGTGTAGCGGTTCCACCAGCTGACATTTGTGAGAATGACAACTTTGAACAACAACTTTCTTTTTTCATATTTTTTGAATTTATTTTTGCTTCCCTTTAGCTGAGCTGTAGAGAAACTTTTGGCATTTTCCCTGCCTCCTGGAGTCTGTGTTAAAGTCCAAGTGTTAGTAAATGTCAGCAGCTGGATTTAAAGATTCTTGGTAAAACCAGCTCCCTGAGACGCAAATGTGCTTATAGATTTGTACATGATTAGAAATCTGTCAAATACAGTAGAGAGTAGCCATTGGGATTATTTGCCAAAGATCTTAGATGTCTCCACCACTCTGCTTCTTTCCATGAGTTACCTAAGCTCACCCTCTGTTACCGACTGAAGGAATGTTTGTTCCCCTCACATTCATATGTTGAGATCGTAATCCCTGATGTGATGGCGTTAAGAGGTAAATTAGGTCGTGAAGGTGAAGCCTTCATGAGTGGATTAGTGACCTTAGAAGAGATATAAGAGGCTAGGCATGGTGGCTCATGCCTGTAAATCCCAGCACTTTGGGAGACTGAGGCAGGTGGATCCCTTGAGGTCAGAAGTTCGAGACTAGCCTGGCCAACATGGTGAAACCCCATCTCTACTAAAAATACAGAATTAGTTGGATGTGGTGGTACATGCATGTAGTTTCAGCCCATGAGGCTGAGGCATGAGAATCACTTGAACCCAGGAGGCAGAGGTTGCAGTGAGTTCAGATCACACCACTGCACTCCAGCCTGGGTGACTGAGCAAGACTGTCTCAAAAAAAAGAAAAAGAAAAAGAAAAAGAAAAATAGAAATACAAGAGCTTCGTGTCTCTACTCTCCCCCATGTGAGAATACTGCAAGAAGACAGGAAGAGGGCCATCTGCAAACCAGGAAGAGGGCCCTCACCAAAACCTGACCATGCTGGCACCCTGATCCCAGACTTCCAGCCTTCAGAATGTGATAAACACATTTCTGTTGTTTAAGCCACCCAGTTTATCACAATTTGTTGCAGCAGCTGTAACAGACTAAGACCAGGTCTCCACTGGCCTTTCTTTAAAAAAATATGTAGAAAAGCAAGACCCATACCTGTCCTGAAGAGATACCATGGATTGCTGGAGGCCAGATAGTACAGCAATCAGCAAACATGATAGAATGAGGTCTTTGCATCCCAGAAAATGCCACCTGAGGCTGTGAGCGATCTTAGAGAGAGTGATTTTAGATCTTATTACCCAGGAGGGATGACTTGAGAGCAGAGATACTCCTTGAGCATCTCTAGACTAGGGAAGATGGAAGGCGATGCAGGCAACATGGGCAAAGCTGGAGAGGTGGTGAAGGAAAGGGTGGACAGAGAGAACCAGGTGGAGACACGTTTGCCTTGCACATAGCAAGAAGCAGAACGGCAGACAGAAAGACCAAGAAGGAAGCTGTGGCTTGAATGCCAAGTGGGGGCATCTGGATATACCTCCTTAAGTAACAGAAACTAAAACCAGTATTCAGTAGAAATTGTCGTCATCTAAGTTGGGTTTTGGAAGATAACTTGAGCACCTAGGAGACTGGACTAAAGTGGAAGAGTGCTAAGCAGGTGGTGGCCCAGCTGAAGGTGTGCCAGTGGTTCAGAGAATAGTAAGGGAGGAGCTGGTCCGGGTGGAAGCAGTGGGGACAGAGACACTGGGGAGGCAGAGCAGGTGGCCAGGGTGGGGTGTGAGTGGAGAGAGTTTCCTATTGCTGCTGTTACAAATCACTACAAAGTCAGTGACTTAAAAACAACACAGGCCAACTACAGGGGCTCACACCTGTAATCCTAGCACTTTGGGAGGCCAAGGTGGGCAGATCATTTGAGGTCAGGAGTTCAAGACCAGCCTGGCCAACATGGTAACACCAGGTCTCTATTAAAAATACAAAAGTTAGCTGGGCTTGTTGGCACATGCCCATAATCCCAGCTACCTGGGAGGCTGAGGCAGGAGAATTTCTGCATCCTGGGAAGCGGAGGTTGCAGTGAACCAAGATAGTGCCACTACACTCCAGCCTGGGTGTCCGAACAAGCCTCTGTCTCACAAAAAAAAAGAAAAAAAAAATCTCGCAAACTCCTTGCAGTGCTGTCGGTTAGAGTTTTAACAAGGTCTTAATGGGCTACAGTCAAGGTATCACAGCCTGCACCCCCTTCTGAAGGCTCTAGGGAAAAATCCATTTCCTCATGCTTTTTTTCCAGCTTCTGGAGGCTTCCCACACTCCATTCCCTGTGGCCCCTTCCTCCGTCTTCAAAACCAGCATCTCTCTGACCTTTTTTTTTTGTTTTGTATGTGAGCATGCTCTGACCACAGCTGGGAAAAACTCTCTGATTCTAACAATTCATGTGATTAGATTGGGCCCGTCTGGACACTTCAGGATAATCTCCCCATCTCAAGGTCCTTCATTTAACCACATATGCGAAGTCCCCTTTGCCACTTAAGGTTACATCGTCACAGGTTCAAGAAATTAGCACGTGGCTATCTTTGGAGCCCTTATTTTGCCTGCCATATTCATTTAGCCACGAACTCTAAATCCAGGCAGGAACACCTCTTTCAGGGAGCTCGCTGCGTTCCTGCTGGTTCTCTGTCCTAAGTATTTGACTCTGACTTTCAGGAACGGTCCTCTTTCTCCAAGCATTCAGCCCAAGTTGTTAGCTCCAAACCTGTCTCTTCAGCTCCTCTGCCTTTCCCTAAATAATGTGATTTTTTTTTTTTTTTTGCCTCAGTCCCCTGGGCTCCTGCTGTCATCCTGACCTCTCCGCTTCTGCTCATATTTCTTGCTTCCCAGATCAGCCACTGCTAACAAGGCCCCCTACTCTTTGTGATGAACCCTCAGATGTCTAGAATGTAGAAAGAACTTCCTTCAGCGAGCTCTTGGGACAGCCAATGTGCCAACGTCTCTGCACCCCCTGATGCCAAGGGGAGAGCCTTCTGCAGACATTTCTAGGCCAGCATCTCCTGCCCTTGCCTGTGTGGAGTTATCACTGTCTCTGCACTCAGGGACCTGCATATAGAGAAGGAAGGCTCTCTCTTCATCCCCACGTGGTTGCTGCCGAGAGCGGCGGAAAGCAGCCAAATGCCTAGGCAGACAGGGGCAGTTCTCTGGTGAAACACCACCTTCAAGGCAAAGACAGTTTAAAGCCTAAAGCTACAAGTCAAATCCTCGGACCAGGTTGCAAAGTTGTCTTCTCATTTCCTCTGATTGATCCCCATCCTTCACCTGTTTTACATATACCTACGCTCTCCTAATTGGTTTTCTACACTGTTGTGCCCACATTTGAGTGGTGTCTTTGCTTTAACCTTTTTTGCATACTCACAAACCAATCAGCATACACTTCCCATGCTGAGTCCACAAAAGGACCCAGATCTGGTCACACGGTGGGGAATCTCCCACCTTCAGGTAGGGGAACCACCTCTGGGTCCCCTCTTTGCTGAGAACTTTCCTTTTGCTTAATAAATTCACTCCACTCACTGTCCAGTGTCTGTACACCTAATTCCTCCTGGTTGTGAGACAAGAACTCGGACCTAGCTGAGCTGAGGAGCAGTAAGACTGCAACATTTTGGTGACTCGTATGGGAATACTTGGAGGATATATGCGAGCCCAAACCCTCTTTCACCTTTGTTTCTGAGCTTTCTCATCCTCAGGCTTTTTTTCTGAAGGAGATGAAGCGCCAAACCTCTTGTGAGCCAATTAATAACGAATGGCATGGTTACAGAGGACAGGACACAACCCTGCCACCTCTCTCTTTCTTTCAGGTGAAAGGGATGTTGGCTTCGTGGAGGTCTAGCTGTCATGTGTGACCACAATAAGGTCCTGGGGTAACTGAAGGCATCTGGCCAAGGACTTTAATTGCCAGAAGGCCCCTAGACTTGACTCCATCCCTGACCAACCATTATGGCATCAGTCAAGACCCCCAGACTTTTCTATGGTATTTTTCATTTCTTCTTCCATGGTTTGAAATGGCTCCTATCTCTTCTTTTTTGGAGCATGTTGCTGCAAACTGCAGAAATACTGCTAGGTAGAATGAGTATTCTTGCCTGCTATCAGATATGCAATTCAGAACAATGAGATTTTCATCTGTTCTTAGAGGCATGTCCCCTACCTCCATCCCAACTGCCACAGGCACACACGGTGGACAAACGGCTGCACGGCAGTTGCCACGACCCCCTGCCCTCCTGCCTGGGGCATGTGGCTATGTCCACCATGTGCCTGTGCTGCATGCAACATCTATGAGGGGCAGGAAAGAGCCGTGGCTGCTACCTGGACCCCACGGAAGTCTTGGGGGCCAGGGGCCCTGCTCAGCCAGCTACCCAGCATTTTCTGTTCACTGCCCCCTCCCACCACACACTCATTGAGTCTTTCCTTTCTGGCTGAGGGGTCCAGCTCCGTCTGAACAAGGAGGGTCCAGCGATTAAGAGTCTCTCCCATTGGAGGAACTCATTTGCATAGAGCAATAGGTTTTTTCCCCCCAGGCACCTTCCCTGTCCTGCATTTGAGCTGTTTCTGTTTGTTTGTTTGTTTTAAGTCTTTTCTTCACCATTTCAGTAGTTAACATCACCCCGTGAATACAGGGAGCTTTTCTATGCAAGAATTTTTTTTTTTTCCTTTTGAAAGGCGTTTTACTAGGCCAGGACCCCAAATCACAGGACTCCCTTTTCTCTTTCTTGTTTGAGGATCACTCAGCTCTACAGCTTTGCCTTAGCATTTGACTTCTGATAAGGAAGCAGCAGAGGAGCGACCCTGTTGGCTGCTGGCTGCAGTCCAGCGAGGACCACCTGGGACTTTCTGAGGGATCCAGAGGCAGACAACAATGGAAATCAACGGGCACAGCACGGGTGAGTGTGACTAATTCCTGATGATTCAGTCTCCCCTCATTTCAAGAATAGAGCTCATGCTAGTATTCATGCCATAAACGAGGTCTGGGGAATTCACAGGTTACTGATAGCATGGGGGACAGGCAGTGTGTGGGTGAATGCAGATAATTCCCATCCCTTAGGCCCCCTCATTAACAAGGGTGAAAGCCTCATTGGCACCCATCAGCAGCACCCTGCCAAGGTCCCCAGGACTCAGGGATGTAAGGACTGAAGAAAGAAACAGGGATGCCTCTTCTTTCTCTCCCTCACATATCCCGAGTATTCACTGGGAAGAGAAAGGAACTAGGGATGCTTTGTTCCCCTCTTTCTAGATGGGTAACCAATCATCTTCAGTCTGTACTTCTCTCAAATGCCTTCTAAATCACTGTGATTCTTTTGAAAAAATATTTTCTTTCTGCTTTTTCCTCCTCTGTCCTCTCTGCGGATGGGTAATTGTGTTCCTGTACCTATCATAGGACATTCCCATTGGATGCGCCCCCCCCGCAAACTGGGAAAAGTTAATTTCCCCAAACCTTAAACTGCTTGGCTTAAAATTGAGCTTGGTGAAAGGAAATCAGAAACCTGAAATGCCAGCAAAAGAGTAAAGGTTTTTTTACCAGTCAGACTTCTGGTCTCCCTCTCCCTGTGCAAATCAGTTGAATGAATGAGAAAATCACTGTTTATATCCTCTGTAAGGGTTTGATGAACGGCAAAAACAAACAAACAAACAAACAAAAAAAAAAAACAAACGATTTGTGAGGCTAGTCTTAAGCTGTAGCCAATCTTGTGTACCTTGTATGGTTCTGTCATAGGAGCAATACCTGAGGATAAAGCATGGCCTAGGACCCCATAAGCCCACTGTTCAAGCCAGCTCAGCAAAATGGTCAGTAACAAACTTTGCAGCAGGTCTCTATCTTGCTTTATGTCCTTGGAAGCTTGACCTTGTAATCACTTGGAAATACTTTATTTTGGCTTCCACCATTTACAGTTGTGGCCAGGGTTCAATCCTGGCTTAGGGAATAAGTATTTTTTGGTTACTATGTGTGACTTTTACCATTTACTGATTCTATTCCCTTCCATGAACAACTTCTAACTTCCTTTCTTAAACCTTCCTTTCTCTGAGCTACTTTAAAGGTTCTAGATTTTGTAAAAACTGCTTACCACCTTTTTGAAAATACTTTGTATACTCGTGGTTAAATCATAACCTTATCCGAGGCTTCTTGGTTTCACCTGTGAAGTTACTTTTGTTGAAGTTCAAAGGCCAGAAGTATGGGCCACTTGGTGTGGCTAACATCTGGCAACAAGGAATTTAAAAGGATCTTAAAGAGCACTGTGGTTAAAAGTCAGCTCAATTAAAAGTGGCTATCCAAGCTATAAGTATATTTAAAAGGCCTGTATGGTTTTTTTCTTCAGGGATCTTTTTTTTCTGGAAGAAATTTTTTTTTTCTCTGTTGACTGAATTATTTTTCTCCATTTTATCTTGCCACTCTTAGCATACACATGAGAGGCCCTAAGATAACTTCTGAGAGCAGGGAACTCTTGCAAAAACAGAGAAGGTGCCACAGATCCCATTTTGGGCAAAAACCCTCTGTTTTCCTTATGGAGCCCCAGGAATTAAAAGCCGACAGATCCCTCTTAAAACCTGTTTTGTCTTTCAGCTATGCTTGTTATTAGGCCCTAGAAACTGCATGTTTTCCTAGCCCTGTTTCTTGAAAGACTCCACCCTGAGGCCAGTAATCCAGTTAGGAGATTGACAAATGAAAAATCTTACAACTACTGGATCTTCTTCTGTCCATCTGTGCAACCATATATGTGTGGTGTGTGTGATGGTTATATTAAAAAGTGCTCTAGTGAATTGGCTTAGAGAAAATTAAGTGCTCAGATCAAATATTTTTTGAGGAAAAAATAAAAGTTGTAATGCCTTTTAGTTTACCTGACTTTAATCTTTGAGAAATAGAAACTGTTTTAAATATAACTGGTAAAATACAAATATCTTCAAAATGTACATGTGTGGTCCAAATTATGCAGATCAGATACTAGGTTTGCTAAATATTTTAAGGTTATGACCTGCTTTTTTGGCTTTTGAGAACAGATTGACTTGCCTGCTTTACAGTTTGCTAAGTCCTGGGGACATATGGGATTAACCATACCTTTAACTAGGCTGAAAAGAGTCAGACTTTATATGCACTGAGTACATAATTAAAATAGCTCACCAGGTTTTAAATTAAAATTAAAAATTGCTAAGATTTGCCATTATAACATGCAATTGAAACCACTGAAAAGTTACATGCAAAACGTGTAAGGAAAGTAAAATGTGTTTTGAGTAAAAGATTATAAGAAGGCAGGCGAGTATAAAATTTGATTAGTTTAGAGGGTTAAAGGATTGTTTTGAATTAGATAAGATAAAGTTGAAGGTTTAAGCAAATGGTTTAAGACTTCTAAAAAATCAGTCTTGCAAAAGAAACTCTGTGTGTGAACATATTGACTACAAAAAGGCATTATATGGATTTTCCATAAATTGAGCATTGAAATAAAAGCACAACAAGCTTTAATTAAGGCACCGACCTGCTCTTTAAGAAAAATAATAAACAATAATGAAAGATTTTTGCCTTTTAAAAAATTCTTGAGTCATCATTCTGACTAAATAAAATGACTTATGGTAATCTGGAATTCTACTTCATAATATCAAGTGCTTTGAACCTCTAACATATTTAACAGGCTTCCTGAAATCAAATTTCAGTTTCAAGGTTGTCTCTCCGGACCCCTAACTTTTGGATGCTATAGAGGGCCCCCGGAGCATCTGAAAGAGAGGTAAACAAGATTATTTGACATGTTTAGTCACATTGTATTGCCAAGATAAAAATAATGTTTAACCTTCTTCAGATTATATTTTAATGAATAATGTTAATATATGTTCCAAAATTGTATGGGATTTCTGAAAGTCTAATGTCTGAAAATACGCTATTTATCATAATTAAGGTAAATAAGTTCAGCTGTTGTAAACCACAGAAATAACCAAATTTCTTTGTCAATCATCTTCTTGACTGTAACTACCCTGGACATTTTGTCATTCACAGACAATTGTTGCCATGCTTTGATCCTTTTCAAAAGCTGTAGGACTTTGACGGGTGCTCTCGAATGCATGTTTCTGACAGCTTTGAAGATTGTGACACTGGAATAGGGGGAAATGCACAGGACTCATGAAGGGCTGAAATGCTTATGAATATCAAGCTGAATAAGAGTTACTAAAGGAATTTAAGTATCAGAAAATTGAAATAATTTTTTTTAACTTTTTACTTAAAATATTGCTGACTTTTATTGTTTCCCAGCCAAGGAAACTTTGTTGAGCTATCTACAGCTTCTAACAGTTGAGTAAGTTATACTCTTGTGAACAAAATTTGGAGCATATTTTTTTCTCTCTGCTTGGTTTCTCTAGATTTGGAAACTATTTGTGAGTATTCTTAAGTCATGGGAATATAGTTATTTGCCTCAATGGAATAAGAATCCATTTTCTTTTGCAACAAGACACAATTGGAGAAACTGGTGGTTTTACCAAGGCTTTGACTGGAAGCATGTGCTTCCCTTTAAGGAATCAAGCTTGACTTGCAGAGCTAATAGAATCCCCTTGGGAAAACTGGCTTCATACCTTGTCAAAACAATCCCTATATGGGGATCCTAACCTGTGGTGAGTAAAGAATTTCACTTTCTAACAGGCTCAGGAGCCCCATGTTGTCTTGGGACCTGAAGAAGAAAGGAATTGATCCACCTCATAGGTATTTGAGGTTACAAACCCATGGATAGGCTTGGCTTTAAAAAGGCTTATCTGAGATTCCTTGTGGAATGGAGTTCCATCAAAGCCAATTTAAAAAGCCTATGTGAAGGATAATTATTCTTGTTGTACTTTATGCAAATGATCAAGCCAAGTTAAGACTAAAGTTTATTTTGCAAACGACTCAGTCCTATCATGATTTGTTTGGATAAAAATGAAGACTGGAGAGACAAAAATTATGTTTCAAAACTTATCATACACTTGTCATTGAATTTTAATCTCATTAGTTGTTTTTAAGTTTTTGCTTACATTTTAGACTAACCCTGCTTATTCCTGTGACCTAACCATTAGTCTCTAGCTGCAGCTCAGAAGAAACAGAAGGGATGGATAATGTAAAAATCTGGATTAATATTCTAGTTCTGAACAATTGTCCTGTAAATCCTGCCAGGTGATAGAAGTAAATAGGGCACCCATTACCTAGAGGTTTCTTTGTTTGGAACATAAGACCAAGAGAGCTAACCAAAGCCAAGCCCCATGTACCCAAATCTTAGCAAGCATAACTATAGCCACCAGTTATCTGGGCATGCCAGCAGCCTCAGGATTTTTCTTTTCTTTTTTTTTTTTAATTTTCTGAGACAAAGTCTCACTCTGTCACCCAGGCTGGAGTGCAATGGCACAATCTCAGCTCACTGCAACCTCTGCCTTCTGAGTTTAAGTTTGGCATGCTTTCCTCTGATTGATCCTCACCCTTCACCTATTTTACATACATCTACTCTTTCCTAGCTGGCTTTCTACACTCCGTATCCACCTTTGAGTGGTGTCTTCACTTTAACCTTTTTTGCATACTCACCTGCCTCAGCTTCCCAAGTAGCTGGGATTACAGGCAAGTGCCACCATGCCTGGCTAATTTTTGCATTTTTTGTAGAGATGGGGTTTCACCTTGTTGGCCAGGCTTCTCTTGAACTCCTGACCTCAGGTGATCCACCCACCTTTGCCACCCAAAGTGCTGGGACTACAGGGGTGAGCCACCACACCCAGCCTAGCCTTAGGATTTCTAAGCTGTACTTACCCCCTTGTTTCACTATGATACATGTCTTCTAATAACCAGGTTTGTCTCTTCTTGCCTTCAGCCCATCAAACTCCAAAAGGTCATGCAATCGGAGCCTTGGATAATGGCTCCCATACACCAAGTTCCTTTAGTAGGCCTCTGAGGGAGATCTGACTGCTGTTTTCCCAAAACAGCACTCCCTGTCAGAAGGAAGCAGTTAAGATTGGTCTTCATCCCTATTCTAATGGCAGTGAGATGTACCTCTTCAGCATAGGCACAGGAGAGTGGCAACATGCCTAGGCTGACAGGGGCACATCTCCAGTGAATCCCCACCTTTAAGCCAAAGGCAGTTTAAAGCCAAGCTACAAGTCAACTCCTCAAACCAGACTGAGAACTTGCCTTCCTGTTTGGCACACTTTCCTCTGATTAATCCCCACCCTTCACCTATTGTACATGCAGCTGCTCTTTCCTAACTGGTTTTCTACACTGCCATACCCACCTTTGAGTGGTGTCTTCACTAATCTTTTTTGCATACTCACAAGCCAATCAGTACACAGTCACCATTCTAAGTCCGTAAAAGGCTCCAGACCCAGCCACACAGTGGGGACTTTCCTGCCTTCAGGTAGGGGAACCACCCTCCATATCCCTTCTTTGCTCAAAGCTTTCCTTTTGCTTAATAAATTCTACTCCACTTACTCTCTGGTGTCCACACACCTAATTCTTCCTGGTTTTGAGACAAGAACTTGGACCTAGCTGAGCTAAGAAGCTAAGGACCACAACACTGCAACCTCCCAGGCTTGGAGGAGAGCACCAGCTCCAGAACTCACCAGCACTGGGAGAGTCCATAACTCTTCTCTAGGGAGACTGTGCTGCTTCAGGATAAGACTGCAGCTCCTGTCTGTTCCCCAAGTGAGTCCGCTCAGAGCATGCTTTATTTTTCAAAGCCTCAGGAGCAAGAAATGCAGAATCAAAGCCAACAGCTCAGCTCTGACCAAAATATCAGGTTGTTTGTCCCCTGTCCGTACACAAACATGCCCTACCCTTGCATATCCAGTGTCTGCCTGGGCTGTGTTCCTAGCCCTTGCAGTCAGCTCAGCCCGAGGTGACAAAACAAACACACAGGACAATTCTGCGGAGAAGAGCTGCCTAGGGGCATTTGGGCCCAAATTTTATTTGAAGAAATGTGGGAGAAGCCATGGCACTCTCCCCAGAATTTCTGCAAACACAGCATTCATGGTTGTGAGGAATGGGATGGGGACAAGCTACCTCTCCAGGGTGACCTGCCACCTTGCTCCTGTAGGAACCCCCAAGCTCCAAGCAAACCTGTTTAAAAGCAAACATCCAAGCAGACAGGCACCTGTCACCACTCATAAGGCTGGCCTTCTCCCTTCCCTTTGGCTCTCCTGACCCCTTCCCTCTTTGTGCAGTTCCACAACCCCTGCCGGCCCCAACACTGTGGTCTTCCCGGTCCAATGCCGGGCAATGGGGACCCTGAGATAAGGAAGACACAGTGCCAGCACCCCCAGACCTCACATTCCAAGGGAGAAGTTGGAGTCTTATACAGACTAAGATGATGCAAGGCACTAAGGGCCAAGATGGTGAAGCACAGCCTGAAAAACAGGTTGGAGAGTAGGGAGGCAATCAGGGAAGGCTTCCTGAAAGAGGAGAGACCTGAGCAGATTCGGGAGTTGGCCAAGCAGAGGGACTTGAGGGAACTGTCGGCAGAGGGGATGGATGCAACACCACCTTGAGGAGATCCTTCTTCCCTGCACCTTCTCACCTCCAGATTCAACACAAATTTCTCTGTATCACCCACTGGTGGGGCCCCTGGTGTATGCTGCTCTGTGTAGCAGTGTGTTCATCTGCCTCCTTGGCATGACCAGACTGTGTGTGTGTGTGTGTGTGTGTGTGTGTGTAAAGAGAGACAGAAAGAGAGATTTATACTCCCCTTCTACACTCTGTGCTGTCCCCAGAGCACTCTTTATTAAAGCTTTTTGAGCAAGTATCAGTGACACCGTCTCCAGCACAGCCATTGAATCCTCCTGCTTCATCCCAAGCCTGGAGACCAGTGCAGGCTCTGTCCCTTCCCGACTGCACCTCTTCCACTGTGAGATGTAGATAATCATGGCATCATCCTCCAGGGCTCTTGTGGTGACTATGTCAAGCGATGCATATGTGCAGAGCATTCAGTAAGTGCCTGGCACACAGAAAGTACTAAATAAATGGTAGCTATTATTATTCTTGGTGGTATTCTAAAGCTCCGACAGCCACTGTGCCAATGCCCTGGCTGGCATTCTGGAGGCCCCAGGGCACAGTGAATAAAAGCTCCCATTTAAAGGCCAGGTCTTGGGGGTGAGTCCTGCCCTGGCTATGCAACCTCAGGTTGGTGCGTGGGAGGACTCGGGTCTCCTGTGAAATGGTTGACTAAGGCTCTTGGAACTTTCCTAGAACAATAATCTAACTCCCCCCTGCCCTATTCCCCCAACAACTGAGCACAGCTCCCAGATCTCCCATCAGCTCCCTGCTTTGGAGTCATGGATGCTGGCCCAGGCCAACGGGCCCAGCCTCCCTGGGCCCCCTCCACACACCTACTCCCAGCTTGGCAGCAGGCAGCTGTGGGATTTACAGCTGTGTTTCCAGCCTTGGCTCTGCCTTTGAACGTGGGGGATGAGCCTGGCCCTGCTGCTGGCCAGTGCTGCTCCATGGGGAGTTCCTGCTGCCTCCCACTTTTCTGCTGAGCCATTTCCTAAAACCCACAGAGGCTGAGGAGCTGCCAAGTCCTCCAGGAAAGGCTGCGGCAGGTGGTACCTGGGCAGGTAGGGCAGCATGGTGGCTGTACACACGTTTTCGGAGTCCTGGATCCAAATCTCAGCATTGCCCTTCCAAGCCCCAGAACCTTGGACAAGTCACTCAGCCTCTCAGAGCTTCTGTTTCTCAGCTGTAAAACTGGAAAAATACTAGCGCTGTCCCTTTGAGCTGATGATTGTGGAATTACATATTTGCCCTCAGCTCACTGACTGGCCTATGTCAAGGCACAATAAATATCTTCTTAAAAGAGACTGTGCTATTAGCCTAAAGCTGCCATTCAAGTTCCAGAAGCAAAGAGTGCACAAAATGGGCCATCTCCTGAATCTTTTGAGCTCAGCTTGGGGACCCAGGAAGGTGGGAGACATTAAACAGACCAGAGGAGATGCTACCTGGGTCTGCAGGAGGAGCAGGGGGTGCAAATGTGGGGTGCAGGTCCCAAAGGACCCGGGGAGGGGGAGGGCAAATACCCTGTGTGCTCAGCACAGAGAAACGGCCTGGCAGTGCGTTTGCCTTGGGTGGGGGGATCCCTGATGCTTGGTCCCACGGCAGTGCAGAGCAGAGGGGCACTGAGGGTGGCCAGAGGGCACCTTCTTATCTGAGCAATGTGGCTGGGAGCCCAGCTGGTCTATGGAGTACCTAGGAGCGACCTGCCAGAAGCCAGATTGTACTGAATGCACTATGTGGCTGGAGCCGCCATTCGGTTGGACTCCGGCAGGTAGAAGGAGGAAACATGGCTGAGATGCTGAGGGACACCCAGGGGCTGCCTTGCTGGGAATGAAGTGTTTTCTGGAGCACTGGAGTGATTACAAGTGCTTCCCTCCAGGAGGCAACCCCTCTGTTTGGGCTTTCACATTGCTGGAGATGCTCTTTTCCTCTTTCCTGTGATTTTTGTGGGGAGCGGACAATGGCCTTCTTGACTGGAACCTGAAGGTCAAGAAAGAACAAGGGTAGATTCCACATGAGGGGGAAGAAAGGAAGCCTCTGCTCTTAGGGATCACCCAAGGGTCATAGGGTGAAGCCCCTGGGAGGGATCCCTCCACCCCCTGCACATCTCCCTCTGGGTCCCATGATTGTGGAGCAGGGGAACAGCTGGTTAAGTCCGCAGGGGTTTCACATCCCACGTCTGAGCCAATTCGCTTCTACCACAGACATGATTCTGAGTGACAGAGAGTGTGCTGCTGACACAGGAGGCCAATAGCAGGTCCCAGAGTTGCGAGGCTTCAAGGATGAGAGGGCTGTGGCCTCTGTACCCTCCAGGTCTCTACTGAATGCTGCCTCCTCATAGAAGCCCCAGGTTTCTCTACGACCAGCGCCATCCGTTTTTCCCATGGTGCTAATTGCCATTTGTAATTACATATCCATTTGCTCCTTTGGTCTCTCGAATAGAAGCTTCTGGAAGGCAGGGGCCTGGTGTACATATTCTCCATGGTGTAGGTGACAGGCCACTAAGGGGCACAGAGACACAAAAAGGCTTCAGAGAAAGGCCTGGACGTGAGTTGCTGAAAGCTTTTGACATTTGGGCTCCGGTGGCAGGAGAGAAGGCCACAGCAATTTCTAGGCAGAGGAGATGCAGGGTCCTGCAAAGCGTAACCTGGCAGCAGAGCAGGGGAGAGACCGGAGACCAAGAGATGAGTTCAGAGGCCATTGCCACAGGTTAGCTGAACCAGGGAGGGGCTCTGGAGAGTGGGGCATGGCCCACCAGAGAGGAGACAGGAGACTCTTCCAGACTCTAGAGCCAACACAGAAGGGCCAGTTCATGGGGACGGGGGATACAGCTGGAAGTCATGGCACGTGTGCATTTATTAGCTGGGTAGTGCTGTTATGTAGGAGGGAGCGGGGCTGCGGGAACGGAGATATGGTGTGGTCATGATAAGAAATGTGTTCTTGAAGTTACTGCAATTCTAAAATGAATCAGAGAAACAGATTTTCACCATAGAATTTCACTCTGCCACTCTGGAGTTCCAACTTGGCCCAGATTCTGATCACCCAAAGCAGAAGCATAGAGAAGGACTCCAAATGCCCTTGGTGCCTTTGGGAGCCCAGTTAATCTCCCCTCCAGTGGCTTTGCAGTCACTGCCAGCAGAGCACCCATCTCCCTGCCACTGGAGGCCACAGCAAGTCCCTGCAAGACCCACAGAAAGCTGAACCTTGTTAGCTTTTGGTTCCCACCAGCACCTCCAGGAAGCCCAGAAGAAAAGGGGAGAGCTCTGTATCCCCCTGCACTGCCTTCTGCTGCTGTTGGTGTCAAAGGTGATGATCATGGCAAGGAAAGGGAATGAAAGGGAAGTGAGGTCAGAGATGGGGACAACCAGGAGGGCTGCCCATGGAGCTACTGAATCCACTTAGATAAGAGCCTATGGTCTTCAGGCTGGCCCCTTCCCGGAATCTGTAACGTGTCCCCACTCTGTGAGCAGCAGCCCCTCCTCTGAGTGTGAAATTACGTGGACTCACCTATCACTGCTTAGCCCACTAGGGTCTTTCCCATCCACACAACCCTTTTTATAGCTTGAAATGACTGAAGCTTTAGCTTGTTCCAAGAGAAATGCCAAGGAGCTGGTCTTAAACAAGGTCCCCCTCTCCTTCACTGGCAACGAGCACTTCCAACCCGGGTTTTCTGACTCCCTGCTTGAACAGCCCACGGCTTGCCTCCCGGCCACCAGCTCTAGATCATTCACCTCCCAGGCCTCCCCACTTCCTGTCTCTTTCCCATTCCATGGAAAATGCAAACCTTCTGTGTTGAGCAAAGGCCTGTCAATCAAAGTGCAGCTCACAGACAAAAGAATCATCACAGTGGGTGGCTTCAGAACTGTGCGGCTGCCAGAGCTGCCTCAGTCAGTGGAGACTGTGAACTTCCACTCGGGTGAGGAGCAGGCTGCCGCCTGGGCCCCTGTTCTGGGACAATGGGTGGCGAAAAGGCAATGAGTGTGTATTCTGTGCCTTTTCACACTGGGCTTTAAACACACCGTCTATGTTGTTGATCCATCACCACCATCCTGAGAGGCAGACTCTGTTATTCCCACTTTACAGATGAACAAACAGATGCTTCAAGAAGTCACATGACTTTCCCAATGCCATCCTCCTTACCAGGGACAGAGGCAGGATTTCAGTGCAATGTTGACTCTAACACCTCTTCCCTTTTCCAGGCATTTGACAGCAGCTCTCTGCAATGCTAGCAGCTATTAATGCCATCAGGACACACAATCTAATAGGGGGACAAAATATTTGAAACCACGACTGACCTAGAGAATTTCAGTGTCAGGAGGCCACCTGCAGGGGCTGGTGCAGGTCTTGAACCTCCCTGTGACTCCTGGAGGAGCCAGCACCTGGAGCCACCTTTGGCTTGAGGCAGATTTCCCCTCTCAGGCTCAGGTGGCACCTCCTAGCTTTTGCCCAGCTGTGACATTGCTAGCTGACATCTTCATCCCCATCTTACCCCTACTCATTCCTGCCAACGTCATTTGTGTCTCTGTTCCCTCCCCTCTGTTTTTCTTGCTAATTACACACATGTTTCCAGCTACTCTCTCAATTCTGGTTCTCTTCAAGCCAAATTTAGGTCTCTGGCACTGGTTGTCGCTGCCAGGGGGCTTCTCAGAGACTGGAAACGCCAAGTGTGATGTCTTTGCCTCGGGAACATGTCTGCATCACATCTGCTGAGCTCTACTCCTAAAGGTTCTGATTCTTGGGAACTATATCAGGGCCTAGGAATTTGCATCTTAACAGGCTCCCAGGGAATTCTGATGTGGGTGGTCTGGGCATTGCACTTGGAGAAGCTCTGAATGATACCAATGCAGAACAAATGCAAACTTTGTAAGTGAAAAAGGAGGTAGGAAAATATACTTAGAGATGTGGTGGGGTGAGCAGGGATGTTGGGGGTGGGAGGGTGCTGGGAATGAACATACATGAAGCTCTGGCTAGGCGCTGGTTACTTTTAATATCTCATCACTTTTGGGCCCTACAACAGCCTTACATCAGACACCTTATTTGTCCTTTTCACAAAAGATAGAAGCAAAAGTTCAAGGTGGTTAAGAAACATACCCACATTTTCATGGACTGTCAGTAAAGACCTGGAATTTGAAGCTACATCTGCCTGATTGCAGAAGCTTTCACAACTGACCTTGCCCCACTGATGACTCAGCAGGTACCAGGTACCAGATGCCTTTATACAGGGCTGGGCACAGAGTCAGCATCCAAAACATACCTGCTAGATGAATGAAGAACAAGTGAATGAATGAGAAAATGAGATGACAAGTCTGCTTTGAGATCATGGAAACTAGCTCAAGAGGTTCCCTCTATGACCTCATACTCAAACTTCCTCTTCCACTGTTTCTTTAATCTGAAAGATTAAACTCCACTAAATTTGCCCAGTTGATAAGGCCATGCAGCTCCCTTGCATCTGTTATCAGCAACCTGAATCCAAGCAGGAAGCCAAGGCTGAGATAAGACTGAGGAAGGCAATGCCTGGAATCATTCCGAGGCTGGAATTACTTTGTTGCCGTAAGTAATCTATTTGGCACCTCCTAAGTGCCCAGTTCTGTGCCAGGCAGGATAAGGCAAGAAACCAGACAGTCCCTGCCCTTGAATGTCTTACAATCTACTTGGGAAGCAAAGTGGGTGTTAAAGAAGTAATTACAAATAGGATCAATGATATGGAAAGGAAGAAGCATGAGGCCAGGCAATCACAGCAAAACTTCCTAAGGACACACCCTGTAGGCTGGACCTGAGCAATGAGAAGCTAGCCAGGAGCAAAAAGGTACTTGTTTTTGTTTTGTCTGACCCTGCTCAAAATGGCTTTACACATGCCATCGCCCATGGTCAAGCTTCCCTTTCTCTTTGCTTCTACTCTCCAGCATTATCAGGGTTTTTCCTCTGGCACTGATGACCAAGCCCGGCACTTTTCACTCAGGCCTCCTGCTGCCTCTCCCAGCTGCCTTCAGCCAGTGTCTGTTGAAGACTCCTGGTGGTGGCCTAGATAGTTGATTGCTAAACTTTATTTTTTCTTTTTTGTGAAAATTGTTGTTATAGATTTTGTAGGTACAAGTGCAGTTATGTTACGTGGAGATAGCGAATGAAGTGAATGAAGTCTGGGCTGTACTGTAACCATCACCCAAATAGTGTACATTGTAGCCATTAGGTAGTTTCTATTCCCCACCACCTCCCACCTTTCTGAGTTTCCACTGTCTATTATTCCACATTCTATGTCCAAGTGTCCACAGTTTAGCTCCCACTTATAGGTGAGAACATGCAGTATTTTACTTTCTGTTTCTTAGTTATTTCACTTAAGATAATGGACTCCAGTTCCATCCACGTTGCTACAAAAGACATGATTTCATTCTTATTATGACTGCATAGTATTTTACGGCGTGTGTCTGTATAATGTTGGCTATGGGTTTGTTGCATTAGACAACTATTATTACATTCAGCAAAGAAGTTGCTCACATCATTGAGTGAAGTTTCAACATATATCTTCATTATTTAATTTTTGTCTCATGAAAATACCAACCAACCAACATTCACTAGTTGTACATTCACTGGAATTTTTTAATGATGTAACTGATTTTGCTGATTAAAACAGTCATCAAGCATTGATTCATAGTCTGATTTTGTCACAGTATGGAATTATAAATTATAAAAATCATAAATTTTCTATGAAATAGGAAGTCACACTGAAGTTATGTCTTTATATAGGTACATAGAATTTTCAACTAAGATGATCAGATATTTTTATTGTTTATAAATTGTGTGCTGCAATGCAATTTTTTTTTTTTTTTTTTTTTTTGAGACAGAGTCTCACTCTTTCGCCCAGGCTGGAGTGTGCAGTAGTGTGATCTTGGCTCACTGCAACCTCCACCTCTCAGGTTCAAATGATTCTCCTTCCTCGGCCTCCCAAGTAGCTGGGACTACAGGGTGTGCAGGACTATACCACAACTGGCTAATTTTTATATTTTTAGTAGAGACAAGATTTCACCATGATGGTCAGGCTGCAATTCTTTATGTCAGTTCAATATACTTTACATTTTTCAAAAACTGGGTTGTGTTGTCCTTAGTCCTTCTGCCCTGTTTTCTTCCTGTAGCATGAAGTGTTTGGAGAATTCTACCCAACTATATTGCTTGAGTAGCTACTTCTCTGCCCAGGCATGGCTCTGTCCATTTCTAACATTTTTATTCATGGATTCACAGACCAGTTTTCCCTTTAAAGGCAAATCTTTCCTCTCCTCCACTTTAAACATTTAAAGTAAGAGAAAATATAGGTAAATAACGGTGAAGCCCCATGGCCAACAGCAAACCTGAAGCATCGTGGATACAGGCCCTTCATGGCAAGCCTTTGTCCCTAGCTCTGAGAGACACTGGCTGGGAATTCTGGAGTCCTGGCACTGTAATCCAGACACCATTCCTAGGCCTCTGCATCTGCCATCTTCTTTCAGACTTTTCACTGGGAAAGCCTAAGGGGCTGCCTGTCTCCTGTATTGTTTGTTTCAAGGTCCAGCTTACTTCTTTCAGATGTTTCTAGACCTTTCTAGAAAAGATTAAGAAGGTTCAAGATACACAGGGCTAATAGTATTATGGTGGAGTTGAATCTGAGGTGAGATGTCTGCCACCTACCATTTTTATTATCCTGGGTGCTACAGAGTTCCCCCACTGTAATATTTGATTATATAATTGGGTCTCACTAGACATCACCAAAAATGCCTGAAGTCTTATGTGGGTCAGGAGTCCGTGGTAGTCAAAAGTGAGACATTTGGCTTTTAGTTCAGCGACTCAAGGGAGCATGGAACAGATATGAGTTATCATAGCTACTGGGCACCTGACACTTTGCTCAGACATTTAATGGGTCCCCACTTAATCCTTACTGAGACACTGTGAAGTGGATCTGATGACTATGCTTGTAAACAGATGAGGACAACAGGGCCGAGAGAGTTAACACAATGTGCTGTGGTCCCGCAGGTGATGAGGAGACCCAGGTTACAAACCTGTTCTCTCCCCTGGTCCTGCTGACTTGCTGCCCAGCTTGTCACATCCTCTGGCTTACAACCTCTCCCATTGTGGCCACAAGTGCACTTCTGTGGGTATCAGACCAGATGGGACCAATGACTTGAAAGAAATCACTCTGCCCGATATCAGAAAATATGATCAAAATGTGAACAAATGAAAGCAAATTAATCATTTTCTCTGACTTAGTTTTTCTGTTTGTGAAATAGGTTGTTAAGAAGTCTAAATGAGAAAATCTATGCCGTGCCTGACACACAGTTCTGTAGGGTCAACTTTAATTAATCCTACATGAGATGGCATTCATAAACCACACAGAGGAGAGACTGGCACATACAGTGTGTTCAATAAGTAATATTCCTTGTTATAACTAATATTTTCTGTTCTTTATAAAACAATGCTGAACCTCCTGCTTCTAAATACCCATTTGCTATAGAAGTTCTAATAGCTGTCCTGCTTTTCCAGGACACAATGGGTTACAAATCAGGCATCTAGGGACCAGTTTAGGATCCTACCTACAATCATTAATATGATTTCTAAGGGAGTAGAAGTATGTTCTGAATTCCAAGTAACTGACTTACATATTGTTCAAAAACAAAGCCTATTTGTAGCTATGAATACTCCATGGCTTTCAAACACTTGCAAAGGGTCCGGGGGTGTACAGAATCCTTTGTTCAAATGACAGCTTACATGTTAACCTAAGATATAAAACAGGTCTGCAATGAACAAGTACAGTTGAAGTAGAGGTGGCAGAGGTGGCCTAGAGCCTGCATCCCTCACCAGGGTTCTGCCAAGCATGGTATACCTCATACTATTACCAGCTCAAACTTCTGAAGACAAGCTGGGTTATTTGGTTTATTGAGAATGGTTGTGTGTCCATCACATGGGGCTACTTACGACACACGAAATATCTTTGGTTGGAAGCTCTGTCTTATTTTTAATATGCCTCTGTTAAACAGAAGTCACCATTTCAGGATCATGGCAAGTTAATGGGGTTCTGCTGAACCCTGAGATACTACCAATAATATTTCTCATGGATCAAACAAAGTAGATCAAAGTCACAATTTTCAAAATCCTCCTGCAAAAGGAAATTTCTCCAGGCAAGACTTTGAGGTTTTCACAGTTTTGAAAACTAGCCTTGACTCTCTTCTAGTAACAGCAATATAAAAATCCTTTTATTTGTGCCAAGCAGGAATATATTTCTCCTCAGAAACTATTTTATAGATTACATGTCATTTTCTACTTTCTTTTTTATTCTTGTTATAATTATCTTCCTTTAAGAAAATGTTAGCACAGCATACAGTAGGCATGTCTAGGCAGATAAGCCCTGCAAGCCAACCCAGCTATGGAGCAGAGTTGTTTCTGCAAGCCTTCTAAATCCCAGGGCCTACATAGTTAAATGTCAGGGCAGCATTGCATTCAAGAAGCCATCGTCTTGTGGCCAAAAAAGTAATTAAAAAGGAATTCCAAACCCTACCAGGCCTCCTCAAAACTGGGACAGGGATCCAAATTCAGTCTACAACAACAATTTCTTCTCTCACCAGCTCCCTGCACCCACCTGCCAGGTTTCTGGAGTGTCTCTGTCTCTCCACAGGTTTTCTGTTCTTTTGTTCACACCAGCCCTGCACTGAGGTGACAATTATAGGACTATCTTGGGTGGGCAAAGGAATGTTGATGGGGAAGAAAGTCTGAATAGCCTCTCTTCTTCTTAATAACTTTGGTCTGACGTTTGCTGTGTTCTAATTTATATTTTCATTATTGCCTGATTTTCTGCATAGTACAAATAGATTATACAACCTGATGTACTTCACTGAACCAGTTAGCTCAGTGAAGCAATATTTAGTTCTGTTACTCTATAAGTTCTTAGTAGCTTAAATGGCAAAGAAAATCAGATCTCAGTAACAGTAAGAGAATTATTATGGCCACTCTTTCTCATAGGATAAATAAGAGATTTAATTCTACTCCTCTATTTGCACATGTTTAAGCCACTGTAATTAAGGCTAAATAAAGTAAATGAAGTTATTATTCTCAAAATGCAATGAGAGACTTCTGGCTTCCAGTTTAACATGTAAAGAGCTTGGAATAAACCAGCTGATACTAACAAGTAAAAAGCTAAACAACTTGAAAAGTCCGTGAATCTTAGATCTGTCAGAAAAGTAAGTGCACAGAGCCTAAATATGCCCCACAAATTGGAGAGTCAGACGTGTGGATATAGAGAATTACAACACATCAGAGCAGAAACTCACAAGCAGAAACCTCTCTGTGAACAAGTGCAGGGATAGGAAAACCTAACTGTAATTGAAACTGTTGAAAGAAAAAACTCACCAACCAAGAATTCTACGTCCTACAAAATTATCTTTCAATAGTAAGGGAAAAATAAGGACTTTTTAAGATAAATAAAAATTGGAGGAATTCATTGCCAGTAGACTTGCCTTACAGCAAATGTTAAAAGGGATTCTTCGGAGAGAAGAAAAATGATGTAAGTCAGAAACAGATCTGCATAAAGGAAGGGCATCAGAAAATAATTAAGTAAAGGCAAAAATGAAAAATTTTGCTTTTCTAATTCTTAATTGATCTAACAGATAACAGTTTATTCCAAATAACATCACCAGTTTATTTGATAATGCATGTTTACATTATATTATATATATTCCTAAGTATGCTTACATTATATTTTATATATATATGTATTCCTATGTATGCTTATGTATAAGTGAGATGAATGATGGCAATTATACAAGAGATGACAAGCAAGAATTAGGGATATTTTGTTATTATAAGATACGTGCACCACCTACGAAGCAGTACAGTGTTATTTGAAAGGGGAACTGGATTCGTTGTAAATGTATAGTGCAAACTCCAGGGCAGCCACCACAAAAATAAATGTAATTGATATGCTAAGAAAAGAAAGAAAATGGAATCATATAGAATGCTCAATTAAAATTACAAAAGATAAAAAAAAGTGTAGAAGACAAAAATAGGAGTGAAGAACAAGGGCACTAAGTAGAAAACATTCTTAAAGATGGTAAATAATAATTCAATTATATTAATCATTTCAAATGTCAGTGTCTAATACAGCAATGACAATGACTGGGGGTAAGAAATACCGCTTACATTTAAGGATTGACCCCTAGAAAACAGAAGAGTTTTCAGAAAACAAGTCAACTGAAAAGGAAATACCTATGAACAACTTCTAGATTATATTTTCATTTCTTGCTAATCATACTCTTATTTATTTTAAAACGAGACTTTACATATGCCAGCATTGAAGAGTCAAAAGATGGATAAAATAGTCTCTGGCTTCAAGAAGCTCCTACTCTGGTCTATAGTTACAGCCTAGCATAATGACAGATCAGCAGACTCCAGAATGCTGTGTTATAAGTAATCTGGAGGGAAGCTTGCCTTGTGGAAGCACAAAGCAAGGAAAGATCAAGTCTCCCTGTAGGTAGAGGGTCAGGGGACACCACACCGAACAGAGAAGACTAGCAAGGATAAGGCTGCATAATAGCTGAAAGATATGAGTGTGCATAGTGGCTTTAGGAAACTATGAATGCCCAGGGAGGCAGAAGAAAGGGAAGCAGGGAAATAAGATTGGGGGTAGAGGTGAGGATTTACAAGATGTCTCTAAAGGACAGGAGTAAAGTGGCCTGGCTGCAACAAAAGCTTATGGCTAAAGGAATAAGGAAAACCAACATGAATTCTTTATCTTGAGCAACACAGATACCCAATTAGTAGACTGGACTCTACCGCAACAAGCTGAAGCCTTACCTCCTAGATCCTTAAGTGGCTGCTACCGCCACAAAGCCCTGCCTCTTCCGTAACTCAAGAGAGAGCTCAGAAATCAAGGACTTGACACATGGCAGAGGCCCTAGGTGTCTCGAGCCAGGGGGCCTCAGACTGGAAGGAGTATTCTATTTCCAGGTGGTGAGAAGGGGCCATTAAAGAACACAAATTCCTCCTCGATATTGGGTTCCTTGATGTTTGCAAAGTTTCACCTGTCCTTTAAAAAGGTTATGATTTGAAAGAAATAAATACTCAAGTCTCTATGTACACAGAATATCCTTTTCAGCTGTAGAATAGTCATCTCCACAAGACATTTTACAAGGAACTGAGGTCATACAAAGTACTATTTATTAAAAAATTGCCCCCACCTTTTTACTTTTACTTTATAATATCAGCTCGCCTTTTTTTCCCACTGTGATTTTTAAAAACAAGACTAGAATAAGTGGAAAGAAATAAACCACATATAACAATGTTTGAGTATTTTAAGGGCACTGGCTTTCAGTTCTAGCATTGACATAATTTGGCATGTGACTGTGGGTTAGGCTTTTGACAACTCTGAGCCTTGCTTTCTCTATTAGGAAATAGATGAAGGTAATTTCTAAAGTCCTTCCTGCTCAAATATCCTGTGGTCTTATCCATCTTTGCATCTTTTTTGAGTAGCAGTGTGCTAGACACATAGCAGGTGTTTAATAAATATCTTGAGTAGGTAAGTGTGGGGTAGTTTGCTACTGTGCTTAATAAAGACAACATACTTGGAAGTGCTTTGCTCCCACTTCTGCTGGTGCATGATGGTTAAGATAAATCTACACTCTATTAAAGGGAATAGTCATTACTATTGTCTTACAGGCACTTGGGCTTGGTTTTCCACAATCAATCAAAATCTTTTTAAAATGCGATGGTGGCCAAAGTAAAAACAAACAAACAAAAAAACAAAACAAAACGAAACAAAAAAACATTTTTGGGACCTGTATTGAACCCACAGAGCAAATACATGGTTTGAATTTGGAAATGAGTGTACCATGCAGATGCAGCTCACACCATCTTGTTTTTCAGAGATGCATGTGTGCATATGTACACACATGGACTCTCACCTGCTATGTACCAAATCAACAGCCATGAGATGGGCAGTGATATTTTCCTGTGAGGCACATCAGAGACTGGCAGAAATGATTCATGTAATGGATACTCTATAATCCCAGAACTTTCCGGTGCAAAGACACCCAATTAGAGCATCCTGTTAGTCTTGTGTCTCTCCTTAAACTCATATCCTTGTGCTTTATACAGACTAAAATGCAAAGACATGAAATTCCAACTGTTCAATCTGCAGTGGTAACTGGAAAGGCAGAGCCAAAGGGTCAAGTCACAGCAGTTCAGGGTTCTGCACATAAAGTCATAAAGCAAGGTAAGAGAGAACAGTAGGGTGGCCAGGAGACAGAAAATGTACAAGAGGACTCATAAAAGATCTTAGTAATTACAACTTAAACATATGGAGAAATAGGGTAGGTAGAGGTCCAATTCTTTCAAAGAGTTTAAGGTGTCTTGTAAACCTTTAGAGAAGCCATAGCATGAGTAGAAATCAATGAACCCTTACAGTCTGAAGACTAATGTCTTCCTCTAGCTCTGGGAAATAGAAACTATTTTCTCCTTTCAGTTTGTTTTCTCTTTTGTGGATCTCTTATTAGAAAGAGTGGATCTTTGGAGATCTAAGAATCTATCCTCTAAGATTCTTTCCTTTCTCATGCCTTCTGTCTCTTTGTCCTTTTGAACTGTGTTCTGAAAAAAAAATAAAATAAAATCCTTCTGTCTGGCAGAGGACCCTTGGATCCCCTCTTGCTCCCACCCAGGCCCCGGCCATGTGGAGAATATCTAACCTCACCATGTGGAAATCCTTTATCTTACCCTGCCCAGCGTCCTAGCCCCCAGCACAAATAACCCTGGGTGACTCAGCAACCTTCTGCCCAGCAACTGATCAGACCAATCACCGACCGCCTCACCGGCTCTTCGCTGACTTCCCGCCTGATGGTCAAACTGACCAATCACCATCTGTTGCATCAGCACCACCACTTCCCGGTTCCCACACCTCTATAAAAAACACGGAACAAAGAACACCGGCGCGAGACTGCTGACTCTCCCCTGCTGTACGGGTCCAGTCAGTCCGCCCCGGGATTTTTCCAATAAAGCCTAAACATTCTGTTCGTTCGGCTCCATTTGGCTCAATTGGCTTAATTCCTGGGGTCTCAGCAAACAAGCGGCCCAGGCAGGCCGGACACCTTCCATTTGATCCCCCAGCTTACTAGTTAATTTTTAGATTAAAAGGTCAGTTAAAACTTAATTATGATCATCATAGTTTAACTCCCAAGAGCTAAGACTGTTTTATTCCACAGTGTGTTCTTGTTTTAGAGATGTAATATCCTCTCTTATTCCTCTGAATATCACACATTTTTAAAAAGTCTTGTTTGTTCTATTAGCTCAGTTTATCTAGTTTTTAGCTTTTTTGTTATTAAGTTTGTGGTTTCTCTTTCATGGTGTTGGTTTTCTTCAATGGGTTCCTTGGTTGCAATTTAAGTTTTGTATCTGTGATCCACTGGGCCCCCGTCTCTCCATGCTCTTCCTGTGAACTGCACCGTGCCTCTGGTGATGAGGCCAGGTCAATTGAAGAGCAATTATACTGAGGGACACGTGCTGCCAGTAGCTTGCCATCCCAATTTGCAAGTTCTCTGTCCTCCTTTTTGAGTCTAAACTTTTGTCAAAATTACATCTATTTAATAGTTTGAAGTCTCAGTAAGAATAGATGCCATGTCATCAAGAGCAATGTCCAGTGTCCCATCATTTGACTGCTTGACCAGGAAGAGGCAACTATTTTAAGATGACTCTTTTGGCATGTATTACCTTATCTCTACGTAACTGGCTTATATTGGTACTTCTTGCTTTTCCCTACAATTTCAGGCATTACAGTACCTATAGAATTCACACTATAAAATATGAGGGCTTAATCTCTCTTTCAACCCACCTTACCTATAAACCCATAATTTACACACAACACAATACACACAACAAACATACTCACATCCTCTCTGTCCCCCACTCTTTGAAATCTGGTTTTAATACATTTTACTTAGCTAAATATACGGTGCTGTCATTAATATGACCACATAAATACCATGCACAACTGAGCCATAAACAGTAGTGCACTATGATTACTGTTATCTCTCATAGCTTTTGTTTCCACTACTGTTAATTTTTTCTCTTATAGCCTATTTGCTTTTCTATGAAGTAATCACTATTTAGACTCCAGGTTTCTTATCCTCTAAACATCTCCTCAATATGAATGAATGCATCAAGTATTTCATCAATTTCATCTTGAAGAAATTTCCTATAGAGCTCCTGACCTCTAACAATCTGGACTGGCTGCCTTTCAGTCCTGCTACACTGTTGCCATACTGAGATCTCCCTCCAACTGTATCTGGAAATCCCCTTTGCCATTCTCTTGTGTTGGATTCCACTGTCTGTATCCCATGACTTCCTCTTTTTTTTTTTTTTTGGTTTACTTCCTTATTTTGGCGAAGCACATTTTCCAGTATGTACGTGAGAAAGGATGCAGGGCAGGTCAATAGCTGCGGAATCTTGGAGATCTGAAAAGTCTTTATTTTATTATCACATCTGTTTGATATTTTGGTTGAATATGGGATTTTAGGATGCACATAGCTTTTCTTCAAGATTTTAAAGGTGTTGCTACATTGTCTTCTTGTTTCCAATGTTGCTATTTGAAAGATTGAAGGCATTTCTGATTCCTGATCCTTTGTCAGGAACATTCTCCTCGCCCTTCTGAAACTGGAGACTCTTTTGTATTCTGATATTTCACAATAATCAGTCTGGGCTTATTTTAAACCATTGTATTGGATACTTGTGAAATCATGACAATGTAGAAAATTTATATTTTTTATTATAAGAAATGTCCTTGAATTATTTTATCTTTGATTTCTTTGCTTCTATTTTCTTTTTTTGAAACTTGGATGATGAATTGTTTGAACCAGTCTTTAATTTTCAAATCTCTTTTCTATTTTCTGTCCTCTTGCCTTTTGCTCTATATTCTGGAATATTTCCTCAAGTTTATTTTCCAACCTCTCTATTAAGTTTCAGATATCTTGTGTGTGTATTTCGGTGTGTGTGTGTGTGTGTGTGTGTGTGTGTGTGTGTACATATTCGAGAGCCCTTTTAATTCTCTGAATATTTGTTTTAAGTTTTCTCCTGTTTTTCATTCATGGATTCAATATCTTCTCATACCTCTGGATATATTAATGTCACTTTTGAAGTCTTCTGCCCGAATTTTTTCTATTTCCCCCTCATTTGTTTTGTTGTTTTTTGACTTTTGAAAACTGACACATAACAATTGTTCATATTTGCAGTATATAGTATGATGTTTTGATATATATATATACCTTGTATACAAATCAAACCAGGATATTTCTCATATCCATCACAACATAGATTTATCATTTCTTTGTAATAAGAACATTCGAAATCCTCTCTTCTTGCTATTGTGAAATATACAACACAGTATTGTTAACCACAGTTCTCCTACTGCAGTAGAATATCAGAACTTATTCCAGCTATCTGACTATAACTCTGTACCCATTGACCAACCTCTTCCCATTCTTACTCTCCCTTACCTCTCTTCCTCAGCCTTTGGTAACCACCATTTAACACCCTACTTTATGAGATCAACTGCTTTTTCATGTTACAGGTTTTCCCTGTATGTCTGGGGATCCTGGTTTTCCTCTCATAACTAAGAATGGGGGCATTAAAAAGTTGATTGGCTTTGGGAGGCCAAGGTGGGCAGATGAACTGAGGTTGAGAGTTCGAGACCAGCCTGACCAACATGGAGGAACCCTGCCTCTACTAAAAATACAAAATTAGCTGGGCATAGTGGTGCATGCCTATAATCCCAGCTACTTGGGAGGCTGAGGCAGGAGAATCACTTGAACCTGGGAGGCAGAGGTTGCAGTGAGCCAAGATCACACCATTGCACCCCAGCCTAGGCAACAAGAGCAAAACTGTGTCTCAAAAAAACAAAAAAGTTGATTGGACAACATAACTTTGAAACAGAGCAACAAACTGGAAGAACTACACTGACTGATTTCAAAACTTCCTATAAAGCCACAGCAATGAAGGCAGTTGTATTAGTTAGACACACTGAAAAATGAAAAAGAAATGGAGTCACACATATACGGTCAATTAAGTTTTGACAAAATGCCAAGGTAATTCAAAGCGGAAAAGCATAGTCTGTGCAAAAAAAAAAAAAAAGAGAGAAGGTGCTGGAATAACTAATATCCATACATAAAAACAGAATGCACCTCAGCCTTTACTTGTGCACATATGCAAAAACTAATTTTAAGTGGATCATCCATGTAATCATAAAATCTAAAATTATATAATAAAACTGCTATAATCATAGAAGGAAATCTTTTTGACCTTGGAAAAACTTCTTAAATAGGACATCAAAAGCATAAGCCATAAAAAGTTAATAAATCAATTTCCTCAAAATAAAAAACTTCAGCTCTTTGAAAAATATTATTAAAAAGTAAAATGCAAATACACACTAGAAGAAAATATTCACAATAAATACATCTGACAAAGGAATTGGACCCAGAATACATGAAGAATTCTTACCAGTCAGTAATAAAAGACAAATAATCTAATTTAAAACTGGATTAATGTGTTCTTGCTGCTGCTTCTGCTTTTCTCATAACAGTTTCTGGATGCCCAGAAACCCAGTAGCATGGAAACTGAGCAACTTTATTCATTCTATATATCCCACCATTACTCAATGACATTTTACTTGAGATATAGATGCTTAATGAAGAGGAATGTAAGTTATTAAAAAAAAAATTGAGCAATGGCCTGAACAGACTCTACTCAAAAGAAGATATACAAAGATCCCATAAACTCAGTAGAAGGCCCTGAGATCATGGTCACTGGAGAAAAGCAACCGAAAACCACAGTCACACACATACACAATACCATTTGAACAGTGGCTTTGGTCTAATTGTGTGCCTGAAGATTTTGGTTCTGATCATTTCAAGAAGACATTTATTGTTCCTTGACATAGGCCAGTCACTGGGCTGAGAGCAAATATCATGTGATTCCACAGTCATCAGCCCAGGGGATCAGTGCTAATATTTTCCCAGTTTTATAGCTGGGAAATGAAGGCTCTGAGATGCTGAGTGACTTGTCCAAGGTTTCGTGACTGGAAGGGCAATGCTGGGATTTGGATCCAGGACTCCAAACGCACGTGTGTACAGCCCCCATGCCACCCTACCTGCCCAGGTACCACCTGCCGCAGCCTTTCCTGGAGGACTTGGCAGCTCCTCAGCCTCTGTGGGTTTTAGGAAGCGGCTCAGCAGCAAAGTTGGAGGCAGCAGGAACTCCCCATGGAGCAGTGCTAGAGCTGAAAACACAGCTGTAAATCCCACGGCTGCCTGCTGCCAAGCTGAGAGTGGGTGTGTGGAGGGGAGCAGAGAGGCTCTCGGAGCCCAGAAGCCAGTTCCCCTGGGCCACTGTCCATGACTACGAAGGAGGGAGCTGATGAGGCATCTGGGAGCTGTGGGGAAGGAGGGGAGTGGGGAGACAGAGCACTGTTCTGGGAATAGGAAAAAGATGATGATTGGAAACTCTGAGCCTGGGAATGAGGTTTGAAAATGACAGGCTTCTTGCAAGGTGCTCAGGTCTTTGCTCTTGGGCCACTCACACTCTCTAGAGAAGGATCTTCCATCTTGTGCCTGGAGGTAATAGTTGCCTGCCAGAGTTCTAGAGTCTGATTCCAATTTTTCATTCAGTTAGGTAAATGTATATTTAACTTCCCTGAATGCCACTCCAGCCGTCAACTTTCTCTGGTGTTTCCCCACTTTCCAACCTAGCTAGAGCTCAAGGTTTCTGCTAGGGTGATAGTGATGGTGGCAATGACTCTAGGGAACTTATCGCTTCTTAAACATCCCCTGCTTTGTGCTGCCTTCATTCCTCCTTCCAGAGGTACCTGGCCACTGCCAAGCTTGGCACATTTTTCCCTGTAAGTCAGGTTGTTTTCTGCCTTTTCCCATTTTGTTCTTAGGAGTCAGCTTTCTTGGGTCCGTTGACAAGGGTCCATCTGTTTCCAGAATCCAGAATTCTGTTACAGTTGCCTTTTCCCCAGTCTCTTTTTTCCCCGTGGATTTACGTGGTGAAGAAAAATTAAATATCTTTATAGTTCTTTTAGGTGGGTTTTGGAAGGAGAGTAAGAAAATGTGGGTATTTAATCTGCCATTTTTAAGACAGGAGTCTCACTCTGTTGCCAGATCAGAGTGCAGTGGTGCAATCTTGACTCACCGTAACCTCCACCTCCCGGGTTCAAGCGATTCTCCTGCCTCAGCCTCCCAAGCAGCTGGGACTACAGACACACACCGCCATACCCAGCTAATTTTTGTATTTTTAGTAGAGATGAGGTTTCCCCATATTGGCCAGGATGGTCTTGATCTCTTAACTTCGTGATCTGCCCGTCTCAGCCTCCCAAAGTGCTGGGATTACAGGTGTGAGCCACTGCGCCCATCCTTGATCTGCCATCTTTATTGAGAAGTCACTCCCTCTCCTTGGGTGGGTTCCATAACCGTCTGAACACTGCCCTGCTTCTCTGGATCCCTTGCCCACTCACTGCTTTTGTCTGAATGTAAAAACCTGTAAACTAAGTCCTCAAATAACCACACGTATGCAGCAGCTGGGGCTCCCCTTTCCCTTCTCACATCTGTGACCTCTGGGTGGCCAGCATCCTTCAATCTTTTCCCCTTCCAGAGATGTTCCTCTCACCTATGTCTGAGGCATGGGTTTTCTACAAGCTTTCCCCTCTTTTTACCTGTGTTGAGCTGATCCATTTAGGGGCTTTCAGGAGTTTTAGAAAAATTCTTATCTTCTGATGGCACTTTTTCTATAGTTTTATTATTAAAATACTTTTCCTATGTTTCATGAAATTTTGGGTAGAACTGGGATAGTTGCAACTGCTTAGTCAGACTTCTCCTCCAATCCTGAAGTTTAAACTATTTAAGCCTCCCCCTGTTTGGTGGTTAGGGTAAGGTGGAGGTTATGGAAAACTTAGAAAGGGCTTTGTCACACCAAGGTTATTCACCTATATTTTCTTCTAGTACTTTTGCAAGGTTTAAAACTATTTAAATATTCGGTTCATTTAAAATTCCATTTGATGCTAGACGTATGCAGGAATCTAGATTCTTTTCAAATGTTTAGCTTTTTGTTCAAACATTAGTTATTTTAATTTTATTATAAGTGTAATTTTCTGATTTGAAATATACACTTTATTAATTTGTATAGCTTTATCATAAGTTTTATCATTTCATAAGTTAAGTTGTTCTTGATAAATCTTAAATTCTTTCTTGGTATAATTTTTTCTATTAATATCAAATTTTGAAGTTTTGCCAAATTAAAATATAATCTCACCTGAATTTGGGTGTGCCTGCATTATTCTTCAATACATTTAGGGAGCATTAGCATTTTAACGCATTATAAGCCACACTTTAACTTCTGGTATGGATCTAAGTTGTCCATTCAGCTGAAGTAATCGTTTACTTTAAGATGTAATAAAATTGTCTCAACATCCCAAGTCACACCTGATAGAAGTCTCAGCATGCTCCCCAGGCTCTCTGGGGTGTCATGGCAGTGGAGGGGGTTGGTGTTTATTTTTCCCAGAGTCAGTTCCATATTTCTGCTTCCATGAAATTCTTGATCTCCAGTCTGGCTCTGACCCCTGCACATCTGTCCTTTCTCCAGTCCACAATGCTCCACTGGAAACCACCTGATCTTTTCAATGGCACTAACTCAAGGCCATGTGCATGGTACATAGGCAACATGAGGGTAGTGTTACAAGTCTGAGCCCTGGAGTCAGAATGTCTGGGTCAACAGCTCGACTTCACACTTGTAAGCTGTTCACTTGATCAAGTTACTTAATGTCTCTCTGCCTTAATTCCTCATCCATAAGGTAGAATAATAGGATTTTTGTGACAATTAAATGTAGAAAGTTAAAGAGTTAAAGTGCTCAGTGCAGTGTGCAGCAAGTAGGTGCTCAATAAATATGAGCTGTTATCATCACTGTCATCGAAGGTTTGGAGGCTATGGAAATGAGTTACATAATAACACAGTACAACAAATGACTATGAACTGAATATTGGAAGTGTACTCTTAAAACTCCTTCTACTTGTCTTATTACAAAAGGAAGGTTCCCCCTCTTTCTTTAAGCCCCAGCGGGGCCCCTAACTTTGATCTTATCCCTTCTCGTCCCTGTTTTTCAACTCTAGTCACATCTGACTATCTTAATTAGTCTATTCTAGTTTCCAAGGCATGAAAACGTATCTTTCTAATATGTAAGCAGCTCATCATTTGTTTGGCTAAACAAAACCAGTTTAGGCTCCAAAAAAGAGCTTATCTTCTCTGTAGACTATAGAAGAATATAAAAGAACTGTAGTTCAAAAACTAACAATAATTTTCCCCCACTTCAGAAAGTTAAGAGAGCATATCTGAAAGGTACAGCTCTCCATTTACTCAAATCTCTTTTTCTGCCCATCAATAGAATTTTGTTGTTTTCTCTATAGAGTACATGTTCTATGGTTACTATATACAAATTGTTATTATGAGTAGAATTTTCATTAGTTATATTTTCTTACTGGTTATTGCAGTATGAATGAAAGTTATTGCTTCTTTGTACATTTATTTTGGAACTAGAGTTATATTGCCACTGTTTTGTACAGTTTCTAATAGTTTTCTGAGTTTATTGTCTTGGCTTTTCTCTGGCATATAATCATTTTATCTGCAAATAATGACAATTTTGTTTGCTCATTTCCAGTACTTACACCTCTTGTTTTGGTTTATTGTGCTGGCTTGAACAGATGTCATGTATCAGTGATGAGAATGGTCCACTGAGAGTGGTGAGTTCTATTTGCTAATATTTTGTTTAGGGTTTATAAATTAAATAAGGGCTGCTGTTTTCTTTTTAGTGTAATTTTGATAGATTTTGTTACAGTGCTTTTCTGGCGTTATACAAATAAGAAAAGCATCAAGGATTAGCTCTTTATTCTCTGAGTTCTGAAACAATCTAAATAATTCCTATGTTATCTACTCATGGATGGTTTGATCTGTGTAGATTGTACGGGCCTGGCCGCTGTTAGGGTAAGGTTCTTCACAATCATCTTATAGCCCATTTTAGGTTTCTTATTTCTACTTGTTATAGAGAACTTATTTTTCTAAAATACTTATCTGTATCACCCAAGTTTTAAAATTTACTTGCACAGTTTTACAAAGTTTTCTTTAATACTTTAAAAACTTTCCCTTGTGGTTATCTATTTTTTCTTTTGACTAGTTTTGAATATTTGTATCTTCCCACCTTTTTCCCTTTTTTGACTAAGGTAGGTTATGATTTGTTTTCTTATTTTATTTTTTAAATCTCTTGAATTAATTAAACAACTCTTGCTTTTGGGTTTTCCAGTTTAAATTCAAGTTCACATTTCATATTTTTTCTTTCCTTCTGCTTTAGATTGGATAATCTTTTCCTACATTCTTGAGTTTTGTGTTTATTCTCTTTCACTTTTTGTTGAGTAATGACAGAACTTACAGATGTAAGCTTTTGCCCAAGGACAAGTTAAGCTTCAACACATATGTTTTAATGTACAGTAGTCTTGTTATTGTTGTTTTGGCAAAATAGGTATTTGAATGAGACTGATATGTTTCCCAAATAGTTGAGAAGTTACTGTTTGCTCATTTCTACTTATGTATTTATAGCTTTATTGCATTTTGGTCAGAAAATGTGATCTTTCCTTTCCTATATTTTAAGCTATGTTGAGGTTGCCTTTATGGAATGATGTGGACTTTATGCTGAGTACACAGTTAAGATCTGTAATTGTTTCATAAGTACTTGAAAAGAACATATATTCTCTAATGTGATAATATACGTAATATGCATATATGGCATCTGTCAAGGACTGAGAGAGTTTAGAATTTGATTCTTTTTCTCAGTTGCCCCTTTTATTGATCTAGTTTATTGTACAAGGGAATGGTTCTCAAAGTGTGGTCCCTGGACCAGCAAGCATCGTCATCACCACCTTAGAAATGCAAATCTTGGGCCCTACCCTAGTCCTGCGAATTAGGAACGGGCTGGTACTAGCAGTCTATATTTTCAGAAGCTTCCCGGGTGATTAGAATGCACACTGACATTCAACTATGCTGAGAAGGTGTGGGATGTGGATCTCATTTCATCTTCCTTTGTTCTGAAAAATCATTCACCCCATCCCACTTGTTTGAGATGCTCCCCTTTTTAATAACTTAATTCTCTTTATAAACTATTCATTCTATACCATTAACCTGTGTCACACTGTTCTAATTTTTATAGTTAATAATTAAAGGCAGGCAAATTGGAATTAGGTATTGTTTTTCCTATTAAATTTGCAAAGATTTAATAGCTCAATAATTTTCAATGAGCAAGGCACTCTCATACGGTGGTGGTAAGAATGGAAAGTGATACATTTTTTTCCTAAAAAAACTTATGGCAATATGTCTAAAATATCTTTACCACTGGTTCACGAATTCTACCTCTAGACATTTATTCTAAGGAAATAATCAGAATTGTCTTAGAAAAGTATATTTGTGTTGTTTTTTGTTTACACTGTTATTTACTTGTTTTTAATGAATGGACATTTTTGGAAAAGCTTTAGGTTTACAGAAAAATTGAGCAGAAAATAAAGTGTTCCCATATGCTGCCTGCTCTGCAACCTTTGCCTTAGTACTAACATCTTGCATTAGTGTGGTATATTTGTTACAATTGATGACCCAATCTGAATACATTAATATAACTGAAGTCTATAGTTTATATCAGGACCTACTCTTTATGTTGTTCACTGTATGAGTTTTCCCAAATGTGTGACATGTACAGACCATGACAGTATCATTCAGAATAGTGTCCTAAAAATCCCCTGTGCGCCTCTATTTTTTTAAATTGATAAAATGGAAAGTTCCAACAATATGAGCATGTTTACATAAATTATGATATGTTTAATTCAAATAAAATATTATGCAACCATTACAAATCATGTTCTTGCAAAATATTTAATTGACTTGGGGAAAATGTCAATGATATATTACTAAGTTTTCAAAAAGAATACAACTGTATTAGTAATATCATCTGAGATTTATTATTATTTAAAAATAATATATGTTCATTAAAAATACTCCAAAGGGCCAGGCACTGTGGCTTACACCTGTAATCCCAGCCCTTTGGGAGGCTGAGGTGAGTGGATCACAAGGTCAGGGGTTTGAGTCCAGCCTGGCCAAGATGGTGAAACCCCGTCTCTATTAAAAATACAAAAATTAGCCAGGGGTGGTGGAAGGTGCCTGTAGTCCCAGCTACTCAGGAGGCTGAGGCAGGATAATTTCTTGAACCCAGGAGGCAGAGGTTGCAGTGAGCCAAGATTGTGCCACTGTACTCCAGCCTGGGCAATAGAGCAAGACTCCATTAAAAAAATATACTCCAAAGGGGGAAAAGACTGAAAGCTTTACATCAGAATGCTGCAAAGGGCTGTGAGAAGCTAAAAGTAGCTCGTAGGGTCAGGTACACTGCTTTTGGCATCAGCCACCTGAAAGCTGCTTGACCTTGGGAAAATCACATTGTTTTCTTGCCTTTATGAAATTTTCTAAAGTGAATACAGATTGTTTTTCAAAGGAAAAATAAAATGATCGGAAAACCACAAAATAGTGAAAGAGGAAGTGATAGAGAAGCAGAAGAAGATACAATGGCAGAATAAAGGAGTTTAAATGGCAGCATTTCCTATCAGAAGTGACTGGAACAGAAAATAGAAGTCATTGACACACACAGCCAAAAGTGCTAGAGGGCTGGCCTGAGGCTTGGCTTGGTGCAGGGCTCAAACAGTGAGCCTCACGCCCAATTCCCTCTGTCTCTCAGTTCACCCTCTGGCTTTCACACTGCATTAGCCCCAGGTCTCACATCCTTCTCACTTCATAGGCTGTCAGAGTTTGCCAGAATTCACCCAATGAAAATTTCATCTCATCTCATTGGTTTTGATTGAGTCCCATGCTCATCTCTCAACCAATCAAAATGGCCAGAGAAAATGCAACACTGTGATTGATTTAAGCCTGGATCCCACAACCTTCAGAATCAAGGATGAAATCAGCTTCCCCAGAACCACGTGGACTGATCTTAAGTAAAGGAGTGATTCCCTAATGGGAAATACTGGGTGGTAGTAAACAAAAGATGCTGTTTGTCTTTGAAAGGAGGTGGCTCCACAACTCTGCCAGCCGTTGTGGTTGCATGTCGGTAGCATCCATGTCACCCCTGATGTAGTTTTAGGAGTCTTTGTTTTCATGCCCACAGTAGAGATGTTTGTATTGGTTTGTGATGAACCAATGACTGGTCCTCGGGACACTGGGGCCACAGGCTTATTGTTACCATCTTTCAGTTTGTGCTTTTAGCATTTCACATCAAAAGGATTTTATAAAATGTCCCTTTTAAGCTTTCTGAGACTATTAGTCTGAGTATTGGGAGGCACAAAAAAGGGATCCCTGAAGCAGGGGTCAGGGGATGGGAGATCTTCATTTCTGTGTAACTGAAGTGCAGTGATGTCTTTTATGACCTCCCCAAAGACAAAAGATGGGTATAACAATACTCTTGCCAATTTGTGGGAAAGTTTATCGTTTTTAGTTTCACAGCTGGAGATCTTCAGCCCATTCCATTATCCTTGGGCTAAACAGAGTCCTCATTTTATGGCTGTTGTGAAACTGTATTCTTGGAACAATGACAACCTCTGACTCCTCTAGAGTCATGGCCGGTTGAATTCACTTGTGTCACTGGGATTGGCAATAAAAACAGGTTGGATACTAAGCAGATACACCTGCCTCTCAGGCATTGCTCAGGTGCCAAAAGATAGCCCGATTGTGTGGCCCAAGCTCCATGCTCTGGGAGGAAGGGAATGGAATGGAATTTCCTTGGGAAGTTGAAGCTTCAGGGAGTACAGATCAAATAAACCTCCCTTCTGAGTAGGCTGTCCTTCCATCTGACAGTGAAATGATCCAGTTTTCTTGGGCTATGAATATTGACAGACCTTTAGCCCCACCTTAGCCAACACAGGAAAAAGTATATGAACCTGGCAGGAACCCATATAGAAGAAGGCACTAGACTAGGCCATCTGCACCTTGTCATTTCTTTAATAAAATGGGATTTCATTACTTTGGCCCTGTCCGTATTTTTATCTTGCCTCTGCTTCTTTTCTCTCGTTTCTGTACATGGAGTGGGTTGCTGGGTTACCTGAAAAGAGACTGTTTTTCAAAGCAAAATACTGTATTACTGTTACTAATATCATGATTTATGCCCCATCCTTGCTGCACCAGTCACTGTAATAAGTGCACTGTGGACATTATCTTGACTCCCCAAAAGAACTCTCCAAGGTGGGTCTCATAGTTACCGTTAAATGGGAGGAAACTAAGGCTCTGTCTTGTTAGATAACTTCCCCAGTTCATACAGTTCTATGTGATAGAACTGGAGTTTGGAAACAAAGCCTGACAATGCCAGATACTTTGTTTTTTCTCATCATTATCAATAGCTGACTAAAATGCATTTTTGTCACCATGATCTTGAAAAAATTTAGCCCAATTTTATTTTTACCTGGATTCCTAAATTAAGCAGCCTCAGTGGTATTACAAGCCTAATCCTTGAGGTGACGGGTCATCAGAAGGAATCCAGATTTCTCGATGCATAATCATTCTACAGCAGCCTTCCAGATCCATCCATGGGAATCCTTTCCTTGAGGTCTGGCCAAAACCACCTCCAAGAACAAACCACCCAATCTCCCTCAGAGCTTCTGTGCCCCAGCTTTGTCTGGCCTGTCAGTTCAGCAGTGGTGATGATCAGGGCAAGTCAAATCCATGTCTGAGCCTGTGGCCTGACCCCACTGTTTGCACTTACCAGACATGAAATGTTAGTACTTGCTTGGCAATTTTACATTTTGATGCAAGTGCAAGGTTTAAACCAGCCGTTTAAAAAAAAAAGCAATAGCTTTAAACCCCATTGTAAAGTGATGGCCTCATGTAGGAAAATTGGTTGGGCTCCTGGCCTAGGAGGGGGCGGGGGTAGGTTCCTGTTAGACAAGCTGCTCCTTGTGAACCACTCAGAAGCTGGCTCTTGCTCAGCTGCTGTGGATGAGCCATGAGAGCAACATCTGTTTTTAAATATTCAAGATGAATGGAGTTGAGTTTTCTATTCTTTAAATGTGGAGAAGAAAACACAAAGATAAAGTGTTAAAGAAAACACTTTAACACTTCCTGTCAGTGAAGTCCTGTGTTTCTAACTGGGGTAACTTCTCTTTTATAGAACAAAAGCTTTTCGAGAAGCATTCCAAAGAGGATACACCAGAATGTGGAGCTGGCATATGAAAATATCACCTCTAGGGAACAATTCATAAAGCCGCCAATTACTCTGTGGACTCCTTTTGGCTCTGTCCTTGCTTTAGATGATAGGTACATTCTCACACCCCTGAGCTCCTCAGAAAAGCAGGAGGGATTCCTCTGTGCCCTCATTTACACCCTGCTAAAGGTTAAGCATAGGTGATGCTCTGCCACCTCAATGGAACATTTTAAACTTGAAAACAAAACAAAAGAAAAAGAAAACCAGATTAAAATTGTCAATATTCCCACAGTAATAGAGTTTTCTAAATTTATTCAATAGCTAGTTTATTCATTTAACCAACCATCTTTTGAGTCCCTACTATATGCTAAATACTGCTGTAGGGTGAGGATTCGAAGAGATAAGATCCATTACAGTCATCTCCCTCATCCTCAGGAATACATGCCAAGACCCCCAGTGGATGCCTGACACCACGGACAGCACCAATTCTTATATACACCACATTCTTCCTTTCCATTCATACTCATGAGGGTTTAATTTATAAATTAGGCAAAGTAAGAGATTGACAAAAATAACTAATAAGATAGAATAATTGTAACTATACTTTAATAAATGTTCTGTGAATGTAGTCTCTCTCTCAAAGTATCTTATTGTTCTGTACCTGCTGTTCTTGTGAGGTGATAAAAACCTACATGATAAGATGAATTGACAGGGCCAGGCCCAGTGGCTTACACCTGTAATCCCAGCTCTTTGGGAGGCCGAGGTGGGTGGGTCACCTGAGGTCAGGAGTTTGAGACCAGCCTGGCCAACATGGTGAAACCCTACCTACCTCTACTAAAAATTCAAAAATTAGTCAGGCATGGTGGCTAGCACCTGTAATCGCAGCTACTTTGGGAGACTGAGACAGGAGAATCACTTGAAGCTGGGAGGTGGAGTTTGCAGTGAGCTGAGATCATGCCACTGCACTCCAGCCTGGGTGACTCAGAGCAACTCTGTCTCAAAAAAAAAGAAAAAAAGATGAAGTGACAGAATGGGACATTGCAAAATTTTCCCACGATGCTCAGAATAGCATGCACTTTAAAGCTAATGAATTGTTTATTTCTGGAATTTTCCACTCAGTATTTTCAAGCCATGGTTGACCGCAGGTAACTAAAACCATGGAAAGCAAAACCACGTATAGAGGGACTACTATACCCATAATCAGGTCCACAGTCTAGCAGAAGAGGAAGAGAAACAGGTAACTCGAAGGCCAAATGGTCAGCTATGCTCAGGACACTGGGGGACAGGCCTAAGGGTAGGGAGGAAGTGATGACCAAAGATGGCTTCCTGTAGGAATAAACCCCAGTCTGAGCTTTGAAGGAGATGATGGGGTTAGCAAAACATTTGAGACAGAAGGAGCAGCCTGTACAAAGGTTGAGGAGTGAGATAGGAGATAGGAGATGCACTGTAGGGGCTGTGGGGACCAGGGCACAGTGCTGGTTTGTGACAGTGCTGCCCCCGTGGTAAGTCCCACACCTTTGGTCCATGGGAGGATCTCAGCACATGGAGGCATCTGTGCATGTATCTCCTTGTAGCTGTAACCTCTCTGAAGATGTCTCTATGGACGTGGACACTTTTCCCCTCCATGTTATGACTGTCTGTTTCACACTTCCCAAAGCACATACACGCACATGCAGGCCTCTACACAGACGTTTCAAACAGATCATTATTTAATGACTACAGTCATTCATCCAAACCTACACTACTGGCTGGGTGTTGCGGAGGTGGTTAGAAAAAATCAGACCTCCTCTGTCTGGTCTATCTGTCTTATCTCCATTTACAACACAGAGAAAGGTCTTATCAACTAGCCTTCAGGATGTCCTTTCAGAGGCCTTCCCTCTGCTAGTAAGGAGAACCCACCTCCCCAACACCTCTCCTCTCTCTCTGCCCTCCAGAACTTCTGCCTGTTTAATTCTTTTCCTCTAACAATGTCCCCATGTCCCTTCTTGTTCTGGCTACTCTCGCCCCCAACCAAAAGTCAGCAAGTGGCTTGTCCTGTTGGTACTTGTAGCTTCCCTGGCTCAGTGCTGAGTGAAGAAAGCCCTTCCCTCCTCAGCCAGGTGAAGGAAGGCAGAGCTTCGGGGCAGGGAGCTATGTATGGCTGGTGAAGATGATCATTTACTCCTGGTTGTGCTTTTCCTGAGTTTTCCTTTGGTGCCCCTTACTCTCTCTGGAAAATAAAAAAAAAAAATCACACAACTTACACCAGGAGCATGAGATTTCTGCCAAAAGGCCCCATTGAATCTTTTGAGAGTAGGAATCTCTGTGAGTAATTCTAAACTTACTGATCCAGACATGGATTTATCCCTCTACTCATCTTCATCTTCTTTGTGAAGTTCCTTTCTATTCATGCCACCCTAATGAAAGTGTCCAGTCATTCTTTCTTAATTCTCCCTGATTGGAGGGAAGAAGTGTTGTTCAGTAACACACCAAACAAAATTAGTAATCTTAAGGGGTTCCATGCAAGAATACCTCCTGGGTGCTAACCACAGGGTCCAACTTTGTTCATTACTCAGTGGCTAGCACAGTGTCATGTGCCCACAGATTCTTCAAAAAACTGAAGTTCTTCAATAAATAAATGATTCCCAACACTCACAATGAACCTGGAAGTTAGGTATGATTATTTCCAATTTATAAATGGGAAGGCTAAGTCTCAGAAAGATTACCATGGTCATTTAGTTGATTAATAGTAGATTTTGGTTCCTAACAAAGGTCTTTCTGGCCCCAAAGTTCATGCTTTTTCCAGAAAACCATGAAGTCATCCATCTGCCGACTCAGTAAATATAGTTCATCGTGTCAACAAAGATTAACCCTTTGAATGGACACTTAACTGCAGTAGTCTTGGTGCTGGGTAATGAAGCTATGGACTTGGGCAAATCTTCATGACCCAACTTGCTACTTCCGAGTTGCCTCCCTCTCTAGAGTTGTCTCCTTCAGCCATAGTCAATGCAGCACCCATTCATTCATTCATTTCACAACTTCTCTGGAAGTATCTACCATATGCTAGATGCTAGAGATACAAAGATGAGTCCAACAGCTCCTGCCTTCACTAGAATTCCACTGGAATTCATCACAGTATATTAGTCACCTATGTGACTACCTTAAAGACAAAGACAGTTGTATGATTTGTTTGTTTCCAGCTCCCAACAAAAAGACCTGGCTGATGAGAAGCCCTCAGCAAACGTTGGCTGTATGGGCTTGATGTGGTGTCTAACGTAATGATGGATGCTATATATAAAGCTGTGTTCCATGAGCCATATCCATTCTTTTGGGGATATACATATTAATTATATTTTTCAGATCATCGGGCTGTCATTCAATAAATGGCACAATTGTCTTAATATAGAAAATTTGTAGAGCATCTAGATTTCTTTCCTCACACTAAGAAGCAATTGTGATAATTCCTTATGAAATAAACCAGTAAGAACTAATTTAATTATTTTCATTTTTCAAAACTGGATGACACCCAAATATGATACAAAGTTTTAAAAACTTACAAAAAGATATACAATTAAAAATAAGTCTCCCACTTCTGACCCTAGGCACCCAGCTCTCATCCCCAGAGCACACAGCTATTACCAGAGTTCTTAAATATTATTCCAGAGATTTGTAGGCACACAAGAATAAACATATATATGTTATGCATGTCTGCCTACATCTGCCTCACACAAACGGTGGTACATTTTGCACAATGCCTCAGTTTTTTCATCTATAAGATGGGGATAATGATAGTCTTACCTCTCAGAGCTGTTGTGAAGATGTAATACATTGATATCATGAAGGGCTTAGAACAGTGCCTGGCATATATTAATAAATGCGCAGTAATTATTTTTTGCTGACATTAGTTTGATTGTGTCCCTGTCAATAGATTGGATTTCGTGGGTGGCATCTCATGTGGATCTGATGGAAAGACAAACCTATCTCCCATGGGAGCTGGGCTCCTACTTTCACCCAAAGGCATTGAACTGCATTCCAACTGCCAAATCTACCAACCAAGAAAAAACAAACCCAATACCTTCAGCTGGAATTATCCTGATCTGTGACTTGCCTGGTTAGTGTATCATCTATAGAGTCACCATAACCACAGGACATGGTCCATGCCAGCAACGTTCAGGAACCTTAGTGCTCCCTTTCTACATGTAGAGTGAAGTTTGCCCGAGTCCAGGACCTGGCCGAGTGGGCCAGATTGCCATGTGGATTCACGGAAAGGAGTGTGGATAAGGCTCTACTAGATTCTTTGGGTGCAGATTGCATCTCCCTGCCTGCAGCCAATACTGAGCCCTGACAGGAAACACAAAGCCGCTGACAGCCACAGACCTGGTGTCTGCACCACTGTCAGGGCTCTGAGTAGCTCGGCTGGAGCCCCCTCTCCCTCCAGGTCGGCCATGCGGCTGGGTCGGCTCAGTCAACAGCGGTTTACAGTTTGGCTGACTACAGCCTGACTCCACAAGGGGAATAAAGCCCAGCATTGTGCCGGGCTTGCAACATCTTTCCCCGGCCGGAGTTCCTGATGTGTTTGTTACTCAGGGTCTGGTCTGAATGTTCTCTTTGTCGCAGACCTTCACGTGCTGAGGTGGGTCTGCCTTCTCTGCGGCAGTCCTGGGTTAAACAAATACATTAAGCCAACATACCCGGCTTGACGCTGGAGCCAGCCTCAAGAACTCAAATAATTCATGTGGCAAAAGATGGAGCCGCTGTGGTTTTGAATTCATTTAAAGATGGATTTCTTTGTTCAGTCCCTTTGCTCCAGGAGAACACAAACTGGGGGCCGCCATGCTCCAACTCAGCTGGCCCTTTTTCTCCAGCAAGTCTGTTTGAGAGTTTCTAAATCCCGTGCAGATGAACACAGAACGTGACCTTCAGCCAGTTACAGGATACCATGCTGACATCACCACATAAATATACACTCCCGAGAAAGCTGTGATTAAGCTCCACGCTGATTTTTATCACTTTTCCAGCGCACCGGCAGGCTGCTTGTTCGCCATGCACCTTTACAAAACCCATAATATTTAGAAATGTGCTGTGTTAGCCCCAGAGGCTTGAATAAACTAAAGCCTGTGAAGGGTTTAATGTAATGAGTTACCTTCACGTGTGAAATTATGACTCTATATGATACTCAATAAGGCCAACATTGTACCCACTCTGTTCTTGTGGGATCTTAGGTACATTTCTCCTGAAATATCTGCTTCAGACGGTTCTTTAAAAATAGAAAATATTTCTATTTGAATACTGCCATACAAGTTCATGACACTAACGAATGGGTGAGATTATACATTTAAAAAAATTTAGAATCTCGGCCAGTTGCAGTGGCTCACACCTATAATCCCAGCACTCTGGGAGCTGAGGCGGGAGGATCACGAAGTCAGGAGTTCGAGATCAGCCTGGCCGACATGGTGAAACCCTGTCTCTACTAAAAACACAAAAATTAGCTGGGCATGGTGACGAGTACCATGTAATCCCAGCTACTCAGGAGGCTGAGGCAGGAGAATTGCTTGAACCCAGGAGGTGGAGGTTGCAGTGAGCCAAGATTGAGCCACTGAACTCCAGCCTGGGTGACAGAGCAAGACTCCATCTCAGGAAAAAAAAAAAAAAAGTTCAGAATCTCTACTAAAGGAGTTTGTGCTTTAAGGCTAACAGAAGCGTAGGTGGGAGGGTGCTGTCATTGTAATCTCCTATAAAATCACCAAGTTTTCATTTTCTTTTAAAAGTCCAGATAAAAGATTTGGTTTATGAGTATAGCAGAGATTCTCAACCAGGGCAATTTTGTCCCCCAGCGAATACTTAGCAATGCCCAGAGATATTTTTTGGTTTTTACAGCTGGAAGGGGCAGGGCACTAATGGCATCTAGAGGGTAGAAATCATAATCATCACAGTTTTTGGATTTTTTTAAAGGAATCTTTTACAAATACTAATGAAGTACCCTGCCCCAGACCCACCCGAGGGAAGGTGGGAAGATGGGAAGTGCTGTCTTCACTGCTGCACAGCTATTAGGACCTTCAGGTGTAATGACTGGGATAAGATACTGCATGTTGCTTCTGCCTTCAGCATCCTTCAAGAGCGTGGGAGAGGAGGCATCATGGGGACTCAGCCCCAAGTGGGATTCCTTGCACTGTTCTAACCTCAGAAAGAAAAATACACTCAAAGATAGCCAGAAAAAAGCCCTAGCAGGGGGACTTTAGCATGGCCTTTTAGAGCACCATTTCAAAAGATCAGCATTCAGCAGAAGAGAAAGCCCCAGACCATGGAGAACTGATTTTGAGGGTTGCCTCTACCACTTTCTGGCTGTGACCTTGGAGAAAGCACTGAACTAAGCTTGAGTTTCTCTATCACCAAAACAATGACACTGATACCAGTCCTGGTAAACACAGAAAGTGGTGTGAAGATCACTGACGTGCTTGATGGGAAGGTGTCTTTTATAAGAGGAGAAATGAAGAAAATACGGTATGCTCATATAGTGAAAGTAAATAGAGCTACAGCCACACACATTAATATGAAGAAACCCCACAAATATAATAATACAATGTATTAATCAGATTTCTTCATAGAAACAAGGAAAGAGAATCAGTATGTTATATATGTATATAATATATATGCGTGCAATATTACATATACATATATAACTTATTGTTTCTCTTTATTAAAAGGTATGCATGTGCTATGTAATATATAATTACATAATTATGTAATATATACATATTACATATATACATATTTATTACATACATATAATATATATTATGTAGCATATACATACTATAATATAAAAGTATTATATATGTATATTCATACAATGTGTGTGTGTGTTTGTATGTGTATAAAATTTATTATGAGAAATTGGCGTACACAGTTACGGAGGCTGAGAAGTCCCATGAACTATTGATGTGGTTTGGCTGTGTTCTCACCCAAATCTCATCTGGAATTGTAGCTCCCATAATTCCTGATGTGTTGTGGGTGAGACACAGTGGGAGATAATTGAATCATGGGGGTGGTTTCCACAGTACTGTTCTCATGCTAGTGAGTAAGTCTCATGAGACCTGATGGTTTTATAAGGGGTTTCCCCTTTCACTTGGCTTTCATTCTCTCTTGCCTGCCACCACATAAGGCACGGTTTTCACCTCCCGTCATGATCGTGAGGCCTCCCCATCCAGGTGGAACTGAGAATATTAAACCCCTTTTTCTTTATAAATTACCCAGGCTCGGGTATGTCTTTATCAGCAGCATGAGAGCAGACTAATACACCTACCATCTCCAAGCTGGAGACTCAGCGGGGAACAGAAATGGTGTAGTATCAGTCTGAATCTGAAGGCCTGAGAACTGGAGGAGCTGATGGTGTAAACCTCAGTCCCAGAGCAGATGATGAGACGAGATGTCCTAGCTGAAGCAGTGAGGCAGGGGGAAAAGGAAGAGCAAATTTCTCCTTCCTGTTTTTTTTTTTTTTTTTTTCTATCCAGGCTCTCAACAGATTCGATGATGACCACCAATTCTGGGGAAGGCAGTCTGTTTTACTGAGACCCCCCCAATGCAAATGCTCATTTCATCTGGAAACATCCTCACAGACACACTCAGAAATAATGTTTAACTGGCTATCCGGGCAACCCGCATCCGGTCAAGTTGACCCGTAAAATTAACTATCACATACAATATTGAGCAAAAAAGTTGTAAAAAAAAAACACCTCAAGTATGATGTATCATTCATATAAACATATAAAACCATACTATATAGAATAAGGATACACACTGATGTAGTGAAAGTAGAAAGCAATACATGAGAATGAGAAGAATCCAGTTCAGGGTAAAAGTTACCTCTAGGAGAGTAACTTCTAGGAGGGCAGGAAAGGCGATCGAGGGAGGTATACAAGACAGATTTAACTGTGCTGGCAATATTTATCTCTTAACCTTGGAGGGTGGCTATGTGAGATTCCTTCCATTATTCTTGATAGATTTTTAAATGTCTTTAATATTTCTAAATGCTCAAGATTTCTTTTTTAATTGCCATCATTGTTGACAGAAGCCTTGAGTGTGGAATACAGTGTGTGGCTTGAGAACATGGGGCTGGTTTGAATGAGAACTCCATCACTTGGTTACTCTGGGCAATTACTTAAAACTGCTTCATGCCTTCGCTTCCTCATTTGTCAAGAGCACCCACTTCATTACGTGACTCGGGAGGCTTAAACAATATAACGTTAGAAGTTCACTTACCACCATGTTTGACGCATAATCACCTCTCAAGAAATGTTAGATTTTAGCTACTGCTAAAATCTAGTACTAAATCTAAAATTTAGTACGTGAAATTACATGATCATCATGATAACTCATCAATTGACAATGGAGTAACACTGTGTGCAAATAATATAGATGCTTCTATCTTCTGGTGATTGTAATACAATATTTACGACATAGAATAATGTTATTATTCTAACCTCAGATTTATGAGCCAGAACCTTACTTGAATAACTTGGGTCACTCCACTGAAATATCTTGTGGGGAGATAGTTGAATCTTTGTTTGGATTCTTGCCAGTGGCCATAAAAATTCTTTGCCACTCAGTAAGGTTATGTATTATAGCCATGTAGAAACTCTGGATATCAGAACTTTCACTTTTTGGCTGTGCCAGACAAACTTGAATATAAGATACCTTCAGTAGTTTTAAGATTTATGGCAACAAATTCTAACCTCCTGGCCCCAGGCCCATGCAAGTTACATTTCTTACCTCTATATAGTGTTACTCTCAGTAGCCAACTCACAAAGCAAGGTGCCTGGAATGATGTTAGCCTCTTTGCCAAAATAGCAGTGAAATGGAAAGGACTTTAATAACTGTAAGCCACATTTATGTCTCTATATTCTTCAGTATTTGAGCCAATGTGGAGAAATTTTCATTTGCCGTGTTGCCCTCAAGTAATCTTGTTAAAATTTTAGAGAGCCTTGCTGTCTGAAAACAGCCCTGTCTTCTGGACTTGGCCCACCAAATGCTGGGCTTTCTCCTTAACAACTAGAGCAGAGAAGAGTGGATTACAAGATGAAGCCTCAAGTGACCACAGAAAGGTAAATGTCACCTAGCCCTGCCATCTGCAAGGCTAGACATCCCACATTTAATCTGTTTTAAGAATGCAATCCTCCGAGCCTTTTCTTGGGCCTATAAATGTACTTTTTACATGTAGGTTTGTGAAGAAAGGCCTTGTTGATTCAACATCTGGAACCACTTAGGTGGTTTGTCTCTGATGACTTTATGAACAATAAAAGCAAACCACGGGACGATTCCTGGATATTTAAACTTGGGGTATAGGCATCCTGGCCTCATTGCTGACAAACACAAGATTTTAATTTTTCCTACTAGAGCCAAATGCAACAAATGTGGTTGTGAATAGAAAGGCTAAGTGTTCTCAAAAATAGGCTACTTGTCTGAGGTATAATTTTATTTTTTATTTTTTTCTTTAATCAGCTGAATTTAAGATTCATCTAAGGTATGTTTTTTTAACTGTGGGGCACATGCCTCAGAGTTTCCAAAGTCCTTGCAAATCTCGAGTCTGTTCTCAAACCCAAGTATAGTCCCACATTCGCAGCCATCAAAAACGAGGAGTTCACGTCCTTTGTAGGGACATGGATGAACCTGGAAACCATTATTCTCAGCAAACTGACACAAGAGCAGAAAATCAAACACCGTATATTCTCGCTCATAGGCGGGTGTGGAACAATGAGAACACATGGACACAGGGAGGGGAGCACTACACATTGGGATCCGTTGGGGGGAAATGGGGGAGGGGTGGGGGGTGGGGAGGTGGGAAGAGATAGCATGGGGAGAAATGACAGATACAGGTGAGGGGACGGAAGGAAGCAAAGCACACTGCTATGTGTGTACCTATGCAACAATCTTGCATGTTCATCACATGTACCCCAAAACCTAAAATGCAATAAAAATATATATATATATATATAACAAAAAAAAAAAAAAAAAAAAAGAAACAGACTAAGGTTGACCACTGAGAAGAAACCTATCATATTACTGTGGTAGTCAACAGTCAACCCCACTCCTGGAACTACTTAATTAACACAATTTTTTATTATGTGGGGAAAGACTTCTCTAAAGTTATCTTAAGCTATTTTCAGCTAAGATTCAATTGTATGAATATCCTTAGAAATGTCACCAGAAGCAAGAAGAATGAATCACTGAGGCCAAGTATGAGAAAGGAAAAACCAACTGCATAGATTGGATTGGAAAATATAGAAAAATATATGATTGTGCTGTGAAAATATCACCTGATAGTCATAGTACATTATAAGCTGATATAAATAATACAGTGTCAGAATGTTATCAAGTGCTAAAATGTATGGTTCATTAAGAGTCTTATGATGAGGTATCAACAGAACTTTTAACATGGGCCCCTGGGAGCAATGCTAGCCTACTACGCTCTAAGTCTCTCTAGGATAAGAATCACCTTTGTTTGTCTCTGTAACCTCCAAGCTCCATGTCCAGTTACAGTAGGTACTTACTGCATGTTTAATTCTAGATGATTACAAGTGCTAGCAATGGCTTTATGACTCTACAAAGAAAATGTTAGCAAAATTACAATATAGTTTCGAATAAGTACCTTGACAACTGCCTACTCCATGGACATTTCAAAATGCGGACCCTGAAAAAGAAAGATAAACATTGTGATTCTCCTCACAATGTGCTGAACAAGAAATAACTCCTCATATATACACCAATTGTGTTCAGGAAGGTGACTTAGAAAAACAGTTGTTTGAAACTGGACCTCCCTTCATTTCGCTCTGCCCAGCAGCCACGATGGTCTTTTCTAAATGTGGATTGTGTCATCTCACTGTCCCACTTTCAAGGGCTCACCACTGTCCTTTCCTTAAGGCTGAAGAGCTCCTCCAGGACCTGCCTCCTGCCTAAGCTGCAGCTCCTGTTCTTAATACACTCCAGGCACACTGATCTCCATTACACTCATATAAGAAGACCAGACTCTGTCTTCTCACACAGCCTTTGCATTTGAACTTCCATCTGCCTATTTACGTTCTTTCCCCACTTCTGCACATGGTCAGCTCCCAAACATCTCAATACAAATGCTACGTCCTCAAAGAGGTCTCCTCTGAGCACTCAGCCCAAAGACGTTTCCGCCAGGCCATTGCATGTTCCTCAATATTACATCCTCTTGTTTGTTTACTCCTCAGGTTGCAGGGGGAGGCATCACGGAAAGATTAGAAATGGTGGGAGACATGGTTAAGAAAGTATTTGGTTTTGGCCAAATTTTGTAAGGCCCTCGGCGTCAGTGATGGAGTTCAGATGGCATCTGAGGAGAAATGTGGCATCAGATGGGGCAGTTTTAGGACTGGATCATATTGTAGTGTGGACAGGAGGTCATACTGAAGAGACTGGAGGCAGGAAGCTCTTCTAGAAGCCACTATAATAGTCCAGTTAGAGGTAGTGATTAGCCATATTAAGGCAATTGAGAGAAGATAACAAATAGGAAATATGGTTGAGTTAAACAATTTCTGATCTTAAGGAACCTATCTATCAGGGAGTGAAGTTAATGCTGAAATAACTGAGCTGCAAAGCCCTGCAAGGGAAGAACTCCCTCAAAGGAGAATGGTTCCCCATGAATGGTCCTACTAAATTGACATCATTTCCTCCTTCTCATTATTCAAGGAATGACAGTCTCATTCAGTTTCTCTTTGAGCCTCATGACTTGCCTCTGCAATTTCAGTAAAGTTTGATTTTTCTTTTTCCTGTTTTCCTTTTGAAATTAGATCACTCTTCCAGATTGTTCCAATGAGATTTCAAAGTAAAGCTATGAAGGGTTAAATGTGGAGCCTTTTAAAGATCTAGCACAAACTTGAAAAAGAACTAAACTTTTTAGAAAGTATGCTATTTCTCAGCTGCTGAGTCTGATATAAAAGTTGAAAAGGAAAACAAATAGTTATCGTGCCTTTTCCTTTACTAGGTAAATATATGAACACAACTTGCTCTACAGATGAAGTTAATGCATACACAGATGGCAGAGTGAAAACTGAAAAGGCGACAGAACAAATATCACTGTAGATAATGCTTATGTATGTACAAGAGGCAAATGGCCAATTGGTGCTATTATAGCATAGGATTGAATATTTGCCAAAATTTTTTTTTTGATTCAGCACTTAACTTTTAATATTTGTAATGTAGCCTGAAAATGCTTATGAAGCTAATCACTGGAGAATTGTATAATTCACACTCAATTAGATTAAATTGCGAATTGCTTTGTAACCAATGACAATTGTACCACTAATAGTACTATTAAATTGAGACCATTGTAAATAACTTCCGGCTATCAAAAGAAGAGATAAGACCTGCAGTAACAGAGCAGAGTCAGGCAGGCCTAAGCTCTAATCTCTGATCTATTACTTAATAGCCACATGACTCTGGACAAATTATTTACTCTCTATGAGCCTCAGTTTCCTTATCTCTAAGATGGGTTTAATAACAATACTTGCTTCCTAGGGCTGTTGTAAGGATTAAATCATATATTTGTGCAATGTACCTTGCATGTAAAACTCCCAAACAGTGAGAGTTTTCCTTTTCTTTAGGACCTGAACAAGACAATGACACTTGATTCCTCAGTTTCTTGCTGTGCAGGATGACTGACTACAGGCACTGAATTACGTGGTGAAGGGGATGCCATGATATTGGGTAAAATGAGCACCAGGTTTTAGTGAATATTGTAATTGCCAAAAATTTTACTGGCTGTCATTCTAAAGACCATGTAGTTTCTATCTTTTCTAAAACTTAAGGCTAAGTCAATTAAATAAGTTCATAAGTCTTTAAATGAATTACTTATTACTTCTGTAAAAGATGAGAAAACAAGAGATAATGCAATAATTAATTCAAAAGTTGGGTTTGATTAAGATGACCTGGTGTGTACAGAGATAATTGTGAGACCAGAGAAATTTTTCCTATGGCCATTAAACCAAAGAGGTTTTGGCTATACAAATCATTTATACTTAACACCTGTTTAATAGGTTGGCAATGACTTTTAATGAGTATCAAGTATGAAATGTAATGGGAGAGTTTTTAGAAAATGTGTGATTTCATACACCTACCAAGGAATGCCTCACATTTTATGAAGTCCTCTGTAGGTTCTAAAACACTTTAATTGGCATGACCTCATTGAATCCCTGTTCTGCCCCTTTAAGCCTCTTTAACTGATGAGAAAACAGAGATGCAAGAGATTCAACCACTTGCCCAGTTGGTGAGTAGTGGAACTTTGGCCCAAACTCAGGTCTTCCAAGACCGAGTCTGTCAATCTTCTCACTACTGCAGAGTTACTTCTACATGACTGATATCTAATACCAAAGTTAGAAAAGAAAAGAACAGTAGGATATGGGCTGACTTGTCTCCCTCCACCATTTGTGTGTTGCAGCTCTAATCCCCTGGTACTTTAGCATATGGCCGTATTTGGACAGGGCCTTTAAAGATATGATTAAGTTAAATGAGGCGGTAACAGTCAACCTTATTCTGACTGGTACCCTTATAAGAGAAAACTTGAATACACAGAAAGATACCAGGGATGTGTGCACACAGAGAAGGTCATGTGAGAACGCATCAAGAAGGCAGACATTTGCCAGTCAAGGAAAGGAGCCTCAGGAGATGCCCAACCTCCTGATACCTTAACCTTGGACTTCCAGCTTCCAGAGCTGTGAGATAATACATTTCTGTTGTTTAAGCCTCATAACTCACCCTCCACTCCCACCCCCCAGCCTGTGGTCTATTGTTATGGCAGCCCTAGCAAACTAATCGACAGTAATACAAGATGAAGAGAATTTACACCAAAACTAGCCACGCAACATTAAAAAATGAGCAACGAATTTAACTATATTTGTTACAGTTTAAAATATTTCTCTCTCTCAATCTTTCCATAAACACAAGTCAGTTTTCACGTTGGGATGTTTATCTGTCAGGGTCCAATCAGGAAACAGAAACCACACAGTAATTTAAATAAGATAAGTGTAATGTAGAGATTTATTAACTATAAAATCAGATTAGAGTCATGAGGATGGGCTACTACTGGATAAACAGAATTCTAAGAAATAATAGGAATGGCTGGTGTAAGGAGCAGTTGCCACACCTAGGGCTTATGGAGAGAGCCCAAGGTACAGCCTCCACCTCACCCAGCTCACTCTCAGGGCTGAATTCCAGACCTTGATGGAGAAGGCATGGCCATGGCTCACCAGATGGCAGGGAAGCTGCTGTGGTGTCATGCAAGAAGAACTGGCTGGAAATCTTCCCTTCAGAGTGCCAGGGAAAGCTATTCACAGAGTGACGTCTCTATGACACAAGACACCAGACTATGAGATTGCCCTGGGGGGAGACACGGCAAAGATCTTGGCCACTGGGTGCTGCTGACCATATACTGACAGAGGCTTGGGGCTCAGGAAGTCACCTTTACTGCAGGTGCTGGACAGTGCTGAAGCCCTTGGTGCCACCAGAAACCTGGTACTAGAGAAGCCCTGCCAGGTGCAAGAGACAAGTGAGCTGCCAGAACCAGCAAGAAAAACCCCTTCCTTCTGCAGTGTCTCTCCAGCACCTTCCACTAACACAGCCTGGTATAATACCAGCTGGAAAAGGTAACATATTTAAAGGGCTCTCTCCATTCTCCAAGGCCGGGCAATGAAGGGTGAATCTGGAGCTGAGAGGCATGAGAAACTGGCACAGGATGACAAACAGTTGCACTTAATGTGAGGGTCTAGTGGTACTCAGGTAACTAAAGTATCAGTGCTCCAAATCCTATTGGAAGTGGTACCGAGGGACTTGATATTTGGGGAAGCTTCTCTAAACATTGGTCTAGAATTTTTAAAGTGCAAAGGAAGGAACAAGGATGAACAGCAATCTGAAGAAACAGGCTACCACAACCAAAATCCATGCATTCTTAATTGGAGTCTCTTGTCCCAAACAATGAATATGAGTTCACAAGGTTGCACAATGTATAACGTGACCCAACTGCAGCATGGTGTTCCTGGATTTTAATCTCCTAAACTTCCTTGTTCATAAAGTTATGTTTGTCTGAATCATAATATTTACAAGTTAAATATTTAAAACCTCGGTCATCTTGGAATTAGCAAATACTTAAGTGCCGATATGTTTCTTTCTTAATTAACTCTAAACTAGCTCAATAATTTACTTCAAATAATAATTATCTTTAAAGAGTTTTATTTATTGAGGCGAAGAGATATACCAAAGACTACTCCAAACTTACAGCTTTACATAATATGAAGTTCGTATCTCTGGTTTTTTTTTTTAACCCTTCTAGAAAACAAGATAAATCTCTGAGAAACTTGCCAAAAAATTTATAATTAATCAGAGCCAAGGAATGTTGGAACTGTATGAAACCTTGGAGACCATTCAAATAGCTCCATTTTTCCTTTCGTAGGTGGGGAAACTGAGTCCCAGAGATCACTGGCACAGGTCACAAGGCTCCTGAATGGCTACATTGGAATTAGATGCAAAGTCTTACAATTTTCTACAAATTTTCTTCATGGTTGCCTCAAAGAGAAATCATGCTGTACTCTATATTTCCTGGAGTAAAGTCAAGGATATGGGGAGGGAAGAAAAGGGGAAAGAGTCAAGGAAAGCCAGCTTCTTGCTGAAACTCCACCAGGTGCCCTGCTGGAATCTCCCTTGAAAGAGGTAAGTTGGAAGGAATCCATTTTTCCCATTCTCATCCTTCCCCAGTGTCTGGAGTGATCAAATGCAAAACACTAGAAATGTCTGAATTTTTAAAGGAAACAGCTGAAGGCATACTCTTGTTTGAGGATGATGTAAGAGGCAATAATTTGGGTTATATTTCCCCCTTGTTTTGCTTTCTTATTGTTTGTTTATTTTTTTGTCTTTGGTTGCTTTAGTTTGTGTTGAACATTTAGAGGGTTGAACTGTTTGGATAAGGCAGTCACTCATACCTAGGAGAAAGTGTACTAATGGTGCAAATTGCAAACTAGCAATACGAAAGAATTTTCTCATCTCTACAACTTACCCAGGAATTCGGATGCAATCAGGATGCCCATTAGCTATTTATATTTTCAATGGATTATAAATATTTTTCTAGAATCATTAATTTTGAATTATAAAGGTCAATTAAAGTCTGCAATTTATAAAAATAGCTGTGTTATCATATTAGGGTATTTAATACACATGGACTTTAACCTTCTAATAATAAAAAAGAATTTTCATCTACTTCTAGACTAGGAGATTTGCAGGAGGGGGGGATTGTAACTTTTGAGATGATCTCTTGTAGCTATATCCCTTTATTAGTAAGAAAATGAAGACCCAGTCCGGGTCACCCGACTTGCATGGTTGGAGTTTGTATTCTTCATTTTCTAACTGTATCTTCTCTCCTCCTCACTTCGCCTTTTGGATTTGAGATAATAGTGTAGATAACAGTAGAGATCTGGGTCTGCACAAAAGGACCTTTCCCCTGGTGCCCGGTGGCATCTACATTTTCTGTGTTGCTGAAATAAATGTGTGTCTCATTGCATCAGGCTGTCAAAACATGCTGAGCACTGATGAACTGCAGAATCTTTTCCTCTCATACTGTGGAACTGGGCACAGGACCCAGCAAGAAAATGGACCCAAGAACCCACTCCATCCAGCAGCCATGCCAGAAGCACCAACTAAATCTAAAAACCACAGATCCAATTAACTCCCTCTCCTGGAAGCGCCAAGAAGAAATAATCTTGTCACTACCCCCTTGCCATGAGCCCAGATCCAACATTCAATATTCTTTTTATTTTCCTAGAGCATTCCAAAAATAAAAATTATTTTAAGGCCACTCCCTGTCACCCTGTTTTCCACTTTCTTAACAGAGGTATGTTTTTCATGCTCCGCGACAACTCTTCACTGATGGGACAGCGTTTGTTTTTAATTTATTTATAGTGTTATGATTGGCTCCTGTATGTTTCATAATTAATTGAATATACAGAGCCAGATTAATTACAGAGAGCAACGTGAGTAAAGATGCCCCAGGAATTTTTTTTCCTGTTGGAAATATGAAAGATTCATCTTCCCAATTTTTTTCTGGTCACCTGAGAGCCTGAGCAGCAGAGATATTAAATTCCATCTTGTGAAATAACATCAGAAGTACTTAGTGACATTCCCCTCTGAACAATGCTCAACAAGACTGCACTTCATAACAAACTTTATTCCCCAATCATATGAGCCAGATCACAGCTCAAAAAACCATGTCCTCAAACAGATGGACTCTTGCAAAGTGTTTTCCTATTGATCATTTCCACCTTTCTCTGTTTTCCTTTCACTTTCCTGTCACATAAAAATTGGATCATAGGCTGATTTATCTCAGGGCAATAGGGCACAACTTGTGTTATGTCTAAGATGGTTTTGTGTGACTTTTATCAACAAGAGCCAAGGACAGGAAAGTTTCTTATTACTAAATTACCCTGAGAGTGATGAAGAGTTTTACTGATGAAAAAAATTTAAGTGTGAAAATTGCACCATGATGTTACTACAAACACATTCTTTTCAGAATTTTCAGAGTATTAAATGGATGTAGTGCCAACTAAAACAGAGCTGAATATTTGATTTGGGGCACAATTTTCTCAGTAAAAATATTACTTATTTGGAGAGCGGTCCAGGCCGACTTTGAGGTCTAGCAGAAGGAGAAGAGCTGCAAGGATGGGATGAATCAGGCTCTGGAGTTTAGCTGCCTGTATAACTCAGATCAAATCAAGAGCTGGCCCACTGCTTACTGACCACTGACCTCTGGACTGAGACTTCCAGAATGTTCTCCAGCATGGTGGTCATGGTGGCAGCTTTTGTTTACCTTCAAGCAGGATGTTTTGAGACCCGGTTGAGAAATGATGCTATTTTGTATGGCGAACTTTCAAGTTAAAATTGTCTGGAGTTTTCTGCTGCTTATTGAAATCTGAGCTAAAAGCAAGACCCACGATATCTGCCACTTGGGTTTAATAACAGAAAACGAAGCAACCATATAAACAGACCCCTTTTATTGACTATAGGCCCCAGCTTCTCCCTTCTTGAAACATGAGTCATTAGGAAATAGTATTTATACCATAAGCAGAAACCGGATACCCTTAGAATTAGAAGTATCTCCAACACTAATTGGATTAAAAATCATGAAGCTCACTCACAGACTGGACCATTCAAATCAAATTAGCCACCATCTTATTTTGTAAAAATAAAGAATTAGTGCCTTGTGTGTACATTTTCATCACAAGTTAAGAGGGACATAGCATGACTGAAACCTCTCACATTACCGGAACTCAGATATCACCAAATGCCGTTTTTTTTTGTTTTGTTTTGTTTTGTTTTTTTTTTTTTTGTTTTGTTTTTTTTTTTTTTTTTGAGATAGAGTCTTGCTCTGTCACCCAGGCTGAAGTACAGTGACACGATCTCAGCTCATTGCAACCTCCAGCTCCTGGGTTCACGTGATTCTCCCGCCTCAGCCTCCCAAATAGCTGGGGCTACAGGGGTGCACCACCATGCCCAGCTAATTTTTGTATTTTTAGTAGAGATGGGGTTTTACCATGTTGGCCAGGCTGGCTCTCAACTCCTGACCTCAAGTGATCTGCCTGCCTTGGCCTCCCAAAGTGCTGAGATTACAGGTGTGAACCACTGTGCCCGGCTCCTTTCTTTTCCTTTCTTTCTTTCTTTCTTTTTTTTTTTTTTTCATGCAAAAGCTGAGCTAGAATCTTAAACTGCTCTAGCTGAATTATTCCCTAAGGTAGCATAGCAGGAACTCCTTACTTTGCAGATGAGCACATGGAAGTCTAAAGGGTCTGTGATGAACTCTAAACCTCACAGTGGTTTGACAGCAACAAGTACAGATAAGACGCAGCTGTCCTCACCTGCAATGCTGTATGTGCTCTGGTGATTCCACTGGAGTTTCCCTTTAGATGAAGGGAGATGGAGTGATCATTCCAAGCAGGAGTGAGCCATCGAGCATCCCAGCCACTGGCTTTTGATAAACTAGAGCCCTGTGATCTTCCTGGCTCATAATATGATATGATCCATACCAGCTCCTCACACCATTCCATTGATACGGGAGGAAAGAGAGCAAGAGCAAACAGGCAGAGGACCTCTGCTTCTGGTTAGAACATAAGAGAATGGGAAAGACCTTTGTCTTTCAGAGAACCACAAGAAAAACTGGGACAAAAATAAAAAGTGTGCTTTTCTACCAGGCTTGTTAAGAGCAATGAGAGGCAAGAAATCTTGGATGACCTGAACTCCAGAGAGAAGTGAGCCTGTTATGGTGAGCAGCTTCTATAGTGGGGAAGGGAGACAGATCCCTGTATTAGAGGATGGAGGAGGGTCCTGCTGGAGCCAGGGAGACTCTGCAGGGTTGGGGAGACTCAGCTGAGCCTGACTGTGCCAGCTGGTGGGGTAGATGGCATCTGGAGGAGCCCCAAACAAAGCATTCAGCCCAGTAATTCAGCCCGCCTCGACTATACCCAGTCCCAAATTTTGTTGAGAAGGTGGCAGTAGAAGAGAAACTGGCAAACACGCCCCATGGTGCTTGGATTCAGAATCCCAGAGTTCAGCTCATGAAGAGCCAAGGGCATCTGGAATCACAATTTAACCTCTTCTTAGCTGAACTACTGACAAGATCAGCAAGGTATCTCTACTGATACTGAAATGCAGAGCACCTGAAAGGGCAAATACGCAAGGCACTATGAAAGACTGTTTTTCATCATTGCTTAATTTCCTTAAAAGGTAATTGTTTACGGCAAAAACAATAGCAATATGCTATGGGGTTTATAGCATGTATAGAAGTAAAATATACGGCATCATAGCATCAAAAATGGAGAAGCGGGTAAATGTGAACATACAGTTAAAACCTTATATCTGATGTGGTAGAAGGTGGATTCAGTACATTTTATATTAAGGTTACAAATTACAATCACAAGAACAATCACTTAAAAAAATAGACAAAGAGGCTAGTTTTTTTTAAAAAATCTCTTTTCTGCTCTTTCTCGTTGGAGAGAAAAAGTGAAGGGACACGCCGCCCAGATGTGCCATCAGGATGGGAGCACCACTTCCCCTAGCTGCTGCACGAGGTCGATACCGTGGCCTCTGCTGAGCCTCTCTCCAGAATTACCCTTGGTCCTAAGGAGCAGTCTCACCCAAAGATGCATCCTTTACTTGGAGGCAGCCTGCATCCTCTTACTCGTTGATGAAGGGGCACAAGGTTCCAGCCCTTTTGCCTCAACTGGAAAGAGTCCAGTTCCAGAGATCCCCACGGGATTGGCTGAGGCTGTTCTTGCAACTGGATCATACTTTATCCCCCCTGCCCACTTCTGCTTCCCTCAGCCCTCGCAGGGGTTGGTACTGAGACCACTCCCAGGAAACCTCCTGCACACAGTCTGTTTGCTGTGGAACTTGACTTATGAACGTTGGACCCAGCAGCATGTTGGAGCTGTCACCTGCTAGCTGCGGCAATGAGGCTCTCATCACTTGTGGTAAGCACTTGCAGTTATGATTCCCTTGTTAAAAATTTCACTGGTGGTGAACTAGGACATGATACCTGGGAAGAAACTGCTCTAGCAGATGTGAGATCTCAGTTGTTTAAGAGTTTTGGGGGAAATAGTAATTATAAGAACTATGGAATCAGATAGTTGTTGCTAGAAGCTTTTAAGTCACTGGAAAAATTTAATAAAAGACTAAGTGATTAAACAGCAATATAAGGCAAGGTATACAAACCAGAGGACCTATTAGCTTTTATGTGAAGCCTATGAAAAGACGATTATCTTCTGTAACTGAAGGGCAGATACAGCTGAGAAGCAGGCCCCAGGTTTAACTATAAGCGTAGAAACGCTCAAAGCAACATTGAAGTTTAGTCCTGGCAGTCTGCTAGGCCAAAGTCAGTTCTGTGATTAGGAAAGAGTGGGATGGGGATATTGGGTTTATATATTAAAACATCTCAAGTTCCCAGATCCCCTGGAATTCTCTAGGCCTGGAACAATACCCCACTCTTCTCCTTGAAGGCTAATGCCTGCTTTTGCATGAAGATGATGATGAGGTTCTGCTTTGCAAGACAATGGATGACAACTCCCTCCCTATTCCCTCATAAATCTACTCTTGGCCACCAGACCCATAAGTAAGGTGAAGCCACAACATAATCCAGCCAGAAAAGTGTAAACCTGCTAAAGGGAGGGAATGGACTACAGCCCGGAGAGCTGTGGGACCCAGCCAGCATGTCCCACAAGGCCACAAGAGCATGTGCAGGAGGGATTAGAGAGAGTGCTGAACAAAGTGGGCTGGAAGGCAAAGCTTGATGGGGAAACCGTATGGCTATGGAAGAACTCTCCTTTGGCGCGACATTTAACATCCTGGCAAGGACCCCAGGAGTTGGGAGCTTAGAAAATGTGATGCCAAGTCAAATGGCGATGTCAGATCATGGAGGATGGGGAAAGAAGAGATGGGAAGGCTCAGGAAATAGGCAAGCTAGAGTGGATACACCACACAAGGGCAGAGAACCGAACGGCTGATAGGTTTTTATAAGAGGGTCTCGAATAACGCTGCATTTGCCAAAGCAAGAAAAATATGCTGGTGTGAGGGCAGGTATCATGAAGAAACTCAGTGGGAGCTCTTCTCTGAAGGCCAAGACTATTGCATGATATCCAAAGGTAGCCGATACAGAACGGGGCTCCCTAGTAACTATGGGACTGTTAGAGGTTATACTTATTGTTCAATGCAAGGTGTCTGTAGTTATCATAATGTAATTATCATAAGGGGCAGCAAAGTGAGTGTGACAGCCAGGGGGGATCTCACCCACAGAGAGCTATAGAAATGGTAAAAAGAAATTTGCATTCAAGGGGAAAAACAAGCAGCCAACAAAGTATTATTGCTCAATTTATACAACTAAAATAAGCCAAGGATGGCTCATCAGGAAGCTCAGGGCAAGACTGACTGAAGAGGAAGCTAATCTCCCAGGCCTTCCTCCAAAGGGACCTGCAGCCATTTACTTGGATAGCTGCACTCTAGAGAAGGGTAAATGGCAAAACATTTTGAAGATGCTGGACATGGATTATTGCTCAATTGATATCTGGGGACCTGAAACATGATTGTGCATTCCATTAGAGGGGGTGAATTTGAGACCCAGATAATAAAAGTCCTGGTCAATGTTCAGTTTACAATGGGCTCAGATATATCTTCTTAGTAGGTGCATCAGGCTGGCAAAGAGAGTCTGACGAAGGAAATCATGAGTTCTAAGACTTAGGATGGAAAACCTCACCAGCTTTACACACAAATGGCAGAATTACAAACGGTATGTAAAAGCTGCTTCCCTTGACTGCTGCAAGAGGTGAATACTGTGGCCTCTTGCTGAGCCCCTCTCCAGAATTACCCTTGGTCCTAAGAAGCAGTCTCACCCATAGATGCAGCTAATGTAAGAGCATAAGCTTTGAAACCAGACAGAGGTGTATTCACATCCCAGATCTGTCACTCAATAACTAGGATGCTTGGCAAGCTAATGTCTGTGAGTCTCACTTTCCTGATCTTTAAAA